>NC_141907.1:66576785-66897142 GCF_057802395.1 Ceratotherium simum simum | reverse complement strand
GTCATTTGGTGATTTTGTCGTTGTGTGAACATCATAGAGTGTACTTACACAAACCTAGATGGTGTAGTCTACTACACACCTAGGTTATATGGTACTAATCTTATGGGACCACCAAGGTATATACGGTCTGTCATTGACTGAAACGTTGTTATGCGGCACATGACTGTATTAAATAAAATGAGATATAAACACTAGCTACCTTGTGCATTAGAAGTTCTAAAAATATGATGATGATGATAGTTTATACTTTATAGTGCTTAATATGTGTCAGGCATTGTTTTAATTTTACGTATATTAGCTCGTTTAATCATCATAGTGACCCTATGAGTACATATTATCATTTGCTGTATTTTACAGGTGAGGAAATTGAGGGACAGTGAGGTTCAATTACTCACCCCAGGTCACACAACTAGTAAGTGGAAGAGTTACTGCTTCAAATCCAGGCAGTCTGGCTGCAGAGGCCATGTGTGGTGAACTCCTATTCACCTTTAACACCTGGTCTAGGGGCCCCTCTTCTGTGAAGCCTTTCCTCGTCTGTTCAGGAGGTTGTTCACTGCTTTCTATGCCAGCCACCACTCTATCTTGGACTGGTTTGATTGCAGTTGGAACCATGCTGTGTTGTAGTTATTTGTTCGTGTTTCTGTGAGATCTTTGTGCACATAGACTAGAAGTTCTAAATTTGAAGGTGCCTATGTATTGCCTGGGAAATCTTGTTAAAATGCAGATTCCAATTCAGTAGGTGTAATGGTTAATTTTATGTGTCAACTTGCCTGGGTGCCCAGATATGTGGTCAAACATTATTTCTTGGTGTGTCTGTGAGAGTGTTTTTGGATGAGATTAATATTTAAATCGGTGGACTGAGTGAAGCAGATTGCCCTCCCTAATGTGTGTGGGCCTCATCCAATCAGTTGAAGGCCTGCAGAGAACAAGAAGGCTGACCCTTCCCCAGGTAAGAGAGAATTCCTCCTGCCTGACTGCCTTCAAAGTCAGCTTCTTCCTGCCTTTGGACTTGAACTAAAATATCAGCTCTTCTTTAGGCCTGCCAGCCTTGGACTGGAACTACACCATTAGCTCTCCTGGGTCTCCAGCTTGCTGACTTACATTGTAGATCCTGGGACTTGTCAGCCTCCATAATCATGTGAGCCAATTCCTTATAATCTTTTTATGTGTGTGTGTGTATGTGTGTGTGTGTGTGTGTGTATCTATGTATCTGTCTATATCTATATCCTACTGGTTCTGATTCTCTGGAGAACTCTGACTAAGACAGTAGGTCTGGGGTAGGGGCTGAGATTCTACATTCTTAACAGGTTTCCAGGTGATGCTGATGCTCCTAGGCAGTGGGGCTCCTAGGCTCCACATTTTGAGAAGCAAAGACAAGACTGCCTCATTCACCTTTTTCTCCTTGGTCTCTAACACAGAGTGGGCACCAAGTGAATTTCTTTTGAATGTTTTAGATGAAGTTTTCTTACCGGGTAAAAGATTCTCTAATAGAAAAGTCAAGGAAATAATCACAAGAAGGAGTGATTTTTAAAACTGTAACTTCAACTTTATTATGGTCCAAATTTGACCTAAATAAAGAGGAGAAAAGAGATGAGAAAATCAGAAAAACGACTGATTGTAAGAGCTAAACATCTAGGAAATGAGAAGTAAGATTAATGAGACTGAGTGGGACCAACTGAATCTATCAGTGGTTAAGCATACCAACTGAATCTATCAGTGGTTAAGCATAGAGCAGATGAAATTAGTTTTAGCACTTGTGGTTTTAATAGCATGGATTTGAAACTATGCATTGCCTGTGTATCTAAATGTTATATAAAATTTAGTTCCGTGCATTCATGCATCGAAAGTCTTTTTAATCATTTGTAAGGATGATAATGTATCCATGAAGTTTGAGCCTGATAACCTTCAGTTAGTTTCATGGGTCATTATTTTCTGCTATGGAGATGGTGTGGCTCATTGGCTGTGTTTCCTCTTGGAACTTTGTTCCTGAAGTTTGGTTACGCTACAATCAGCTCAACAAATTCAGAGTTTAATTTCTGTATGGCGAGTGTTGACAGCATGTTTCATCATTGACTTTGCTTGTTTTCTCCTAGTAATTAAGGTTTGTTTACAAGATTTATAAACCTGTGACTTTGAGATTAAAATTACCTAAGGAAGCACATAAAAGATAAAAGTACTAAAACAACAATAAAAGAAAACAATTGGAGTAAGACACACACAGACATACACATACAATCTAAGATACTGTTGATTGTAAGATGTATCATTAAGGTATGTAATGCTAAATTAGAAAAAATGCTGCACTATAATAATTATGTTATAATAATGTCATATTATTAGATTATAAAATGCATCTCAATTTGAAAGATGTTAACATGTGAAAAAATTTGCATTTTAGAATTTCTGGAATACATTGTGTATTTATGTATACGTGTGTGTGTGTGGATACATAAATAAATGAAGACATATATTTATTTATAGTTTCCCACTTTGACATAAAGGCAATATTAAAAGCTACATCTCTATATGTTAAAGACCAGACTCTTGTCTGAAAGGCTACAGATACTCTATATAGATTGTGCAGAAAAATGTATTTCTTCTGGTTCTCTAGAACTAGAATTAGACCATTAGTGATATTTTTAGGCTTACTTTAAATGTTGAGAATGATTAAAACAGAGTCCCACTGTAATGTTCCTAGGGCTTAAGCTATTTCAGGCTTCAAAAATAATACTTATTTTGACCTGTGAAATTGAGGGTCTTTACTTGACAAAGAAAATTATAATTCAAATAAAAGCTATTTGGTTATTCATATGAAATATAAGCTCTATGATATGTCTTCATGCTTGTTTGATTTTTCCAGGTATTTTAGTACACATCTGCCACTTTTTAAAATCTTATTTGATCTGAGGTCGCACTCAAACTGACCCTGCTAATCAAACCAAATTGCCAAGGCTTTCACTTGCAAGACCTTGGTTAAAATTGCAGGGCAAGTTCAGAATTGCTTCATATATACAGAGCTCCCAAAAGTTCAATAATGATCTTTAGTGTATGTGGACTTTGTGACAAGTGGCACTGGACTTTATGTGAGAAACAATTAAAATAGCATCAATACCCACTAATGTCTTGCACCAAGGGATTGGAATTGTGAAAAAGCTATGAACCCCAGGAGCATGATGGATATCATAGGCCAACCACAGTTGTCATGGAAAAGCTAATGATCATTATTTTTCATGTATGAAACTTTCACACTGCCAATAAAACCTTTCAGATGGGTGGACGTGTGTCCCTCAGGAAGCATGTTTAGACATTGTTAAAATCTGTTTTCTCTCTTCCCTCTCCCCAAAGTCCCTTTAAGAGATTGATTATTTAATGTTGAGCTTTGCTTTATTTCATGTTGCTTTCTGTTTATATCTTGTATTTGGATAAAGAAAGCTAGCTTAGTCACTGCTAAAGCAGGAGATAGAAGAGGAACATTAGGGGGTTACCAAGATAGTAAGACTATAGGGGTCAATAACAATAAAATCTCATTTATAAGGACAGAAGGATCACAAGCATTCTGCCAAATATTATTATTATGCAAAGTGAAGGGTATTTTTTTTTTGTCTTGAAAAAAGAATTCACACTATTTGAGTAATGATAGGAGACAATATACTTGTAGGTAACAGCAATTGAGAGTTTCCTATGAGCTGGGCACTGGCAACAATCCTATAAGGTTGATACTCTTACTAGACTGGTTTTGCAGATGCAGACACTGAAGCACAGAGGTGTTAGATAACTTGCCAAGTCAAGGTCTTGGCAAGAAACACATTGGGTAATTGGAGGAGAATTATTAAAAGGATTATTCACAAGAGTGTTGGCGGGGTTTAGGGAAACCAACACAGAGTTAGCAACAGTGGGAGCCATTTCTACCCCTAGGATTGAGGGGCTAGGGCACTGGATCCAAAGCTATACGGAGAGGGCTGCCTGACAGGATCTGTGGATTTTGGGAGAGATTTGTTGCCAGGCCCAGAGACTCTGCAGGAAAAGAGCCGGGGAGTAAATACCCAACCTCTCTCTCCGTCTGCCCCTGGATATTCTGCTGGTGCCTTCCATTGGCTGAATCCCACTAGAAGCCAGAGGACAAAAAAGCCCATTGATGCAGGCCCTATGGCTCAGCCTCCTGGGGCACAGAGGAGGATGGAGTGTGATCTGACTCTAGCACCAGTGCTCCTAACCACTGCCTCATGCTGATGGCTTCAGGTCGCCTTCAGAATGAATCTAGGATTAACAAAAATTCCATAGAAATGTCTTAGCAGCCCCAAACCTCATTTATTCGTTCTTTATGATTCACTTGAAGTTTCACTAAACTTCCGTTTCTAGTATTACATAGTTCTGGAAGAACATGTTGTCTTTCTTTCCCTGGATTGCATGAAGTTCAAGTTTATCTTTGGCTCGCAATGACTATGTGTTTTGTTACTTCACCATCCCTGTGTGGAGTGTCTTTTATTTTTGGAAGTGCTTCTCCAATAATTACTTTAGTTGAGAAGAAATAAGTTCTTATCTTAAAGTGATCTTTAAGCCAGGTGGATTTGGGGAGTGTTTTGCAGTGTCAAGTAATATCTGTTTCCCAAAAAGACGAGAAAATTGCCTTTTAGAGAATGTGTCAAAAAGCCAAATTGTCTGGAGAAAAATAATCCTCCTTGTGAACAGGCAGATAAGTGAATAAATGGCTATTTTTATACTGAAATGTAGTTATTTCCATAGATACCTGATTCATAAGGATTAATTATACAGTTGTGTTTTTCAAAATCTATTTGAATTATATATAGCAACGATATAATAAACTTCTAACTTATTCAAATACTTCAAATTTTTCTTTCAAAAATCGTTGATAGGCAGTGCCTTAAATAAAGATTAATTTAATAGATTCAGCTTTCCATTTTTATATTCACTTGCTACAATATACATTTTGAAAATATATTAGAGCTTATTAGTTATAATGACCTTGATTTTTATTTTTTTATTGTTGAAAAAAGTGTAGTGAAGATTTTATATGAAAAAGTGGGGTATTATTATGATGATGTTTTGACCAGAGCAAGCTATTCTTTGTAGGGAGTAGGGAGCCCCTGGTTACCCAGGAGTCTACATCTGGTTATGTGGTGTGTGGCAGTCACAGGACTTAACATGGCTACTGGTGGCCCTGATGGACAGCCATTTGATGAATATCCTGCTTAATAGTAGTAATAACTAACATTTGTGTACAGCTTTAAAACTTAAAAAGTACTTCTATGTGCATATATTATTTGATCTAATCTTCAACCTTATGAGGAAGTTATTTTCTTATCATCAAATTACAAACAAGGAACCTCAGTGTTCAGTTTCACATGTAGTGGATGTTAAAGCCAGAATCTAAACAAGTTTTCTGACTCCCAAATTTACATTTCTTTCTAATAGTCTAATGCTGGCTTACAAAGTATTGCCAACCCAAGCAACTGACAAGACAGAGCTGAGTCTATTGCTTACCATGGTGGAGGAGAACACCATCTTGACAGAGCCTTGGCAGTGTCTTAGATGGGGAAAGGCAAGGTTGGATTTTATTGAGAATTGGAAGTTTGATTTAAGTTTGATTTAAGGTGGGTCTCTCAATGAAGGGACTTGATTAAGACTGAATAATGATGGCAATATAACAGTTTAGGATTGGTGAAAATAGCAAGATGATGAGGGGGTCCAAGAGTGTTCATACTTATTGAAGAGTTGATGACCTTTTGGGAAATTCTTGTGATAAACAGTCAAGTTACTTGCCTTGGCAGTGTCTCCTGGGATAGTAAAGTAATGCTAATGAAGACAATAGAATAGTAAAGTCATGTTAATGTAGACAGCTTTGTGTGTGGGTGTGTGCATGTGTGTATGTGTGTGTGAAAGTAGGTAATTCCAAGGTAGTTCCTTAGTGTCTAAGCTGTGTCTGGAGGTAGACAGTTTGGGTTCCCAGGGTCCCCCTTGTGGCCATTCTTCAACCTGAACTGAAGGATAGATCATTTATGTCTGGGAGTGTGAGCAATCCAGATCTTCACCAGTGTTGAGGTGTCATGTCACAATTGCATATCAAGTAACTGGGGCAGTTGTTTCTACCTTTGTAAGTACCAAGTTTTCGTGCTCTTTTTGCTTGATAATTCTTGTTAGATCATTTGATGGATCAGATGCTGCACAGCAGCATTTAAAACTCTGGAGATCACACATCTGAACACTGTGACACAAATACTAAGAGAAGGATTATGATCAGATTTTATAATCTGCTCCTCAGCCAGAAGTCGAGAATGCCGGGATTAAACCAAGAGATTAGATCCCATACCAAATGTGAAGGGCCCACAGAACCAGATATGGAGTTACTAGCCACATTACCCAATTTTCTTTGTTTGCTTCCTGGATATTTTTAGTGCTATTAAAGATCCAAGAGAGGTCTGTAGGGACATTAAGTACAACATTCTTCTTCTAGAAAAGCACATGTCCCCCTCGAGAGGCCGATATTATATCTCAGGCAGCTCTATTCTGAACCACTGTCTGTGCAATTTCTTCTATACTCTTGGTGCCATTGTCTAACTGCAAGTCTCTGAAGCATGGCATCTAGGATTCTTACTTTCCTGGCCTCTGGTAAAGCATGAAGTGAAGAGATTTGAGAAGAGAAGAAAGCAATCAAGAATTTCCCTGAGCAGTTAGGATTTTGGTTCTCATATTGGGATCCAATTTTTCTCCACAAACTGATGGGTCAGAATGGGCCCTGGTGACATCAAGGATAACCCTGAAAGCAGGCATTAGTTTACCAAAGTTCCTGTTCAATTCTGGGTAGTAGTCAGTAGGCTTTTCTTCCACAAATACAATACCAATCATGAGGGGCTATGCAATGATCTACTTTTGGCCAAAATACTTTTATAGGGTTGTCAAATAGTATTGTAATATTTTGATGCCAGTCATCAGTTACCGTTTAGCATCACAATGAAATTTGAGGAGTCGAGATCATTAGGTAGATCTGAAGCCAAAAACAAAACAAAACATGTCACACTTGTAACATCTGTGAAAGGGAGACAGCTTCCAAATACGTACCAACTTAATAAACCATAACTACCTGTTCAAGTACTGAATACTTTCTCAGAAAATGGAATAATTTTTCCCCTGAGAATTCACTTACTTTCTTTTTTTGTGTGTGTGAGGAAGATCAGCCCTGAGCTAACATCCATGCCAATCCTCCTCTTTTTGCCGAGGAAGACCAGCCCTGAGCTAACATCTATTGCCAATCTTCCTCCTTTTTTTTCCCTCTTTCTCCCCAAAGCCCCAGTAGATAGTTGTATATCATAGTTGCACATCCTTCTAGTTGCTGTATGTGGGACGCCACCTCAGCATGGCCAGACATGCGGTGCGTTGGTGCGCGCCCGGGTTCCGAACCTGGGCCGCCAGTAGCGGAGCGCGCGCACATAACCGCTAAGCCACAGGGCGGCCCCTCACTTACTTTCAATTAATTTGGGGCTTTTTGAAATGTGTCAGGTATTGCATATGTTGCAAAAATAATTGTCTAAGACCTTTTTCCTTTTTCATCATACTGGAAATACGTAGTATATCTAGTGAATCTTTCACTTAATGCAAGATCTGTCATGGCCACTTCTGCTGCTTTTGTGATCCTGATACGTGCTCCTCTCCCAGCTGCCTTTTGGTTCCTGTGGCAGGAGTGGCTGTCCAAGTGCTTCAGAATCCTGGAGAATACTTGTGTGGGTCTCTGCCCTGTGAAGCTGTATGGATTTTCATATACATGTTGATAATTATTTGGGAAATGGAATTGACAGTTGGGGAGGGAAAAGAGAGATCCAATGAAGAATACAGAGAGGTATGAGATGTTTCACCATGCAGCATTCAGTCACAAAAAGGAAGTTGAGGTCTTGGGACAGCATTCCTGTCTTTTAGGACATAGCCCACGTGAAGCAATCTATGGAGTCACATCAGAGTTTCTTGCTGTATTTTGATGTGGTCTTAGATGAAAGTATCTTGGGCTGAGTTATGGCTAGAGAACTTGTGTATTCAAGTTAATTAAGAAATATCATGAGGGCATATGAAGATTATGCCTTAGCTAACAATCACCACCAGCACCACTGCCACCACCACCACCTTAACAACTGTCATATCTTGTCTGCTTGCTCTCTGCCAGGAAATGTGGTAACTGATTTATAGCATTTTCTCGTTTAACCCTATAGCAACCCTATGAAGTGGCTATTATTAGTACTCTCATTTTACAGATGAAGAAATCAAGGCCCAAAGCTTAGAAATGAGGTTTAGAAAGAGCATAGTCAAGGACATACAAACAGAAATATGGTAGAGCTCATGTTTGAAGACAGATCTCTCTGACTCAGCAAAATATGTTAATAAAATTCCAATTTAAGCATCCAGGTGATTATGGGAGCAGCCCCTATGAGACCTGAAAGTGAATCTCAATAACTTGGCATAGTCGGCAGGATCCCTAAAATCATAGCACGTCTACAGTGGTGTCATAGAAGTATCAGGCAGTCTTTTTGGGAAAAGGGAGGTTTTAAATATATAATTGGGGAATTTCCATTTAGTGGCTGAAATTCCTGAAAGTCCTTCAAAGAGCTGATGTCTAAATGGGGATAGATGAAGGGCAGTTGTGACCCTAAAGCCAAGTCAAAGTGTTTTGAATCCAGGAAAAGTAGAATCTTCCTTTAGGCCTTTGGAATAGACCAGCAAGCAGATTTTGTAGGAAGTGATGGACATACCTCAGTCCTAAGAAATTGCTAGGCAGGTGGGAGTGTAGGTCTCCTGACTGAGACTTATGGTTGGAGAAATGCAAATAGAAGTTTTATAACAGAGTAAGTAGCAGAGGAGGGTATGTATTTTGGAACCTCAGGAATTTTTTCTACTATGGGGGTCTCTGAGCCCTTCTTGTGAAGTTTATGGGGACTGCTCTGACTTAGGAAAAGACCGTCTTGTGAAGAACATGAGGTGGCTTTTACTAGATACTTTCAGAGTCTAGACTTCCTGTATATTTCTTTCCATCATCTTAATAGTTGGGAGGGGGAAACCAAAATAGTGAAAGCATGGAAATACTGGTCATAGCATTTTGTGTCATCTGTCATTTTAAGAAAACAAAGGTTTTATTATTTGGTACTCATATTACATTTTCTAACTAATTAAACAGGAAAATTAGAAGATCAGTATCTACATTTCAAAGGATCCTGTGCTTTAAGGAAAAGATTCACTGTAGTATTTTTTTACACAGTTATTCCCTGGGCATTAAAATACCCATTTAGGTAGCATTAATTAATTCAAAGTGACTAAAGAGAAAAGGAACATGAATGTGAAGAGTTAGGAGCCACTATCAATTAGAGATTAGTCAGAAACAAAGATAAGCTTCTCTTTAGGCAAAATGTGAGTCAACAGGAAAACTGGGTTTGATTTACAAAAACTCTACTCAGAGACGTAGCTTATCGAGCATCCTATGCTGGTTTTGTGTGATGCTGTTGCTGACCACCTCTCTTTGTCTTGGTGTTTTTATGTGGTTGATTCCACAAACTTTTGTTGTCAGGAATGGAAAGTCAGCTCTCAGTGGCAGTACTACAAGGATCCCCTCCTTGGTAAGAAGGCTGCCCCTAAGATAGTCGTAGATCTATCATATGTTTATATAATTTTAATGCAGCATTCAACATTGACACCCTGTGGAGTAGAAAAATAATTGTGCCTTACCTACGTATAATCTATGTGTATGAAATTTCTGCATAAGATTCTCTATAAACAAGTTCAGTGCTGTGTTTGCAACTTTGTGTTTCTTATATTTAGTCATTGATAAATAATACAGAGGCTATCCATGACCGTATTTCTTTTAATTACAATTATCCCTATTTAGACCATTATAATATGTGACTGTGAATTGAGAAACAGTGTTAGTCCCCACATTTTTGAACCTCCTTTTTTGTTAAGTGTCACAAGGGAAGACATGAAAAACAAAAGAAAGATAAAGGTGAAATATCCTTAACTGTTTAAAAAATAGTTGAAATAACTAAATATTAAGGCAGGCAGCCACTGATTTACCAAACATTATGTTCAAAAGGTAATCTGCCTGCTTGACTTCCCCACAGAGACGCCTCACAAGAGTCTCAAAGTATATATCCTAAATAGAACTCTTTATTTTCTTCCCCAAATCCATCCCCCCCTCCAGTTTCCCCCATTTCTACAAATGGCGCCACATCCACCCAGCCGTTCATTCCAGAACTCTATGAATTGTTCCTGATACACCTCACATATACTCTGCAAGCCAGTCCTGTGGATACATATATACAAGCAAGCCCTATTGATTCTGAAATATCTTGAATCCATCCACTTTATCCACGGATGTTGCCATTTTCTTAGTCCCAAGACATTCTTACTGTTCACCTGTACTATTGCATTAGTATCCTAACTGGCCTCCTGTCTTCCATTCGTGTCTCCTCCCACTTATTATCCATCCAGAGATAAGAATATTTCAAAAAATATTTATCAGACCATTTTATTCTGGTTATAATTCATCAGTAGCTTCCCATTGTACTTGGAGCAAAATCCAAAATCCTTATAATGGGTTACAAAATCTTGCATGATATGGCTTCTGCCTCCCTCCTCAACCACTTGCTTTCTATTCTTCAGCCAACACTGATCAGTTTCTTGAACACATCTGCGCTCTCTGCCTTAGGGCTCTGCTGCCTCTCTGGATGCCCAGTGTTCACGTGGCTCGCTGCTTTCTATCCTGTAGGTCTTGGTTCAACTCTCAGCTCTTCAGAGGCCTTGCCTCCTAGGTTTCTCTTGTTATTCTCTTTCTCAGTTTCTTGCTTGTTTCATTTATAACACATAAACACATTGCTTGTTTGTCTGTTTGCTTATGTATTTCCCTTTTCCCAACCAGTATGTTAACTCTGTGAGAACAGAGACAATTACTCTTAAACAAGTTCCTTGCTCAGTGTCTGTGCACAGTGAGTAATCAGTAAGTAAGTGTTGAGTGAATCATTTTGGAATTCATTGTCCCACAGAAATGTTAAAAATAATAGTTGATTTCCCAGACATAATAAAAAGTCTGTTTATTTCAAGGATGCAATTTATCCATGGCTCTAGGATTAGCAGCTGGAGTTATGGGTTCTGAGAGCAGGGGCTATGAAGTAGGATTCAAGAAAAGGAGAAGCAATAATTGGCTCTCGTTTTCTTACATACAGATTTAGCTATAGGCAAATTATAAAACTGATAAAGTTTGTCTTCAGCATCTTTATACTTCCTTTCCTTCAGCCTTCTTTATTTTATTTCAACTGTTTTTAAGGGACAGAGTTTCACTCAGGAAAGGCTAAGAAAAAGGAGATTATATAATGGGTAACCAAAGACAGGAACTAGAGCTCACAGAAATGAGAACTGGGAAGCCATTGAGAATCTTGCTCTCTCATTCTCTCTGTCTTTCTCGCTTATGAACTGTATGATTTCTCTCCTGGGATGCCTGCTATTCTCTGTCGTATGTTCTATCCTCTGCTGTTTGGTTACTCTGCTTACTTGTAAGTTGGGTTTTTGAAAAGTCCTCATGGCCAACACTCTCTAGGACCCTTTTATATTACAACCCTTAAGCTTTAGTTCCCATTACTAACTACTTCAAACTGCCTTCCATTTCTGAATTCCTGACAGAGAGATCTTACTGACCCTCCTCATCTTTCTGAGCCAGGCCATAGGCCACTTTCCAGCCTATTTGTTGGCTTCTCACTGGGTCACTTGTCCACCTTTGGGCAAGTCATCTGTGCCTGAGGTGAGGAGTGAGGTCATGTGATGGGGACATGGTCATGGAGGCAGCAGGTGTTGTGAGTGGGTCACATTCCCTTTGAAAGGAATATGTATAGGCAGGAAAGATCTACGTCTCTAGTACCATGTCTCAGTTCATAATAGCCTCTCCCCAGACTGCCAACTCCCTCACTCTGGCCCAAGTGTTCATTCTAAGCCCCCATCTGAAGCCTGCCCAACATGATCCATGAGTACTTATCTTTTTTGCCAGGTAAAGCCCTTTACCTTGGTGGAATGGATATAATCCCTACATGTCAGGCACCGTGCTAGTCACTTGAGATACAAAATTGAATACAATATGGTCCCCACTTTCAAGGAGTTTGCAGTCTAGTTAAGGAGATGGACCAGTATACCATCAACTATTTTTCAGTGTGCTAAATGCTATCACAAATTGGTATAACTAAAGTGTGTTTTTAGAGTCCATTGGTGAAGGTTAATAATTCTGCTTGGCTAGAAAGAGAGAGCTGGATAAGACTTCATAGAAGACCTGACGTTGCAAGTGGGTTTTGAAAGATGAATTGGAGTTGAGAAGAGGACGAAGGCATTAGCAAAGCCATAGTGCTTTAAGTCACAGCCTATCAGACAACTGCTCTGTCTGATGCGTGAAGTACATGGGAGCAGGAATTCTGCTGAGATATGGGCTGGAAAGGTAGGGTGGTACACAATTATTGGTCACAGAGGAGCAGTAGGTGCACAGGGATTCATATAGTTATGGAGAAAAGGTGTGAGAGAGAGACATGGGAGAGATGAACTAGGCAGTGACACATTCCATATACAGTCTTACTTAAACTTCATATTAGCATCACACAGCCATTTTTTGTTCAATTCAATTTCATAAGCATTTACTGAGCATCTAGTAAATGTCAGAAAGAGTTCAGAGAGAGCTATTTTTATGTGGCATATAATTAAACCCGTGAATGTGGATGATATTTCCCAGAAAGACTATATAGAGAAAAAATGAACTGGTAGCAGTGGGGAGGGACTGACATAAAAGATATCCCCAAATAGTGTGATTGACAAAGTATGAGGGGAACCGAAGGAGAGGAGAGGTGGAGACCAAGGGAAGAGATTCAGGAAAATAGGAGTAGTTAGCAGCTCAGGAGGTACAGAATGGTCAGATAAGATAACGACTACAATTTGGCATTCAGGAAGATTATTATGAGTGGGATATAGAGCAAAGAGGCAGTGGGGTTCTGGGGGTAGAGGGTAGCAGGTGGTCACCTCCAAATTTTGCCTAGAGCTGACTTTGCACAAAGAAGTCTCATTTAAGTCAGTTTGAATATTTGCAGATCTTGGAAAAGGTTTGTTGAGGAAGGAGATTGAAGCTGTTGGCTTAAATGAGGGTTCTGGATTATTTATGGGTTTCATTTATTCCTGTGATCCATGTCCCCAGTTGACACAGGCTATCAAGAGTTAGCTGCATTCTTTTCTTCTTGAAAAAGTAGGAAGAATATTTAATCATAACTGAGTTGCACTAATAGAGATTTTAATAAAACTGGGCTGAGCTAGGACTGGGAGGTTGCATAAGCAATCAGAGAGTGAACGTTCCTCTGGGTGCACTCTGTGCACTGGCATACTTCTTAGGAGTGAAATATAGTATTTAATCCAAAGGGCTCACAGGGTTTTCATAAATGCAGTTTAATTTAAAGTCCATGCAAACACACGCAGTACGTAAACAATTTTCTGGGAATTATTAAGCCTCCCTATAACAGATAAAACATAAAAAGAAAATCTTTGATGAAATGATCATTTAAATTGGTTTACTTTCCATAGAAATCAAGGTAAAGACTTAATAACTGAAAGCCCTCCCTTCTGTTCTACATACTCAGCCTTTCTTTGAGGCTAAGTGAGGGGGCTTGAAGAATGATCACTGTCTGGAGCTTAGGGATCACCTCATATAGCTTCTCCATTTTGCAATGAGGAAACTGAGGGCCACTGAGGAAAAATGACTTGTCCAAGGTGTCTAACTGTTTTATACCAGAGCTAGGAAGATAACTGAGTTTAGGTACTTGCTATAGGGCCAAACCCACATTACTACTAAAGCTAGCAATAAAAAAGCAACATGAGTAAAATCCTACCAACTCTCCTAACTCCATCCTAGACCTCTTTAATACTGCCAGAGTTTTCTGTCCAAAAAGGAATCTGATGATGCCATTCTTTCTATGTAAATGTCTTCAATGGCTCCCCCTTGCCTATGGGGTAAAGTCTAGGCTCCTTTGAATAAACAGAGCCCTGCTTACTTTTCTGGTTCGCTGTACCCACCTCCTGCCCCTCCTGCCTCTTAGGCTCTGCCTTTCAGACACACTGACCTGTGTGCAGTCCCGGACTCAAGTTCTCACAGCTTTTCACTATCTCTTCCTGGGATCCCCTTCTTCCTCCCAGTGCTTACCAATTCCTGTTCATCCCCAAACTCAGCCTAAGCACCACCACCTCCCAGAAGCCTTCCCACACATTCTCCCTTTGTGCTCCCATTCTAGGAGGCTGTATTTCTCTTATAACACCTGCCACACTGACTGGCAGTCATTTGCTTTTATGTTTGACCCTTCCACTCGGAGATAGATCCTTGAGTTCAGAGAGGATGGCCTACTCGTGTTTACATACTGAGTGCACAATGCCTGGAATGTATAGGGGCTCAATAAATGTTTATGGAATTGAATTGAACAATAACAACAAATCCAGGTAGTAGTGAGCCCCTAATAGAAAATTTAGGTGAGATTGTCCATGAGCCCTTACCAGTTTGAAACTGCCCTACTTTCTCCACCTCTTCTATCTGTTCTCCATAACCTTGTGGAGAAATTGGTCAACTCGTTATTCCCCAGGGACGCCATATGCATTTATTCAGCCAGCTGTGCGCTTGTCCGTGGCGTTGCCCCTGCCTGGCTACTGCATCCTCATTGACTACTTATATGCCTGACATTGTGCTGTGCTCTTATCTTTACATGTCTAAACAGGACTCCACTGTTCCAGGCCCCCTCAAGTCCTACTCACACTTGCTTCTTCTTCTAAGCAGTGGTCTCAGCCCTCTTTATCACTTTAGCTCTTCCTATAGGTACTGCATATTTGATATTTCATATATGCCATCTTTTATGGTTATTTTTCTTTCTGGGCACATTACACACCTATCCAACTAAATTATAAGACTCTTGAGGGCAGGAACTGTAGCTTCAGCTCCTAACTTTAGGAAGCACCTTAATGGTATTGGCCAATGATTGAGAGGACTCAGGGAACTATTTTCTGATGAAGCTCTATGATTTATTATTTTTTTTACTATGTAACTTTTATTTTATATTTAAATATTTTTCTTAAAGATTTCTTATACTACATAGGTTCCAGCAAAGGATAGTCTACAATCAATCAATACTAAGTTTCCCATTGAGTACCCACCACTGCCTAGGAGGTATTTTTATTTTATTTTATTTTTTATTGAGATATAATTGACATATAATATTATATTAGTTTCAGGTATACAACATAATGATTTGATATTTGTATATACTGTGAAAGGATCACCACAATAAATTAACATCCATCATCACACATAGTTACAAACTTTTTCTTTTTGTGATGAGAACTTTTAAGATCTGTTCTCTTAGCAACTTTCAAATTTGCAATACAGTATTATTAACTGTAGTCTCCAAGCTGTACATTACATCCCCAGGACTTATTTATTTGATAACTGGAAGTTTGTGCCTTTTAACCCCCTTCACCCATTTTGCCTACCTCCCCACCTTCTGCCTTTGGCAATCACCAAACTATATTTATGAGCTCGTGGATTTTTCTTTTTTTTTTAGATTTCACATATAAGTGAGATCATACAGTATTTGTCTTTCTCTGTCGACTTATTTCACTTAGCATAATGCCCTCAGGTTCCATCCATGCTGTTGCAAATGGCAAGATTTCCTTCTTTTTTATGGCCGAATAATATTCCTCTGTGTGTGTGTGTGTGTGTGTGTGTGTGTGTGTCTGTGTGTCTGTGTGTCTGTGTATACCGCATTTCCTTTCTCCATTTAGGTTCTGTGATTTTGCTGGTGGAATCAGCGAAGTGTGTTTCTGATGATGCTATTCATGGAGGCATGTCAGGCTGGCCAGGGTCACGTATTCTGGAATTGAAAGGGGACTTTTGGAAGCATAATTGTCCAAGTTCATTAAAAGAAAATATCTCACAGACAGGAAGACTAGATCATGTAAAGATTTCCCTAAATTGCAATGATTTATAAACTTAATACAACAGCAATTAAAATCTGATTGGGGTGGGGAGAGGCATTTATCTGAAAGAAGAAAGAGAATTTACAGAGGAAATTCTGAAAAAGTATATTTTAAGAGGCTATCCTTATCAGATATTAAACACAAAAAGCTGTAGTAGTTAAAATATTTTAGTATTCATCCACAGATTGAAAAATATATCATTCTTTTGTACTTTTATGTATGTTTATGTTTCATATTATACTATAATGTGTATCTAAGAAGTGCCTGTAACCAGTCTTATCTTGCTCTCAGTCTTTGCTGGAGCTGCTGGTGGAAAAAGCCTTAACATGCCTTTCTCTGTCCCTTCCCGGGGACAGTAGAGAAAGAAACTGGATTATCCTGAAAGAAAAGGCAGTGGGAAGTATTTCAAAAAACTATAGCCCTTTCACATAAAAAAATTAGTTATATGATTCCAGAGATATCATAAAACAGTGGCAAAGGGCAGATTTTTCTCCTATTAATATTATTGAAATGTCTAGTTAGCAATTTTGGGGAAAAGTCAATCTAAGCCATCGAGGAAAATAAATACCAAATGGAAAATATAAAAATCAACTACAGTCCAGCATGAAGAAAATAACCTGAAGATTTATCAAACTTTAAAAGAGGGGTATACTTTACATGCTTGGGCGTTAGACTGGGCTAAATGTTGATTTCATAGCACGTAGAGATCTACAGTAATTGAACTGACTGCCCAGCACTGGGTCCCTAACAGCGTGTGGCACATAGCAGGTTCACTAACTACCTACAGGTGAGGTAGTTACAGCAGGTGATGCATGGATGTTTGAATGAACGTGGAGACCCTTCAATCTGATAAGCTGCGAGGGTTCTCTGTGCGTATGTGCATGTTTTGGCTCTTTGAGCCCTGCAGAGAGGAGAGGAAAAGACCTCACAATGCCATCAGGCAGCGCCTCTGCCACGTCAGGGCTCTGCTATTCTTTTTTTTTTTTTTTTTAATTTTTATTTATTTATTTTTCCCCCAAAGCCCCAGTAGATAGTTGTATGTCATAGCTGCACATCCTTCTAGTTGCTGTACGTGGTACGCGACCTCAGCATGGCCGGAGAAGTGGTGCATCGGTGCGTGCTCGGGATCCGAACCTGGGCCGCCAGCAGCGGAGCACGCGCACTTAACCGCTAAGCCGTGGGGCCGGCCCCAGGGCTCTGCTATTCTTCATGGTCTGTGGGAAGAAGGTGCAGAAGAGGATGACATCTCAGAACCAAAGAGAAAAAAAATAAAGCTTTTTCAAGGATGTAGGATGGGGAGTGGGAGGGCACAGGGAGGTGAATTTCTAACTGCTCTTTATGTAATCGTAATCCCTCTCTCTTGTTGTGGCAAATAAAATGGTTGCCTCTCCTGCATCATGTCCCTTGCTCTAGCTAAAAAGTAGCTAATAGAGAGTTGCAAATCAAAAAAGGAGTTCCTTTTCCTGGATTTTTGTTAGTTTCATAACTGCTTGATGACAGGGATCGATAGACTCATTGAACTATAGTAATAGTTTGTTTACTTGTCTGAGTTCCTTCTGGAAGACAGGCCTGTGTCTGTTTCACCATTGTATCCCCTGCACCAAGCCTGGGCCTATTTTAGAGTAGAAACTTGAAAACATTTGTCAAATGAGTAAGTGCCTACTATGTGCCTTCAGAGAGCTATAGAGAACTCTAAGACATAACCCTTGCCTTGGAGTTTATCATGTGAAAATATCTGGTCTTTATTAGTGTTTTCTTTGTGGCATTGTGTTTTCAGAGAATGCTCAGTGTTAGACTTCTGCACTTTAATTAGCTTTGGAGACATACGTATCCAGAATACATTATAGTCATTTGTCTTGGCCTTGTTCGTGCGCTGAGTTCATCATTGTTTTATTTTGAGCACAGCTCTTTCTTCCCCTCTCTACTATAGAGTATTAATAGTAATAGGAGCTTCCCAGCTTCTGTCAGCAGCATGCCTGAGGGGGATGTTCAAAAGAGATAGGAAGGATTCGTCTCCCAAGTAATTTGTATGCCGGGGAGTACCACTCCTTAGAAACCCTGTGTTCTTTGTAGCTGACATGGTTCACGATAGGGCCAGGATAGAGGGGTGAACTACAGCAACCAGGGAAGTTAGGGAGAGACTGGAGCCTAGAGCTAAAGCCCTCCTCCCCCGACCCCAGGGCTAGATAGGTGCTAAGGGTGGGCCAGGTGGAGGCACCAGCTGGCTGTGGGAAGAAAGAACAAGGCAAGTAGACGGACCACAGCACCCAAGAGGTCACAGGGCGGTCAGGCAGCAAGGCATTTGGGAGATGATTCAGTGTAGTGGTTGAGAAGGGCAGCTTTTAGAAGCAACCTGAGTATCCTCAATAGATGAATGAATAAGCAAAATGTGGTATATACATATAATAAAATATTATTCAGGCTAAAAAAGGAAGGAAATCCTAACATATGCTACACCATGGATGAATCTTGAAGACATTATGCTAATTGAAACAAGCCAGTCACAAAAAAAACCCAGATACTATGCTATCCCAGTTATATGAGGTTCCTAGATAAGTCAAATTCAGAGACAGAAAGTAGAGTGGTGGTTGCCAGGGGCTGGAGGAGGTGAGGAATGAGGAATTATTTAATGCGTATAGAGTTTAAGTTTTGCAAGGTGAAAAAGTTCTGGAGATTGGTTGCACAATAATGTGAATGCACTTAACATTACTCAACTGTATACTTAAAAATGGGTAATATGGTAAATTTTATGTTATGTGTATTTACCACAACTGAAAATTTTCAAAAAATCAGAGATGATTTAAAAGAAAAAAAGAAAGGTGGCTTTGAAGACAGGCAGTCTGCCTTCAAATCCTGGCACAGACACTGACTAGACAGGTGCCTTTGGGCAAATCGGGTAACCTCTCTGAGCTCTGGTTTTCTTTCTAATATGGGAGTGACAATAGTGGTACCTATATCATAGGATTGTTGTGAGGATTAAATGAGATACTATATGTACAGCCCGCGGCACTTAGAAGAGCACAGTGTGTTAGTTTTCACCATGATTATCAGGAGAATATGTCACACTTCAAGTATTCAGGCAGGCAGTTTGCTTGAGGAAGTCTGTGAGCATTCTAAGGACATAGAGTTCCAGATACCTGGCTCAGACTGAGGGACATGGCTTCAGTTCTTAGTGGGGCCTGTAAAGAGCAAGATGTGGCCTCATGGCAGAGTCAACGAATATTTATGAGGTACATACTAGCAGCCAGGAGCTGCTTGAAGGGTAGGAAGACAGTAATGTGATCCTGCCCATAGTATGGTGGGTGTATTGTCAAGTTATTAAGGTGAAAATCCAGTTGTTTGAATTGGGATACAAGACAGGTCCTTATTGTTAGGTACATTGCAGAAGACCAGTCAGTTATTAGAATTATGGCGCAAGACAAGAATTAGATTAACAACGAAGGTAACTCTATGTATTAAGACTTTTCCAATTGCCAGTGACAGAAATCCCAACTCAACCTAGCTTGAGCACAAAATTTAATTTATTGCTTTCCATAGTGAAAATCTGGTAGTATACATGGCTTCAGGCATGGCTGGACCCAGGTGTTCTAATGATATAGGAAATCTGTCTCTCGGCATCTCTTGACTCTGCTTTCCCCTGTATTGGCATCATTCTTAGGCAGCTCTTCATAATGGGGGTAACTTGGCCACTAATGCCCCTTGGTCTGTGTTCTTTCAAATGAACACTTTTGTCTCTTTCTGTTCCTTTTCTTTTTCCCTTCTTTTCCTTTCCCTTTCTGAACTCTTTCATCCAAAAGCCATTAATTGGGGCCCAGTAAGCTAGGAGTTTTCACTGGGAGCAGGGGTAGGAAGCCATAGCGGCACAGAGCAGGGTGTTGGAGCCCAGTGGGGGTGAGAAGGGTATCCACATGGGGGGGCTGGTGGCACAGGGTGTTGAAGCCCATGTGGGGTGAGCAGGGCATTTCAGCAGGAGGGTGGTCTGTGCAGGGTGTCATAGTCCAAGTCTGGTAACCAGAGCATCCAGGTAGAAAGGCTGCTCAGTATATTGTGTCAAACCCGGGTGAGGTGAGGAGGGTGTCCATCCAGTGCCGGTTGTTGGAGACCAAGCAGGATGAGGAGATGGCCTGGCATGGAGTGTTGGAGCCCAGTGGGCTGAGGAGGGTGTCCGTGAAAGAAGGTTGTCCAGAGCCAGGTGTCAGAGTCTGAGAAGGGTGAGGAGACTCTCTGTGTGGGGCTGGGGTTTGGGGAGAGGTGTCCCAGCCCAGGCAGGGTGTGGAGGCTTTCACAAGGGAGCCAGGTTCTCATTGTGAGAGAAATGTGTTACAAATATGGAAAGGGAGACAAAGAAAATCAACCCTGTGGTATTGGACTGGAATTGGAGGTATTGGTGTGAATTCATGATTTTCTCTCTCTCTCGATGATAGATAGTGTATAGATATATATATAGAGAGATGTAGAAATAAATATAAATGTAAATGTGTATATGCAGTAGATATTGGTTTCTAAACATATATATATATACACACTATATATTTCTAATTACCATTATCCACTAAAAGGATGCAAGGATCTTTGGACAAATGGTTGATTAAAGTGTTGGGGCAGGGAAGGCATCAGATGAGCAGAAGAGCCTGGAACATTTTGTGCATGAAAGTAAGAAGGGCTCAAAGAATGAGAGGGACACATCAAAAGGACTCAGGAGCAGGTTGAAGGGCTCCCACTGGTTGCATCTGGGACAATTTGAGCTTTAAAATAAATAATGATAGTGACAGGTTGTAACCCACTGAATAAAACAGGGAACGATGCAAACTGACACAAATTGAACGTTGATGAACAACTATGGAGAATGGATATATGACGTTTCCTAAAGAAAGACTGACATACTAGTGCTGGAGATGTCCCATAGTCCCTCCAGATCTGTTCTCTACGCATCTTCTCCCTGCTCCTCACCAGGAGGCTGGCCTCCACAGACCCTCCTCCCTTGTCCTCTGGCTTCCACTTGGGTTTGGCCAATGGGTAGTGGCAGCAGGTGATGGGAGGGTGCGAAGAGAGAGTTCTCTGACTCCTGGCCAGCTGGGCTGCAGTCTGGCAGCTGCTGTGCTTCTGGCAGAGCCCTCTCCCATGTCTACACTCAAGGGGTCGTGCGAACCCCTTCCCCTTGGCCCTGTGGGGCCAGTGGTGATAGTCACTTGCCACTGTTGTTAGCCTGGAGTGCGTCCTCATCCTTTACTGGTTTCCTTTAATCCTGTCTACACCTCTGCACAACATCCCTTCGTTAAACTCGCTTCAGAGGGCCCCCTGTTTCCTGCTGGGAGCTTGACTGATACAGCGATATAGCACTCTTCCCAGAAAGAAGGGCACACAATAACAGCAGATGTCTGGCAGCCACTGATGCTAACCCACCACTGCTCCTGGCTTAGAACATCCAGTCTTCTTCCCTACAGACAGTCTTCTTCCCTTGACAGACAGCTGTCAAGTGACCCAAGGTGTGAGAAGAGAATAAAATTGGAGAAAGGGAATCTGGAAGGGCCTGACAGCAGCTCAGTGACCAGAGAGGAATTTGGTCCCGGTCATTTATAGATGCTCCTCTAAAAGGAAGGACTCCTTACATTTCTGTTGGAGAGTCAGATACTTTCCTTCTCCTTCAGTCTGGGAGGTGGTGGCCCTACATTATGAAGGAATTGCGGTTCAGCACGTCATAGGCCTTTTGAATTAAACTGTCTTCGTGATTTCTTCCAAAGGCGATCCGATTAAAAAACAACCCACAGGTCGAGGGAGTATCTTCTTTCAATACTGTGCAGTCTTGACTGCGCTGTTATCACCGACAAACCACTAAGTGGCAGACACTCTTGTTTCTGGAACCTTTCCATTTCAGCCATTTCTTCTTGTGTACTGGAAAGCAAGCAGACAAGGACATGAAGTGGGAGGCTTTCTTAATGTCACATCAGCTCAGAGGTGTCACTTGTTCCAGCCTCTGAACATGGGGTGACACTTCTGAGTTCAGCCTGCTAAGAACGCAGGCAAGAACTCCCATGAATTATTGGGTTGCTGATCACCCCATTTGCAGAGTGATTGCATTAAATTACCCTGCATCTCCAATTAAGGGAACTCAGACCATAGGCCATATTTAAGAGCACTCCCTTGTCAGTTTCATCCTAGGGTTTAAATTGAATTCTTAATGCTGGTAGAGCAAACCAAAACATTTTCTAATTCTGCCAAGAGTAGCAGAGGAATCGTATACTGAGGCCCCTTCTCCGATGTGGGCAGGATCACTGGTGGGGAAAATGGGTGGTATTTGCTGGGAGCGGTCACTTAAATTCCCCTTTGGTTTCCATTAAAGTCCTGCACGAAATGTACTCAATCACAACTGCGGACTTAGATGTCAGAACAACTCATTTTCATAAATAGGTCTGGAAAACATAATCACGTTCACCCCTTGCTGTTTTCAACTTTGGAGTAACTTTACAGGACACACTGTTTTAATTAACACTGACCTATAAGAGTTAAGGTCAGAATTCCGGCACAGCTTGGTATAATTTGATTATAGAAGAAAATTCTGGATTTCTTTTATAAAGTTCTGCTGCTTCCTCCTTTTGTGTATTTATGTGTGTGTAGGGATGGAGGATTAGCCTTATTAGGTAGGCTATTTTTATTTAAATGTCTTGAAGTTTACAGTAAAATACCGCGCCAGTTCCCCAAGTTAGGCATACGTAATTTGTGAATGTTTCTTGCATATGTGGTGCCGGTTACTTATAACTCTTCCTCTACCTGCCTCACCGCAAAGCTCCTCTCCTCTCCTTCTCTTCTTGCCATTCACTGCTTCTGGACAACAGTCTTGGGGTCTTTGGCCAGATGCCGGCTCAAGTCTGACTTGGATAAATTTCTGACCTACTACCTCTTTTCCATGACCATCCTTTCTTTCTCTTGAAGCAATTACTCATGGAACACAGTTTCCACATAGTCTCTGATTTTCATTACTCTGGGCTCTGCTAATTCTTCCTTGGGCAATTTTTCTCATCTAAATAGTATAGTGTTTAAGACCATGTGCTTTGAATCAGATGGACTGGTTCAAGTCTTGGTTCTACTGCTTACCAGCAGTGTGACTTTGGGCAAATTATTTTGCTTTCTGTGTCTCAGTCTTCCCATCTATAAAATTGAGATGATAATACAATTATGCTTATTTCTTACCATGTTGCAAGGATCACGTAAAACAATACAAGTTGGATGGTGTGGTGGGAACACGTTTTAAGTGCTCAAAAAACGTGAGTTGTTCGTGTTGTTTGTTATTATTTTTATTTTAGTTTCTTCTTATTTTTCTTCCTAGTCCTATTTTTCCTCTCTTTTCTAATTTTTACTCAACTGTTTGAGAAAGACAAATTTTTCTTTTTCCTTTTGATTGTCTCTCCCTATTTCTGTGTTTTCAAGCTGGGGCACAGGTGACAATCGGCACTAGTCAGTCCCCAGTGAGGGCTGGCCCTGGCGCAGTGTGCCCTGCCCAGGGAGCTGCTTAGCACCCTTCTTTGTTCTGCTGCAGCTCTTCACCACTCAGTGCTGACCCTAAGTGAGCCTATTCATAGCTGCTAAAGATCGCAGTAATGCTAGGGATGGACCTGAATCAAGAAAAGCAAAACCATCTGCTTGGGAGGGGAGCGTGAGGGGCATCAGACATATTAGCAGTGAATACTGTATCTTGAAATTTCTAAAAACCCCTCTTCAGAATTCCACAATTTCTACCTTAATCTCCATCCTCTTCAACTTAAGTATGTTTTTTGATTCATACAATTTTTCAAGATATATATATGGAAAAAGCAAAATGGTTTCTTAATTGATTTCATTATTCTTATGCATTGTATAATTGCTAATAATGTGATAGTATACTATTTTTCATTGAAATTGCATAGTATTTCAGTTATATCAGAGGTTAAATAGGCATTTGTGTTATAGCCTATAAAATTATTTCTATGGGAAAAAACTAAGTCCTTAACATTTAACTAATGGAAGAAATTTTTAGAAGGCCACAAGTTTGTAAATGGGGGACGAAATGTGTAGTATGATAGATACAATGCAGGTGATTTTTTACTAGGCCTGATATCTATGACATTTACCAGGAAAGATCCAAGAACTCGTTTAAGTCAAGTGAAAATGTTGTTTCTCTGGAATTGGATTGGCTTTTGTATTAGTCAGGGCTCTCCCGAGAATCAGAACCAGTAGGACGTATATATGTATATATATGAGGAGATTTATTAAAGAAATCGACTCATGCAGTTATGCAGGCTGAGAAGTCCCACAGTCTGCCACCTGCAAGCTGGAGAACCAGGAAAGCCAGTGATATAAATCAGTCTGAGTCTGAAGGCCTGAGAACCAGGGGACCCCTGGTGTAAATCCTGAGGTTCAAAGGTCTAAGAACCAGGAGCTCCAATGTCTGAGGACAGGAAAAGCTGGATGTCCCAACCCAAGAAGAGAAAGAGAGAATTTATCCCTCCTTCTCCTTTATGTGCCATTCAGGCTCCCAGCAGATTGGATGATGCCCGCCTACATTGGTGAGGGGGATCTCTTTACTCAGTATACTGAATCAACGCTAATCTCCTCCAGAAATACCCACACAGACACACCAGAAATAGTGTTTTACCAGCTATCTGGGCATCCTTTAACCCAGTCAAACTGATGCATAAAATTAACCATCACAGCCTTTAATCCCCTTTATAAATAGAAGTCTTGTCCTTTGCGTCATGTTTGCTGTCATGACTGAGTTAAATACAAAGGCTATATCCATAGATGTTTATGGCATTTAATATGGTATAGAAACCCAACTAAATTTCTAAAAATATAAATAAACACAGAATTCATTTGCTTATGTTTTTAAATTGGAGAGATTAAAGAACTGTTGCAGAGCTGCTTTTGGACTAGTTTGAGTAATTTACCAGCATTCAGCCTGTTTCAATTATCCTGGCCCATCCACTGGCTCAATCAAATTAAGAATTTTAACACCAGGCATTTAGAAGGGAGTGGGAAAAGAGCTTCATTTATTTGGATTCTTCAAAGAGAAAGAGACAGAATTAGCACCAGTTTCCATATTTTCCTACTTTTCATCCCAAGTTACTGCTGTCCTTGGCAGTCAAATGCTCCTCAAATTGTAGTTTGTGTATCATATATCTATTTGAAATCCCTGGGATGCTCGTTAACATGCACCTTCCTGGGAGCCACCCCAGACCTCCTGACTTGGAAATTCTGGAGTTGGGGTTTGGCAAATTGCATGGTTGAAAGTGCCCTAAATGATCTTTATGAACTCTAAAGTTTGAGAACTGCTGATCCAGTCTTCCTTAGGATGTATGTAGTTGACAATGAAGGTGGTGATAATGGCCCCTTTGGATTCAGGACTTGATTTTGCTGGATCTCCATTTTTTTAGATTCTTGACTTCTTTGGGGTAGATTTGTCAGGGTCTATGTAATATTAGTTTGTTAGGGCTGCTATAATGACATACCACAGACTGAGTGGCTTAAACAACAGAAATTTATTTTCTTATAGTTCTGGAGGCTAGAAGTCCAAGATCAAGGTGTCAGCAGGGTTGGTTTCTGGTGCCATCTCTCCCCTTGGCTTGCAGATGGCTGTCTTCTTTATCTTTACGTGGTTTTTCCTTTGTTCATGCATGTTGTCTGTGTCTTAATCTCCTCTTCTCGTAAGAACACCAGTCATATTGGATTAAGGTCTATCCAGAGAGCCTCATTTTAACTTATTTACCTCTTTAAAGGCCCTATCTCCCAATTCAGTCACATTCTAGGGCATTGGGAGTTAGAACTTCAACATATGAATTTTGGGGGGAGGCAGTTCAGCCCATAATAGTCTAGATGGATCTCAAAACACAGTATGCGTAAGTGCAAGATGAACGCTGCAGATTTATTATCAAGTTCCTTTCCCCATTCTGGCTTCTGTCCATCAGAAGGAAGCCTATTCCTGATTGGTCTCTGGGTCTCTCTCCTCTAATGCAGCAGGAGGGAGGTAGGGACAACTTGCTTTTCATTGGCTCTGTTCCTTTTAAGCTCCACTTCTTTGAATATGGGAGAGTCTAATTACTACTGACTCAGCTGCTTTAAATGACTAAGAGCGGTGGTTCTCGAAGAGAATATGAGAAGGCAAAACACTCTTCCTAGTTAATATTAAGATGTTCTTTGCTTTTTTAACTGGATTTTATCTGCACTGATTGTGCAAGAGCAATGGTGGCTAAAACGGTGCAGAATTAAAGCAGGAGCACCAAGCTGTACTGGTAGTCGTGATATAATTTCACAACTGTACGTCTACATTGCAGGAAGTAAAATGCCAGTTTCACCTAAAAATGTCCTTGATAAAGTAATAAAAATTATTAAGTCTACTAAATCTCAAACCTTGAGTACACATCTTTTTAGTATTCTATGTGACATGGAAAGTATGCATAAAATACTTCTGGTGCATATAAATGTTCAGTGGCTGTTATGAAAATAAAGCGCTTATATGATTGAATTGTGAGCCAAATTAGCCTGTTGTTTTCATGAAATAACGTTTTAACTTCCAAGGACAAGCGATAGATGAACTATGGTTATTCAGACTCATGTAGCTGGCAGACATGTTCATGAAAATTCATGAAGTGAGCCTTTCTCTTCAAAAAAAGCAGTTGAGAGTATTTGTTGCTCATGATAAAATTCAAGCTTTCAAGTGAGTATTAGAATTTTCGAAAACTTGTATCTGTTACTGTGAACTTGATAGCTTCTCAACAACTGAAGATTTTTCTGGTGAGATTGGTAATTTCAAATGTGATTTTCTTCATATTGTGTAATGAAATGTGTCAATATTTGGGAAAGCTGCATAATTCACTGAACCACTATTTTCCAAATGATCAATGTGTGATGCTATAAAATCATATGTGGGTAAAGATCTATTCAAAATGCAAGATAGACCAACAAATTTTTATGTAAGAGTATAAAAAGTTCATCGATATGATTTCAGATTCTACATTGCAACTAACCTTTAAGAAACTACCAATTGTCAAGTTTTGGTGTATTATCAGAGACGAATATTCACAATTGCCTGAAAGGATTATTACAAATACTCTTTTCTTTTCCAACCACATATCTGAGTGAGGCTGAATTTTCTTCATTTAGTTCAGCAAAAAACATATCATATCAAAACAGATTAAATGCAGAAGCAGATACGAGGATCTAGCTGTCTTCTATTTAAACTAAACATCAGAGATTTGCAAAAATATTAAAAAATTTCATCTTCTCACTATTTTTTTCTGTTTAGGAATATAAAATACATAAAAATATGTTATTTATTTAACATGTAATGGGTTTATTATTGCTATATTAAAATGCATTAATAAATACATGTTTAAAAAATTTCTCAGTTCCAATTTCTAATACAGTGAGTATCTATGGATATAATCCACATAAACAAAAGCTTTTTGGGGGTCCCAATAATTTTTAAGAATGTAAAGCAATCCTGAGAGCCAACAGTTTGAGTACTACTGACTTAGATATATTTCTAGCTACATTGTAATAATTGGTTTAGAATTATTTTTGATTCATGATACACTTAAAGCCAAATGTATTCACCATCTGCATGCTAAACATAGTAAGCTTGACTTTTGCTTTTTTCTCATTGGGAGAAGAATCATAATGGTATTCTATACCAGATTATTCTCATGCATAGATTAATGCCTATTTCATCTTTCCTAATTCCAAATAAGGTTAGATAATCAAGAACAAACTGGAAAATAAAAAGCCTTCTATAAGAACTAGTGTTTTTGAGAGCTTTGTTTCAATCTAATGAAAACGTATTTAAATTAGCAGAGATGAAATTCTGCCTTATAGAATACACTTGGAAGTCTTGCCATAAACATGCTCTTTTCTCCATCCTGCCCCTATTGTCTCTTTTTCCAGTTTATACAGTGTTTCCTTCCTCTCCCTCTCTTCTTTCTTCCATACCTCTTCTTTTATTCATTTTCCACCTTCTTGCCCTATGCCTTATTATAGCTGGAAGGATTTCCTCACGTGTAGCAATCTTCGGATTCTGCTAGTATCCTCTAAGAAAGATGCTGAGTCGGTAAATATGAGCAAGGCATTGACAAAGTGTAGGTGCACCTCGCATTCTCAGCTCCAGGACTTAGACAGTCTTCCATTCAGTATGTAAAATTCAACACTGGAGTCTATGCAGTGCTTCTATTCTTGGATGTCTAGAGGCTGTGAAGGAAGATTAGGGGAAAGGATTTTAACTTAAAACTTATACCCTCTAGAAGAAATGACTTCAAAATAAGTCCTACTGTTCTACTGTGTTCTTCATAGATTTCTTTCTCATTTTTCCTCTAGTCCAAAAGTCACTCCCGAGTTGGCCTGAAACCAAGCACCAAGCAAAAGGTATGTGTTTTTCCCCCTCTGCATTGTTCCTTTAAAAAAATAATTACTTTGGTGGGTGCTTTTATTTTTTTCCTGAAGAGAATGACCTGTTTTTGGAAGGCAAGGATACACCCAGAAACAAGGCATTTTTGGATTTTCATTTACTTTGCCTCTGTAATAACAAAACTGAAATTGGAGAGAGATCCTTGAAATGAAATGGAATGAGAGAGATTCTGGAAACCTAGTGACAGAACCTGAGAATTTCCCATGGCTCACAAGCAATTCTGAAAGCAAGGTCAGAAGATACTGTACCAGATTCAGCTCTTTTATTTTCTAAACCCTTCACAGTGAAGGAATTTGTTCCTGTCTCAGTTCATGTTTTTACTAATCATCATTCTCTCAGCATCTACTGTGGAGAATAACCTTCACCTACGACCAGTGGTGAATTGGCTAAAACATGAGGTCTGTGTGTCAGAAAGAATTGGACTTAATTCCTGGTTCTGTCACTTTACCAGCTATGTGATCTTGGACATATTTGTATGAAGATGATCATACCTACTAGTGTAGTATTTTAAAGACAAAATGGGGTAATATATGTGAAAACACTTATATCCTCGTGCCTAGCACAAAACAGGCACTTAATTTTTTAAATTCTACAGTATTTCATTGGTACTTCAGTTTTACAAAACAATAGAAAACTTTGAAATTCCGAAATCTTAATACTCAGAAACACACATGCACATTTACGTATATTTAAATAATGTTAATTCCTGATGTTGCATAGGGCAATGATGTAAATATATTTATTTATTAGAATAAATAAATTTATTTATAAATATTATAAATAAATAATAAATAAATTTATTATAAATTTATTATTTATTATTTATAAATATAAATTTATATTCTAATAAATATATTTATTAGAATTTGAAGTAGTTCATGTTAAACAATTATTCTTTTAATGTAGATGTTGGAACTGTTTGGAGTACTTGCCTAACCTTTCAGGATAATGGATATATTAACTCAATACCTTTCTTGATGTCAATTGTTAGAGAAAAAATACTTTATGAATGCAAAGCATCTAAGAGGTGCTTAAGAAGATTAAAAGAGGTAACATCTGTGAAAGCACTAAGCCCAGTGCCTGAGAAGATAGTAGCTGTTTTTATCAGAGAAACATCATGTTGATTGGGAAGAAGATGGACAGACCTGGGTTACAACCCAGCTTCAACACCTAGCAGATAATAATAGCTAACATTGATACTGCTAACACTGTGCTCCAGGTATGGTTATGAGCACTTTCCAACTATCAACTCGTTTAATACTCTCAACAGCTCTCTGGGGTAGGTGGTGGTGTATCCCTCAGGGTCTGTCAGGAGAATGAAATTACTCCAATAATTTGAACAGAGAATTTAATATGGAGAACTTAGTTTTAATGGGTGTGAAGTTGTCAACTAGGTAATGGAAAGAGTAAAGAGAGGGTAGCAATTCCAGGAAGCAGATACCAAGTTCCTTCTTGCTCCTCCAGCTCTACAGCTTCCTCTAGCGCCCCCTACTGGCAGAGCTAACAAGAAGCCCGCTGACTAAGCAGGAATGTGTTTGGCAGAGTTCCATGCCTAGAAGCACAAAGCAGGTTACAGAAAGATGGATTTGGCGATGAGAGACAATAAGTTAGTAACTGGTACGATTGTTAGCTCCACTTTGCAGATGAGAAAACTGAGGCACAGATGTGTTAAGCTGTGTTTGCCCAGTGCTATGGTCTGAATATTTGTGTCCCCCCGTGAATTCAAATCCTAACCCCCAAAGGTGATGGTGTTAGGAGGTGGGACCTTTGGGAGGTGGTTAGGTCATGAAGGTGGAGCCCTCATGAATGGGATTAGTGCTCTTATGAAAGAGACCTCACAGAGCTTCCTTGGCCCCTTCTACCACGTAAGGATACCACGAGAAGTCTGCAATCCTCACCTGACCATGCTGGCACCCTGATCTCAGGCTGCCAAACTCCAGAACTGTGAGAAATAAATTTCTGTTGTTTATAAGTTACCCAGTCTGTGGTATTGTGTTATAGCAGCCCAAACGCACTAAAACCCAACTAGGAAGAGGCAGGGTCAGAATTTTTTTTTTTTTTTTTATAATTTTTTATTTATTTATTTATTCATTTTCCCCCAAAGCCCCAGTAGATAGTTGTATGTCATAGCTGCACATCCTTCCAGTTGCTGCATGTGGGACACGGCCTCAGCGTGGCCAGAGAAGCGGTGCGTCAGTGCGCGCCCGGGATCCGAACCCGGGCCGCCAGCAGCGGAGCGCGAGCACTCAACCGCCAAGCCACGGGGCTGGCCCAGGGTCAGAATTTAAATCTAGACAGCCTGGCTTCAAAGTTTATGCTCTTAACCTCTCTAAGCCTTACTTTTAAAATCCACAAAATGAGGCTGATAATTCCTAATTTGTAGGGTTGTTCTAAGGATTAAACAATGTAAATGATGTGCCTATAATATTTCCTGGCACATAGTAGGTTTGTAATATATGCTTGCTCTTACTAAATATGACATTTTTCTTGTTTTGAGTATAGGAACCTCATTTTGCCTGAGTGAATCTTTTTTTTTTTTTTTGTGAGGAAGATCAGCCCTGAGCTAACATCCATGCTAATCCTCCTCTTCTTGCTGAGGAAGACTGCTCTGAGCTAACATCTATTGCCAATCCTCCTCTTTTTTTTTTTTTCCCCCAAAGCCCCAGCAGATAGTTGTATGTCATAGTTGCACATCCTTCTAGTTGCCGTATGTGGGATGTGGCCTCAGCGTGGCAGGAGAAGCGGTGCGTCGGTGCACGCCTGGGATCCGAACCCGGGCCACCAGTAGCGGAGCGCGTGCACTTAACCGCCTAAGCCATGGGGCCGGCCCTGCCTGAGTGAATCTATGTGTAGTTTTGAAAGTATTGCCTTTGCCTTGAGGGGATCCCATCTCTAGTGGGTTGTTTATTTAGTTGATTATCTCTCCAGCTTAGCATATTTAAGAGTTTATGTTGGAAAGTGAACAGCAGAGAGAATTTAATGCTGGAGCTTGATCACTGGAGGCTTCATTGATGATGTCCTTAGAATCGGAATTTATCAGGGGCTGCGTCAAAGCACTGAGTGAGTCTTTCACTTAAGATTTAAGTGGTGGGGGAAATCATTGAATTTATTTGTTCACTCTTTAACTGAACGATTATTTATGGAGTACCTAATTGTACCAGACACTATGCTGGGCATCAGGGGTGATATAAGCAGACATACCAACCCTGCCCTAGAGACTGTTTCTTCCAGTCGTGGGGGGAGTATGATGTGACAACTCAGCTGCTCAGTTTCCCTCACTCCTCCTCGTTCTTGACAGGTGTGTATGTGTGTACATTTCTTGTTACAAAGATATAATGCTATCATGTGGGTAAAATATCTGTTCTGCCTACTACAGAGTTGACCAATATCCAAGGGAGATATTATAGAGTAGAGAGGTATGAGGGGAAGGCAGCTGCCTCTCCTGAAGGACAGTCGTTCATTAACTGGGGAAGAGGCAGTCTCAGAGCAGACACAGGGAGTAGTGGGCGAGACTAGGAGGCAGCAGCCCTGGGAAGCTCTCGGGTCCTTGGTGGTAGGTCTTAGACGTTTGTGCGCAGGGATGTGAGTTAAGGGCTCCAGGCTGTGTGCTGTGATGGTGTATGGGCCCTTTTGCTCTCGCATGGTCAGTAGATTGGAGGACAGAGCCTGGAATAGGCAGGGTCTTAGAGCCCTGGAAGTAGCAAACTGTGGTAGGATCAGGAACCTCTCCTGTATAAATCAGGCTGTTTTTATGCTTTGTTTTCCCTCTGTGTTTACTTTCCTTTTGCTTAAAAGTGCCAAGTACCCCAGTATCCCTAAGGGAATGAGAGAAGGGCTTATGTATGTGCTTTGGCCAGAACTTGAAGAGGAAGCTGGCCTTGGAGGCTGGCATGGAGTGGTGGCATCCAGGATGCTCATGAGAGAACTCCAAGGTTGTAGTCATGTGATCAAGGTCACTAGGTTTTTCTAGAAATTCTAGTGAAAATTAAGGAGGTTAGGTTATATTGAGATATATTTTTCTAGGACATGTGACTATCAAATGTTCTTGACCCCCTCAGCTCAAGGGAATCAGAGGAAAATAAATACATAGAGGACAAAGACTGGCAAATGACTATTCTGTTATCCCAATGTAGAACTTCAGTGAGCTAGGCTGAAATAAATAGAAAACTCTTTTGTCTCCTTCCCACAAAACCCACCTTCTATTCCCCAAGTATCTTTTCAAGATTAATAACAGTATTAATAGTAAAAATAATATACAATCAATGTTCTGGTTGCTTTGCAAACGTTCAGTGGTTGCACTGTTTTCATTCGATTTTAATCAGAAAGAAAATTGAATTGCCAAAGCCTACAGTTAACAGAGTGTTTTAAATAGTCTCAGTCTCCTGCCTGAACATTTCTCTGGTGTTCAATGATCTCGAGTTTATTATATCCTTTCTGCTATCAAAGCCATCTTCTCAGATCCGAGGAATAAATGCACCATAAGTTACACTTGAATTATATGGCTTAAAGTCTAACCTCTCCTATGGGTATTTGCATTTTAATAGATGACAGAGCTAATGAAATTGAGTTGAAGGGGTGGAATTTCTGGCATTAGCAAGCAGGGAACAATTTTGGGTTGGTGGAAAGATCTTATCCTTTCTTCTAAAATTGTATCATTTACCTCTAAGATCGATTCAGAAGGAAACATTAACTGGTTAGATTAGCCATAGTCACAAATGATGTATAGTTGGTGGGGGTTAAATACTCCAATCTGGAGCACTGAGGCTGGCACTTTCCTATTCAGCCCATGATCATTTCTCCCGACACCCCCGTTCCCCACCAACCTCCTTGTTTATGAGTGTAATGTTCCTCTTTCCCACAGAACCGTAATTTTTTCCCCCACACATGAACAACCTCCTCCACTATCAGCATCCTGCCCCAGAGTGGCACATTTGTTATGATTAATGAACCTACATTGATGCCTCATTATCGCCAAAGTCCAGAGTTTACATTAGGGTTCGCTCTTGGTGTTGTACATTTTATGGGTTTTGACAAATCTATGACATGTTTCTATCATTATAGTATCATGCAGAATAGTTTCACTGCCCTAAAAATCCTTTGTGCTTTGCCTATTCTTGGCTCCAGCCCCAACCTCTGGCAGCCACTGATCTTTTTAGTCTCCATTGTTTTGCCTTTTCCAGAATGTCATATAGTTAGATTCATACAGTATGTAGCCTTTTCAGACTGGCTTCTCTCACTTAACAATATGCATTTAATGTTCCTTCATGTCTTTTCATGGCTTGATAGCTCATTTCTTTTTAGCACTGCACAATATTCCGTTGTCTGGATGTACCACAGTTTGTTTATCCATTCACCTATTGAAGGACATCTTGGTTGCTTCCAAGTTTTGGCAATTGTGAATAAAGCTACTATAAACATTCATGTGCGGGTTTCTGTGTGAATGTTAAGTTTTCCTTTCATTTGGGTAAATACCAAAGAGTGTGATTGCTGGATCAATTTTTCTTTTTCATTTTCTTCCCACAAATGACTCACAGCCTTTGTTTGATTGTCCTCAAGCATCTGCTCCAACTTGTGTGTTCTCCCAAATGTACTTCTTGTTCTTGGCCATCAATTTCCTGAATTGAGCCTCTAGAGTCCCCAAGAATGATCTATGCCCCCTTGGAGGAATGTAACGAAAGAGAGAAATGTTATGTAACAATAGTACGGAGAGGTTTTTAATGTACCAGCTAGATGTGGGCAAGTTAAGAAGTGGAAACCAGAAGATGAATTTACAGTTTCCAAGAATTAAATTCTATCTGCTCATGCGTTCCTAGTGGCGTCAGAAAGAGTCATTTGGGCCTTTTACATCACTGTGAGGATCTGAACACTGAATCTAGCTTAAGGGAAATTCAAAGTCACTGCTTTCTAGTCGTGACAATTCCCCTTGAAGATCCTGAGGAAATCAGGCTCCCTGAAGTGGAGTCCATGTTATCTTTCATCCATGTTATCTTTTCATGGCCTATGAAAGATGCCCAGTGGCTTTCTGGAAGATGCAGCCAAATATAAAATGACAAAACCAGCAAGATGAATTAAGAGAGATGGAGATCATCTCCACAGACTCACAGCAATAGGGATTCTAGGAGAGCCTGCTATTTTTTTCCAGAAAAAAAAAAAAAAAAAACCCACCTGGATTAGCATTTTTATGTTTTGGTTTTTAAAATATTTTATTTTATTTTTCTAGAAAGAGGGAAGTTTTTGAGACAAATATTGTTCAAAGGATCAAAGGCTGTGTATCAGACACACTGACAGTAAATTTTATCATCATCTCATTTCTGAATTTTAACCATGAAAGACCCAGAAGGACAAACTGGGCATTTCAGCAATGTAGGTCAAATTCTGTTGCCATGAGCTTCAGGGGACTGTCTGTCCAGTGTTTTTTTTTCTTTTGAACTTGTCTTATATTGAATAGTATTTGGAAAATATGAGCCTTGGGCTGAGGCTTTGGAAGAGTATCATGGATTTCTAATATGATGGCATTTGTTAAATGGGTACTGGAGTTATTTCACTTTTTGTCTTCTTTTCTTTTCCCTTGCCTTGATGGAGAGCAACCTAAGTCTTACCAAAGCTTGTAGTCTCTCTGTGTCTCATTCTCCCATGGCTCAGGTCAAAGGTCTCCTTCATTTCTGTCTTCTCTCCCTTAATTTTCCAAAACCGTGAGACATTCCAGAGATAGAATGCATGCTCAGACTCACTTAAGTTATAGCCTAGCATCTCAAACTCAAAAAAGTTGGCTTCAAGGATGGTGTGGGCCAACAGTTTTAAAAATCCCTTTCATCAAAGGGAAAATGTATTCATATAAATCCTGTGGGAGGTGAGGCCCGAGCTGGGTTGCTCAAAGCATCCACCTTGTATTTCCAGAGCAAAGGAAAAATAATAAGGCCTCCGAGTACAGCTCTCCTTGTTAAATATTAAATATGGTCACTGCTCAATTCCCCTGTGGTTCTCCAAGTTTCAGTAATTCTCTTTGAGCTGGTCTTCTAATGGGCTTTCCTAGCCTGAGTTAAACCCACTGTTTTGGAATAGCAATCACTCCTCCAGGAGAACCAATGAGCTAAACTTAATAGGAGGTGGAGGCTAGGTGAGGTTTTGCTGGGAAATGTCACAAAGAAGCTGTGAACCAATCTAAATGCAATACAATTTCTTGTCTTAACTGAAGGGAATACTAGCTCTGAAAAATTCATCGCACTTCAACTCAGAATTTGTCCGGATACCCTTGTGTCAGGCAGTTCTGAAGTCAAAACTTTGCTTTTGTGTCCACAGCTTTCTCTAAGTGGCCTTTTATTTTAGGCTAACTAAAACAAAGAAAGTGTTTTTATTTGCATAAATTAAAATCTTCCATGCTTCAGAAATGCTCTAGATAGGATTTCAGAAGGAAAGAATGAAAATGTATCTTTTTCCCCTTTTCTTATAATAAAAATGATTCTCTATGCAGAGACTGGAAATTCACAGCTCCGTCGTGTTTTGTTTTGCCCATTTGAGTGATTTTTTAAAAAAATACTGAGCCAATATTTTAAAATGTGAATGTTTTTGCACAAATATCTGGATTACGGGCTTGTCCTGAAAAATTGGAATATCTGGAACGTTAGCATGGATTTCCAAATGACAATAATCAACAGTAGCTGAGCCGCCGCTGCCCCCTCTGAACAGGGCAACGCCCCTCCAGTTCACCACGTTCCTCACTTTCCCCATTGTCTTCCTGACATTCCCAACTCATGACTTTCACTGCTTTCCTGTCCCCTAGAGATATTTGAGTTTTGACCTCTATTCTATGGGATATTATGCTACTTCTGTCCTCGAGGAGTTCTAAGCCCTTAGATAGATAGTTTAGCTGAGATCAACCCCGGGCTGTCTTGCAAACACATCCTATTCAGCAAATTCGTTAATTAGGGTTCAAGTTTTCTTCTTTTTTTTTTTTAAATTTCAGGTGTACATCATTGTACTTCTATTGCTGCATAGATTACATCATGTTCACCACCAAAATACTAATTACAACCCATCACCACACACATGTACCGAATTATCCCTTTCACCCTCCTCCCTCCCCCCTTCCCCTCTAGTAACCACCAATCCAATCTCTGTCCCTATGTGTTTGTTTATTGTTGTTATTATCTACTACTTAATGAAGGAAATCATACGGTATTAGGGTTCAAGTTTTCTTAGTAACATGTTAGGCTTCATCAAAGAATTTAACCTTTTTTTTTGTTTAAACTGATTTTCTTCTTATGTATTATAATATTTAAGACTTTTTTGGTAAAAGATAGTTTTGTTTCATAAGTCTTGCATTTCCTATCAGGCCCTTGACTTATAGAACAGCAGTTCTGCATTCCATTTAAGCTGAGAATAATTATCCTTTAAAATGAAACTAAAGACAGGAGTCTAATGCACGAATATGCTAGCTTCCTACATAATGACATAAGTCTAAGTCAAGACATTATTCCAAACATAAATCTCGCAATCAAAAAATATTCTCCGGGCCGGCCCGGTGGCACAAGCAGTTAAGTGCGTGTGCTCTGCTGCGGCAGCCTGGGGTTTGCCGGTTGGGATCCCGGGCGTGCACCGATGCACTGCTGGTTGAGCCATGCTGTGGCGGTGTCCCATATAAAAAAAGTGGAGGAAGATGGGCATGGATGTTAGCCCAGGGCCAGTCTTCCTCAGCAAAAAGAGGAGGAAATCGGCAGATGTTAGCTCAGGGCCGATCTTCCTCACACACACAAAAAATATATATAAATATATATATATATATATATATATATTCTCAAACATCAATAACCCGATGAAATAGGAGGGAGAAATAAAAGTCCACAAAAGGAGGAGTAGCAAGGAAAATCTAGACATTAAAATGCAAATAATAGGATTCTGGGAGGCTGCTGCCTGAGCTGATGGTTCCAGAACCACAGCATCACTGCCATGACCAGGTCTAGATCTAGGATGAGATGAGTGAGGTTGGCACAAAATTTCAGAGGGTGCCAAAAAGCATAGTAGTCACGATAAATACTTTAATGAAACATTTTATAATTTTAATGCAACATTTTATAAATCAAAATTAATGCCAAAAATATCCATGATGGATAAAATGGTCTTGTTGGACAACAGGCTGAAATTTGGCCAGCATTGAGGAGTACTGACCCTATGCCAAGTGTGGAGATAAGCACTTTTCATGCTTTTTTTTTTTCCAACTTAATATACAGAACAACTCCATGAAATAAATTCTGTTATTTCCCATTCTTCTTTCCATTTTACAGCTGAGAAAACTGAGGATTAAAGATGTTGAGTCACTTGCCCAGGTTAGAGCTAATAACTGACAGAGCCGGAATCAGGCAGCTTGACTCCAGAAACTGCTGGTGTCCACAGTACTGTACTGTCTACTACTGCTGGGATGGCTCAGCCCAGAGTTAGATCATCAAATTCTGTGGAGGTTGATGTGACTCCACTATCCTGGCATTCTTACTGGATCAGGGATAGGTTCATGACCTCAGAGCAGCCATGTATAGGCTGGCCTGGAGGAGCTGAATTAATTTGATGGGAAGACATAGCTGATTGGTTTTCCTATACTAGATGGTTTCTGTCCAACCCAATATTGGGGGCGGGGGTGAGGAGGAAGAGAGGAGGCAAGGGAGAGAGAGAGAGAATCAGGAAATACGTGTACTACGCAGAGAGGGACAGAAGAAACCTAAAGATAGTGAGACCAAGACAAAGCACAAATTTGTTGGTAGAGGCAAGAGCAATGACGAAGAGAATAGTTCACCTTAAAGTTCAAACCTAGAATGGAGAGCAAGGGAATCCTGCAGCTGAAGGGGACCCTCGTAACTCAGCTGTAGTGAAATGGTGCTCTAGTCTCTGGGAGAGCATCTGAGGTCACTCCAGCCTGTTTTCTGGCTTCCTTGCTGTGTGTTCTCCTTCTGTCCTTCCCTACACATCTATATCTTAGTAGGTAATCTAAGGTGTTCACCACAATCTCAAATGGCCCCATGGGCCCTCCTTCCCAATTTCATAGTCCTCTCTTCCCGATCTGAGTTGTCCTGTCCTCCTATCCTCTTACTGCCTTCACCCCTTTCCTGGCCATCCTGCCTCCCCTAGCTGTCATCACACTTTATGTAAGAGCGTTCATCAATGGAGCCACGTTTTTCCTTTTGTGATGCTTCATGAATCTGTAAAGAGCCCAGTTGTCTGTGATCCTTCAGCAAACTCTCCAAGTGCTTCATTATCTGTCAGTTTCTCCATGCCTGCGGGGCTGGAAGCAGAGGGTCAGGAGCTGAGAGGGCTGGCCACGAAGCGGGCAGTGTCTCAGAAGTAAGAAAGAAGTTCAGTTAAATTAGCAGTACATTGTAAACATCTGCTCACTTTATTGGCATATTTTCTCTGGAATATTTACCTTCGACTTCAGACTTGCTGCTGCTGCTACAGCCAGATTTAAAATACCTATGGTAGATTCTCCAGTACCGCTCAGCTCACTAAAAATAGTAATTAACCATCTAACTCAGTAATTCTCAGTCCTATTGGATCCAACAACCCCTTTTGGTAGTAAGTATTTAACATTTTCTAATGATTCCTTTACTATATGTATGGATAATATAACCCATTGACATATACTTTTGAAAAATGCTCTAACTGTGGGGCCGGCCCAGTGGCATAGTGAGTAAGTGCTCGCGCTCCACCACGGTGGCCCAGGGTTCAGATCCTGGGCGCACACCTACGCACCGCTTGTCAAGCCATGCTGTGGAGGCGTCCCATATAAAGTGGAGGAAGATGGGCACGGATGTTAGCCCAGGGCCGGTCTTCCTCAGCAAAAAGAGGAGGATTGGCGACAGATGTTAGCTCAGGGCTAATCTTCCTCACACGCACACACACACAAAAAATTGTACACCTCTAACTGTACAAGAAGAAATAAAAGTAAATTAAATTAAGTAAATAAATAGAGTAAATGTAAATTCTTGGGCAGGATTATCCCAGAGACATATAAGGCTGTCAAATATATCCACCTTTTTTTAGAATCCCTGAGAATGGGACTGTGAATAATGCAATCTGATACAGCTGTTTTTTACATTAGCCATTCAGAACCCATGAGCGATGTTATAGTCAGTGACACAATTTCCCAAAATGGTAACTGTGGTAAGCAGAATGATGGCCTTTCTAAGGATGTTCATATCCCAATTTCTGGAAACTGAATATGTTACCTTACATGGCATAAGTGACTTTGCAGATATGATTAAGTTAAGGATCTTAAGATGGAGAGATTATACTCTATTATCCTGGTGGGACCAGTATAATCACCACGGTCCTTATAAGAGAGAGACAGGACTGTCAGAGTCAGGGAAGGTGTGACAACAGAAGAAGAGGTTGGTTGGTGCAGGGCCATGAGCCAAGGAATGTGGGCAGCCTCTAGAAGCTGGAAAAGGCAGGAAAAGGGATTCTCCCCAAAACCTTCAGAAGGAACACAGCCTTGACTACCCATTTTAGACTTCTGACCTATAAAATTGTCAGCTAATAGATATGTGTTGTTTTAGGTCACTAAGCTTGTGGTAATTTCTTACAGCAGCAAAAGGAAACTAATATAGTGACCAACTTTTGCAAAATTCCAAATTATCAAAATTCAATCTTTATAAAATTTATACAATAGCTTCCTTCCTGGAAAATTTATTGAGTAGTCAAAATGTGCAAAAATACCTCGTGATTATATGTAACATGGTGCTCGATTCTAGACTGAAATGATTATAGACAGACTTTCTCTTGTGTTACCAAGGTCTTCTATTTTCTTCCACTTCTATCCTCTCTCTTCTCTGCTCTCACCCATTTGCAGTTTTGGTTCGTATTTCATTTAGCTACCATCTTGTTTTGAGGTCTCGTTGCCTTGTGACTTCATCTCCCCTTTGCAGATAGATGTTTTCTGCAAACACGGTTCCCTCCCTGAGGCTGCCAGCTGTTAAAATTTTTGTTCAAGGAACATGCTTTTCTTTCAGCCTAAAGTGACCTTCAACTTCCAGTCCCTAGGTTTGATGCCTAGTGATCCTTCAATACTTAATCCCATCATTTCCAAGCAGGTTCTTTGACCTCCCCTGCCATGGGTAAGGCCTTCTCTTGGGTTTTCATTGGCACCTGAACTTACTTATCTCTTATCTATGACCTATTTTGTTGTTTCTATGTGCAGACACTGTGTTAAGCACTTTAGATATATTTTGTCATTTATATCATGTACCAATCCTATGGGTTAGTTATTTTTATCCCCATTTTATAGATGCGGAAACTGAGACTCAGAGAGTAAATATTTAAAATCTGAAAATTAAAAAAAAAGAGTTTTTGTTCTTAGAATCTTTTATGTTCACAAAAGATTAAATTTCAATGGATTACATTTAAAAGGATTAAATGTTTACAACTTTTTACTCATTAGTAATCATTTATTATGCTTGTATATACAGAGAGAAAAGTTTCCAAACTATGCCCAGACTCTTTAGGATGCTTGCCTTTAGAGTGGGTGGATGATTTACTTTATACACTTGTAACATTTGAAGTTTTTACAGGGTCAATTACTAGAGTCAAATTTATTGGGCTTTTGTGTATAAAATCTAAATTAAAAAAATTAAAAAATAAAATTTTTTAATGGTAGTTGAAATCTTTTCTAGGCCAATTATTTGTTTTTTATATAATCTTTCATGTGTAGGTTTTATGTATAATCTTGCACATATTAATTAGTTCCATACTTACTTATTGAGTGTCGTTATGAACCAGGTTCTGTTCTAGGCCCTGGGGATATGTCAGTGGATAAGAAAGACCGTGGAGCTCACATTCTAGTGGGGAATGTATTCAACACTACATTGGGTGGCCATGGTACTAAGAAGAAAATGAAAGCAGGGTAAGGTGATAGAAAGCGGTAGGGGTTCCATGACACAGTCAGAGAAGGCCTCTCTGAGGGGCTGTTGTATGAGCATGGGCCTTAAATAAGGGGGAAAGCCGTGTGAATATCTGGTGAAATGTGTTCCAGAATGTAATTTGCAATTTTTATGCAATAGTTGGGGTTTTATTTTGAAACCAGAGTTAATTGTATCAAAAGTACTTATTGAGCGTGTCCTAGAAGCTCGGTGGGTGAGGTGGGCTCTTGGATAACAGGGAAATACAAGATCTAACCTTGGCCCCCTGGTTTACAACCTTGATGGGAGTTGAGAACAACACACATAAAAATATCGGATGGTGAAACAGTATAGAATTATTTGGTGCTAAATTGTGTGACACAAATTCCAGGTTTTGGGGGACTCCGTTGGGTCTTACATCTTCAGAAGTAAAAGTCTAATTTTGCTGAATTCAGACATTTTTTTTTTAAATTTATTTTTCCCCCAAAGCCCCAGTAGATAGTTGTATGTCATAGCTGCACATCCTTCTAGTTGCTGTATGTGGGACGCGGCCTCAGCATGGCCAGAGAAGCAGTGCGTCGGTGCGCGCCCGGGATCTGAACCTGGGCTGCCAGCAGCGGAGCGTGTGCACTTAACGGCTAAGCCACGGGGCCGGCCTGTGAATTCAGACATTTTTAAGGACAAGGCAGTAGACTGAAGCAAGGAGGTGGGGAAAATGTTCTTTAATGGAACTGTAGTTCTGACTCCTATGGGAATTTCCTTCTCTTAGGAGCTATTTATGGAGTCTATGAAATATGATTCTAATTGGGGATGGGAATCCAAAAGATTGATTTACAGTCTATGGCATCCTAAGCAGTGGTAGCTTTCCTTGGACCCAGAATACTGAGTCACTGAAGTATGATGGGAAGGGGAGCAAATGCATTCTTTTTCCTGCTTCTCTTCCCTGTTGCTCCCCTGTGCTATGAACAAAGTTGTGATCTTGATTTAGACTTGTAATCAAATCGATGCTGTCCATTGTCTAGCACAGAACTCTCAATAAGGGTTCCCATTTTGGGTCTCAGTAAATGATTCATGACTTGATTATGAATGTGCTAACAGTATTTTTGGTAGTGGGATTATGACATTTTTGATATTTTCCAAGTTTTCTACTTTCCACGAATCCCAATTGTTCATAGCACAGTTTCTGATTAAACTTCAGTTTTCTGATTATATTACCTTTGAAATTAAAAAAATAAGAGAAAATAATAATCCAAAGAAGTCATTGGATTTATTACATTAATGTGTGCTTGTTCAGTTTGCACTATAGACTTTTCTTTGCTAACTTTAATTTTTTGCTTCAAAGATTTCATGCTTGAATCAACTTTTCCTTTTGTTTTAATCATGAGTATTATTGCAGGCATTAATTATAATACCTAGTGTTCACACTATGATTCTCACCCCAAAATGTAGAAACATATTTTTAAATTCAGAAATCCCTTAAGCTTAAGCTTAAGCCTACGCAGAAGACAGGCAGCCAATATTTGCGTTTTATAGAAGAGCTAGGAGACTAAAACAACAACAACAAACTGGATACATTTTTCTTCAACCTGATTGGAAATATACTTTTTTGCAAAGCTGCCTGGTCTGTTCCTAAAGCTGTTCCTAAGGATGCTAGTGAGAAGGTTTTCTGAAATACGTGTAAGCGAAGCTACAAACCTGAGTCAGAAAGCTTTCCCTGTGGTTTTGATTTATAATTTAATTAGCTGCAAAATCAAAGACTAGATTGCCCCTCGTTTTGTTCTCCGGTGTTAGAATTCCAGGCAATGATCTTGACGTGCTGCTTCTCACATGGGGCCTTTGATTGTTTCGGGAGATCTTTATTGCTATGTGTAGTATGTGGATGTGCGGGTCCTGGTGCTGTTTGCCTGCGTGTGCCTTCCTTGCCCTTCCTCTGCTCTGCTCCCTGTGACAGGGGATCGAACCTGGCTGGCAGGCTGGATTGATTCCCAGGCTCCTTCCTGTCGGTTGGTCTCTGGCAGGGGTCAACCAATGTGGGGCACTGGAGGGTGGAGGACGGAAGAAGCCAGGGCACTAGCTCCTCCAGGGGACCCCAGCTGCTGCCTCCTCCCGGGATCCCTCTAGCCTAGGGCTGGTCGTGGCTTTCTGATGTCGCTAATCCCTGAGCTGCCTCGCTTTGCTGTTTGGCTTCTCAACAGCTCTTCCATCACCTGTGCCACCAATTCTCTGTTACTAAAGTCCGTGTCGTAGGGATGTAAAGTGGCTTCTGATTTCCACTTACACCTTGACTGATAACAGTTCTCAGAGGTGATTGCCAACAGAACGAACCATTGTCCTTGTGAGAATTTTCAGAAAATTAAAGTTTATAAAATTTGCCTCGTTTCAGACCTCAAGGAAGAGAATAATATAGGAAAACTGAGATAATAACTTTATCATTTTGTAGGCAGTTACTTCTGAGCTGATGAATTAATTTTATATACTGCTATAAAATGAGACATGTTAATTACATCAACCTTTGAGTTTCTTTATTGTCCATCTTGGATTTGTAACATTTTGTAAGTAGTGAATGATATAATGTGGTATAAAGTGATGCTGCTGAAATATACTAATAGAAATATTTAAAAGTTTATACATAAAAGCACAATATCTTTTTCCTTATTTGAGGCAGATTCAGTCCTTAGTAGTATTATTAGATGATAGACTGGGAAATAAGTTTACATGATTTTTCTGAGAGAAGGGGAAAAGGATGAGTTACCAGAGTTAATAAGTAAGGGGCTACTATGTAGTGTCTTCTGCCTTTCTTTAACCACGTGGTGTTCTGCAGTGGGAAAACCACTGGACTAGGAATCATAAAACATAGATCTTATCTTGGGTTGGGTTCCCTAGAGACAGAGATGGGCAAGTGATTTATTGAGCAAAGGATCTATAAGGAAGTGAGGGAACAGGACAGGGAAGAGGAAGAAGATAAGCAAAGATATGTTTCAGCTCCAGTCTAGCCTCAGCCTGATCACGTGGAGAACTCTGGGGCATGAATGACACCACAGAGAAGTCCTACCTTTAGACAGGATGACTGGGCATTGGTATCCCTGTATCAGTCAGTCATTCACTGTGGTGGCCCCTGGGTGGAGTAGAAGTACATAACCCCCATGGAGGGCAATTCTCTGGAGGAAGATGTAGCTGTGAGCTCTTAGCAGCAACACCTACAGTAGCTGAGAGATGGATAAACTGACCTAATAAAGGAGATGTGTGTGGGGCACCCACAGCATCTACTATAGATATCAATACACATGATACCCTGTCTCCACCACATATGAACTGTTTGGCACTGGGCAATACACGTAACCTCTCCAAGCCTCAGGTTCCTTATCTGTTTAATAAATGATAAAGGAACTAAAAACCACCCTATAACTCATAAATATGCTTCAAAAGGAATAAAGTGCTGTGGAAGTATTACTCCCTCAAATAGCTAGTCTGTCAGGGGAGAGGGCAGTGCAAGGTTATAAAGCTAGTTTGAAAACTCTGGTTTAAACCTGATCACGGTCTTCTCTTGGATTCCTCTGAAAGCAGTCTGAAATCAGGACTTGGGTAAAGGTTTAATTTGGAAGTGATGCTAGCAGGCAGGAGTGAGGGAGGAAGGCGAGTGAGAAAGAAATGGAGGAAAAGCCAATAAGCAGGTGTGCCACTGGGGTTTCTGCAGTGGTGTGTGTAGGGCTCAGTCACGTGCACTTGAGGGGAGCTGTTATCAGCAGGAAGTAAGTCAAGGCCTGAATGGCACTGTTCATCCCAGCGTCAAGAGTGTCCCTGTCTGCTATACCACGCTCTTGGCGCTGCTCAGATCCATTGATGCCCTTCATTAATTCCATTCTGTCACTGATTCTTCAAAGATGAGGCTGACCCCTGCCTCTAAGAAAAGATTTAAGAGTGTAACAAGCTCCAGTCCTGCTTGCTGCAGCTGATTCTGAGGCCACGCTTGATATCCGTCATCTCTCTTCTCCACTGTCCACTCTAGACTTCCCTCACCCTGGGCCAGCACTTCTGAGGTTGATTGGTCTGTAGATGACCCAGACCTTCACCCCTGGGACTGGGTTGACTGACTTCCTGCAGTTGCCTGTTTCCCGTAATCAGTGGGTATAGAAACACCAAGAGATGCCCCAGTGAATCTCCGGATATCCAGACTTATTCCTCCTTTTACCTATTGTGGAGCCACGACCCCATCTCCTCAGGATTATCACAATCAGTTTCTCTGCCAGTATAGAAACTTCATTCTTTGCTCGTGGTCTATTGGCAAGAAGAGCCTGAGCGATCAGGTGGATTCACAGCTTTGGGCTCCATGTCCCATGGAGAAGTGTTACCCTCCAAGAACCAGGACCTCTATTCTAGCAAAGATTAAAGCTGTGGAAACAGGAAGTACAAGTTAAGCAGTTGTGTCACTGGGAGTGATGATGAGAGAAGCCAACCATGCTTGCACCCCTTGGTGCCCAGACCTTTGTTTTCGAGCTTTGGGGTACACAGCACCATGTAATGTTGTTTCAATGCATATAATGCATCCTGGAGAATAGCATCCCAACTCTACAGGTTGTAGACATGAGTTGATGCCATATCTGAGCCAATATGAGGCCATTCTAATATTCTATCAGGCAGGGTTCTTCCGTGTAATGTGGTATACAATAGGACCAGTGGATCCTGGGGCCATGTGTCCACTGTTGCATCTTTTCTAGGAGAGAGGTGCTCACTATAAAGTGAGTCTAATTCACACAAATGTCCACCCCAGCCATGGCTGAAATTAGAGGTGAGCCTGAAAGAATGTCAGTCAGAGCACAAGGCATGTTTGCTATAGTTACTATCACAGATCTTGTATGAGATTCATCCTTGCATGTGATGCTGGGCTAGGAGCTGTACCCAGGAAGCGCACAGACACTGGCCTTGCCTGCCTTGATCTTCTATCCTGTTCACACAGTCATTCAGGAAATAGTGGGTAACTGTTATGTGCCAGGTTCTATGTTACAGACACAAATATGAGTAAGTTTCTGTCCTTTGGGAACTTACCACTTACCACAGGAAATAGATGTATAAATAGTGAACTGTATTTTGTAATTGATGCTTCTAATATAGGGAGCACAAAAAAAAAGAGTAATCCTGCCTGGAAAAGTCTGGAAAGGCTTCATTGAGGAGGTGATATTTGGGTTGACCATTAAATGATGAACAGAGTTTTCAAAATAGACATTGGTAGAGAGAGGACATGCTGGGTAAAGAAAACAGCATCAGCAAAGGCATTGAGACATGGAGAAACATGGCATAACTAGGGAATGACAGGAGCTTTAGTGACTAAAGCAAAGGGTCTGTGTTGCTGGGGTTGGGTGGGGAGAATTAGAGAAGGATAGAATGTGAAGAGAAAGGAAAGGTTGAACCTGCTAGATTGAAAGGTCCTATATTATATTCTAAGGAATTTGGGCCTGACAGACATCTCCAGTATAGACATATGTGTACAGACAGTGCAGTCAGCATAGTGGAAACGTTAAAACAGATATGCATGGGTAGACAAGGCAGTGTTGGAGTGAAGCTCTCAGAGCCTGTGCCACAGCACAGCCTTCCGGTGGAAGGCTGGAGCTGGAAGGAGCCTTCTTTGCCATTTTCAAATGTATTCCAAGTGAAATCCTACAGTGGAAGTCAACATGGTCTAATACAGTCAGAGCTGTTCTGATTGAAGCAATGAAGGTAGTAGAGTCAGGGGGTCTGAAGGGAAAGGACCCTGAGACCTGTCTGAATATCAGTTTGCTCTCTGTTTACCAGGTGAAAAAATGTAAAGTCACGTGAAATCGTATATGACTATCTTAGGCTAGAACATGAATCTTTGAGAATCTGAAATCCTTTCTCCTTGTGGTTATATTCTTTGGATATCAAAATGTTATGGATAGAATCTCAAATGACATGTGTGAAATTTTATTTCATAAAATGTTGCGTGGTAATGAGTCCAATCAATGTTGGCTATTCTTCTTCTTCTATTTTAATTAACCAAAGCACTCAAAACGAGTATGTTTTGGAAGCAGGTAAGGGGAAAGGTGAGGGAGAAATAGGGTAAGAATGTGTTGAATCCTTGCTTGGATAGGGACTGGGGAAGGGAAATGGGCTTCCCTGGTGATGGGAAAGTTTTCACAAGTTGTGTCTGATGTGCCACATTCCCTCTTTCTGAAATTATTCCACAGTCTCAACCTTAATCTTGGAAAATTGGTAAAAGACTTGGAACTGGAGGTGGTGGAGGCAAGTTAGAAATACTCTATCTCTGCGTTGCTCTGAGCTCTTATGTTTTGCCCTATGGTGACACCTATCTTCTTCTTAATTTGATCCCTAAACTAGTCATCTCTGTTGGATGAGAGGAACACAGTGGGGAGGGAAAAGGAGAGGAGGAAACGCACCCATGAGTGGAGGGGGGCAAGACATATGGCCTGCTAGAATTACCTATGGGATTTGTTCAAACTACCCACGGCTGTTCCGCCACTAGTAGAAATGCTAATAACGTCCCCCTGTGGAAGAGGGGATGTGACTAGCAAGCCTGAGTCACACAGAGTAGGTCCTATCCCTCAGGCATGTTGGGGGTAAAAGAGGTTCAGAACCCCTGATTTAATGGTTGCTTTTGCCTTATCCTTCTGATAAATTCTGGGGACAATCTTTTCTAATTTCATGTTCTTAGTGACATCAAAAAATTGCTAGCTCCCAGTATTTGTTTGTTTATTACAGACTTTACAGTTCATAATTAATCCTAATTAATGATAGCATGATAAAAATGATAACTATCACTGCTAAAAGTTTTAGGCTCGTGTGGTAGACAGTTCAGGACACACGTCCACATTTCTTTCACATTTGAGCGATGGAGAATGGAGTAAGAGGGAGGAGGTTCCATATGTATTTATTGTGATACTCTGTCATAAAGACATTCTTAGTGTTCTGAGTCACTTTTAAACACCTACAGCTGCGAGTGAGTAATAATCGTATGAAAAAGAAAGATGACTGCAAAGAGCTTTGTATTTTGGTAATTTGTGGGCCATAGGGGTAGATGAGGGGGAGGAATTAATACTTTATAGCCAAACCTTTTAAATAAAATAAGTTTAGTAAAAATGCATAGCTTAGTTCCATTAATGGAAAAGGTTTTTTATTCCTCAGTGTATTTTAGAAATATCTAGAAATATCTAAGTTGTAAAAAGAAAGGGAACAGGGTTAACTCTACTGTAATTTCACCCAATTTTTTTTAACTTGTGTATTTTTTATTTTTCACATGAATACGTGCACATGGTTTTTTAAAAGTCAAATTATACTAAAAGACTTAGGTATAAAAAAAATAGCTGTCATCCCCTCCCTCACTCAATGCCACTCTCCGGAGGCACATAAATGCTTACAACTCTATTCTTGTTCTATGACTTCCTATTTTGTGAAGCCAGAATTTTTGGTCTCATACCCTATCTTCTCACCTCCTGTATCCTTTCAATATAATTATTTCACAATTTTTGGTTAATTCCATATTCCTGGTTTTTATTATTTTTGCTAGGTAAATATTTATTGCTGAGCCAAATAGTAGGCTATGATTACATTTGCTTCATTTTATAACCTTTTATTTTTCCTGGAGTTATTAATTGCTCATTCATTGTTTTTATTTGCTTCATTGCCTTTGCATCCCTGGTCCAACTCTTGCCATAACCTCCAACAGCTTTGTAAAATGTCTTTATTAAAATTTTTCTCATAGTCAAACCTATCAAATAATCTATCATATCCGGCCCCCCCTTTTTTTGAGACATATCTTCTCTAGCCCTCAGTTACTCTGTTCCACCCTAGATTGGTTGTTCCCTGGACCTGCTGCCTAACTGCCCTCCTTCACCTAGTTCACTTTGCTTCTCTCTCTTATGTCCAGGATTCATGTCATTTTCTTAGTTTATTTCTTCATCCTCTGTAGCTTCCTGAAAAGCTATGGGAGGTAATTTTCTGAGACTTCATATATTTTAAAAAGAATATTTATTCTATTTTTACACTTGATTGATAGTTTGGCTAAATCTAGAATCCTTGGTTGCAAATTATTTTCTTTCAGAGTTTTGAAGCTATTACTACATTGACTTCTAGCTTATAACTTTGCTTTTGAGAAGACAGATGCTTTTCTTATTTCTGATCCTTTGCCAGTGACCAGTTTTTTCTTGCTGAAAACCTTTAAAGATCTCTTTATCTTTGATATTCTCAAATTTTACAATGCTGTCCTCAATATGGGTTCCTTTCTCATTTATTTTGCTATCCTTTAAGCAAGAAATTCATGTCCTTCAGTTCTGGTAAATTTCCTTGAATTGTTTCTTTGAGAATTTCTTCATCAATGATTTCTCTGTTCTCTCCTGGAACTCCTCTTGGTTGGATTGAGCCTCTAACCTTCTTAAGCTCCTTTGTCCTATTTTCCATCTCTTGTCCTTTTGTCCTACTTTGTGGATGAATTCCTTGACCTAATTTGCTGTCCTTTTATTGTTTCTTATTTTTCAATTTTAGCAATCTTTACTATCTAAAAGAATTTTCTGGTTTTTTAAATATTTATTTTTACAATAAGTTTTTATTTCATGGATGTAGTTTAAAAATTATTTTAATTTAATAATTTTTTAACTGCCTATTTCTGTTCCTCCACGAGTAGAGATGCTAATATGCCTCCGTTGCAGGAGAGGAAAGGGCTATTGAGCCTTTTAGCCAAGATTATGTCATATCTGTTAGGCATGTTGGGAGAAAAATTTCATAACCCCTGAGAATATTGAATAGAGTGTCTTTGAAGTTTTCTTTTTCTTCCTGCATTCTGTCAGTTTCTTCTGAGTTCTTTTTATTTTCTCTCTCTTTTTTTTTTTTTTTTTTGTCTTACTTTAGTATTGCAAACTGTCCTCAAATGCCTGGAGTCCTTGGTTGTCCATTCATGTTTATGCTGAATCTTTGGAAAGCTGATTGGAAGTTCTGTGTCTATTCACTGGACTTTTCAACAGGTGGACTTCACTGTAGGGTCATTCGGAGACATGGCTTTTTTACTCGGGACCTTCAAATGTCAGAATCTGTAGTATTTTGTCTGGGAGTGGTTCAGTTTTTCTAGAGAAGTTTCTTTCAATCTTCGGGGCATTTTTACTGTTCCATTGCAGACTTTCACTTAATTTCCCTGTTTTCATTTGCATGCTTCACCTCTACTCTCCCTTTTACCTCTTATCTCTGAGTCTGGACCCTCACTTTCTCCTGCAGGGGTGGGGGAGGGGTAGTCAGACTCAACCCTACCCCACCTTCTGAGGTACCTGTACTCCTAGTCTCTCCGGATTCTGTAGGCATTTTTAATTTGCTTCTCATCATCATCTTCCTTTACAAGCACTTAGGTATATTCCTCCTTCTCTCTGGTAAGTCATTTATTTCTCTATTGCTTTCTGCCATCTTATAATTTAGTTCAGAATTAAAATTGTCTCCTAGACTGATCAAAGATTAAATTTCTATTTCTGATTTTTATTTCCTTGAGTATTAGGGTGATTTTTAAGATGAGAAAGGTTAGAAATGTCTACCTTCTTGAAACTGAAAATCCAGTAATCATCACTTTAATTAAATTGGGGGTGCGTATGGGAAGACATTTTTTGTGTGTGTGAAGAAGATTGGCTTTGAGCTAACATCTGTTGCCAGTCCTCCTCTTTTTGCTGAGGAAGATTGGCTCTGAGCTAAGATCTGTGCCCATCTTCCTCTATTTTGTATATGGGACGCCGCCATACATGGCTTGATGAGCGGTGCATCGGTCCATGCCTGGGATTTGAACCTGCGAACCCCAGGCTGCTGAAGCAGAGCGCATGAACCTAACTGCTAGGCCACTCAGGCCGCCCCCTGGGAAGACTTTTTTTTTTTTCTCTTAAATTTCCCTTCCGGTAAAAGCTGAAACACTGATCTTATGAAAACATATCTTTTTCTTAAATTAGTGAGGATAGATGGGGAAACAATGAAAGTGATTGATTATGGCTGAAAATCACATTGAAGTATTTTTTCCATCATTGATAGGGTGGGGGTTTCTTCCCTTCTTTTCATAGAAATTCATACTTTCAGATCACACTGAGGTTAGAACACAATGGAAGGAAATTGTGAATTTTCCAGGTGGTCTGTAGTACTGTGCATGTTTGCACAGAAGTCCCAAGTACAATCGACCTGTGGGAAGAGTGTTCAGTATTCTGGTATCATCTAAACTGATGCATCCTGTTTAAAGTAACAGAAAGAATAGGAAAAATGTCAAACGGCTGGATTTGGTTGGGAGAAGGATGTTGAAGTGTTTCCTGAGAGAGTGGTTTTGTGGGAATGGTACGAACGGGAACTAGATGATAGGCGGTCAAAGAGGGCGGCGGATGATAGCTGACATTGAGCACTTACTACGTGGCAGGGACTGTGCTTGGAAACGCTTTACGTACGTTATGTCATTTAATCCTCATAATGACCCCATGTGGAAAATACTGTTACCTCTATTTCACAGGGTAGGAAGCAGACAATGAAGTGACTTTCCCAAATTTACACAGAACCGGGATTCAATCCCTGGCAGTCTGACCCTGGGGCCTCTGCTACTAACCTGCTCCGTAGTGATGAAGGGACTGTGGACATAGTGAGTACAAAAAAGGGATGCGGCAGATATAGACAAAGGAGGAGCCTGTATTGACAATACTCAAGGAAACTGTGCCCCAGGGGTCTTGTGAGTATTCCTGAGAAGGGAGGGTGAGGAAAGGAAGTGTGTAAACATTTGCTTTTGCTTGAATGTGTACCTCCCAGTGCCCCTCCACCAATTAAGAGAGACATCTTGAAGAATGCTGCCTCAGCTTCTGAAAAGAAGACCCCAGGACATGCATTAATGAGAGGAGGGGGAGTCACAGCTGACAGAAAAATAAAGCTCTCCTTGGGAGCCCTGGGCCCCCAGTGAGGCCTGGAGCTTGTTGACTGAGCAGCAAGAGACCCCCGCTGCTGGGCTCCCTCTGAATCCTAGCCTCCCTGCTACATCTTGCAAGAGCACTCTCCCCCTGTGACTCGCCTTATATGGGACAATTAATGAGCAGTGTGATGACAGGAGACACCTCTCCATATTGTTCATAGCTTAGACCTGGGATGAGACAATTCGCCATTGCCCTCCTGGTTCCATTAGAGGAGAAGTGCCTTTTCAGCAGTTTGCAGAATTAGGTTGCAAAAGCAAAGGGCACAGAGTTAACTGCGTCACGTCTCTCATTTATTTAGTCAATTGCTTTTGAGAGAAGCATGGATTTAGAAAGGAGGGCTGTTTTGTTCTGAGATGTAATTCCTCTTTAGTCAATATTAGGATGCTTATTAGAATTACTTTGGACAAGTGACTGGATTCTGTTAGCCACTAATTCAATACAAAAGGAAATCCCTTAAAGTAGAGTTTTCGAGGGGCTTTCTCCTACTTAACGTATTTTGATTCTAAGAGGAAGGTATCATTATTATCATTATTCCCTTTCTAAAGATAGGGAAACTGAGGCTCAGAGATATTTATGTAAGTGCTATGCCCAGGGCCATGCAGGGGTTCAAATAGAAGTGGAACTAAAATTGACTTGCTCATAATCCTGGGCTGTTTCCTCAGCACCAAGTAGAGTTGCCTGTTGCTTAAAGTTTGCTCAAGTCAATAACTCCTCAAGGCTTTAGAAGGCCTCTTGTCCTGAGGCCACAGGAGATCATCCAGGAAGAGTCACTCATTAGGCATTTCTTTTTCAATTATATAGTGCTCAGTACATTTCTAGGCACATAGAGAAAAACATTAGGTCATGTTTTGTGTCTTTAAGGAGTCTTCACTCACATTGGAAAATGAGGAATGTAAACAAAATACTTAGGAAAAATTAAGTTCTTAATTACAACTAAATGGTAAATGTAGAGTTGCTTACAAAAGAGAAAGAGATGGCATAGGCTGGAATACTTGGGGAATGGAGAGGGTGGTATAGGAGTGGAGGTGGAGGGCAGGGTTGGGAGGGAAAGATGGATGAGACATAGGAGGGCAACAAAAGGTTTTTTTCTACCAATGGAAACAGAATTAGAATAGGGAAGGGAATGTTCTGGGCCAGCTTTGGAGTTTGGGGTAGTGGTGTAATGGTGGAAGGAGTGAAGAATGTGTGTATGTGTCGATACGCATTTCTTTGTTCTCTTCTGCTCTACTTGTTTTTTTTCCTCTCACCAGAATGCATAATTTAAAGTGAGAATAAGACAGACAAAAGCCACTTTATCTTATACCTATACTTATTGTATTTCTTAATATATCCATTTTACCAACTAGTTTTTGAAGGCAGAGGACAAAAGTGCCCAGCACTCAAAAAATTATTTTTAGGAGAGCTGCTAGTAATCACTGCATATATTGCCTAAGTTTAAATTCTAACCACCACTCCCCCTACTTCCTCCCGGAATTAATTTCAGGGATTTTTGGTTTTTTTTTTCAGAATAAGTCTTTATGTTTATCAGAATATCCACATGGGAAGAATTTACATTAATGTAATAAATTTAGAAAAGGTAAGTAAAAATAAGATTGCCATGTAAATGTCAGTGCCCAGAAACTCCATAAATGAGACCAGGCAGAGCCAGTCATTCCCTCTCAATGTTTCCATAGTGTTGTGAATAATCTCTCTTCTTTGCTACACCATGAGCTCCTAGAAGGAAGAGATTATGTCACACGCATCTTTTTTTTTTTTTAATAAATGGCCACAACTTGAAAAAAAATTTTTTTTGGGAAGATTGGCCCTGAGCTAACATCTGTTGCCAATCTTCCTCCTTTTTTCTCCCCAAAGCCGCAGTAGATAGTTGTATGTCATAGTTGTACATCCTTCTAGTTGCTGTATGTGGGACACCACCTCAGCATGGCTTGATCAGTGGTGCATAGGTCTGCGCCCAGGATCCAAACCGGCAAACTCCGGGCTGCCGAAGTGGAGTGCGTGAACTTAACCACTACGCTACCGGGCCGGCCCCAAAGAGACTATGTCACGTGCATCTTTACATCCCTGGTGTCTAATATATATGTAACTGGTAGAAGTTACTCAAACAACCTCTACCATTCATTTAGTTGAATGAATAAGTGACTGTATAAATGGAAGTCTAGCTTTCATCTTCTGTACTAATTAGGGTAATGCTAGCTGCCACAACAAGTAAGCCCTTAAATTTCAGTTTTGCACAACAGAATTGTAGTTATTACTCATAATAGCCTAATGTGGTGTCCATGGGTGGCTTTCCTTTGGTGACTCAGGGACTTGGGCTCCTTTCATCTCATGGCTCTGCTTTCTACTGGGGCTTCAGAGCCCACTGCATATGGTGGGAAGACAGGGAAGAGAACACGACATATATCGCTTCTGCTCACGTTCATTTAACTAGAACTAGCCGTATGACCCTATCTAGGAACAAGGAGGGCAGGAACATATGGTCCCTGGTTGGATGGCTTCCTCAAAGAGACACTCAACATCATGGACAAGAAGCGTGGATTTTAGTGGATAGTTGGCCATCTCTACTACATCTCTACCTCTTCCTGGCTGTGTGATCTTAGGCAAGTTCATAGCCTCTCTAGGTCTCAGTTCCTTACTTGTAAATGGGGATAATATATTTATCCTGTAAGGTTGTTGTGAATATTAAATGACACATGTATTTCAAATAGCTAGCGGTAGTGCTGAGCATTTGCTTAATATATGAAAGTTATTATAATAGTGTTACTTTTCATATTTCAATTCAATTAAGATACTTATTGTATTAACATTTGTTTTTCTTTAACCATGATCATGGCACATACAAAACTAGGGCAACCCAAGGAGAACGTGTACTCACATGTCTTAGGTAGAAGAAGAGATGGAGACTTTTAGATTAATAACTCCCCCTGGGCCCAGGGCATGTACTAAGGCTAGGGTAAAATATGGTACCTGTTGGGTAGTGTGGACTTTAGATAAAAAGGAGAATTTTTGTCTTGAAGACTTACTGCAGATCTGCTAAGAGAAGGTACATAATGTCAGTGTGAAAGGCTGATTGGCGTGTAGATACTCACCCCATCCTAGTGAAGCTAGAAGGAATGGAATTCCATCTGGGGGAAAGGAGGACAAAGATGTGTAAGGACTCATACGGAGAGAAGAGAAGGGAAAGAAAGGGAAGGGTACAGAGAGGAAGGGAAGGGAAGTGGAGCTGTGGTGGGCCACCTGGATCTCCCCTTCAGGACTGAATCACTCTTTCTGTGACTGCTGGGAGTGTGTTGGCTGCAGAGGGCTCATAGCTCTATAAATCCTCTTCTGGAAATTGCCCTTGGTTGAATGGAGCTGCCTAGCCCAAGGTTACAACCCCACCAGTCAAGGTGGCACTACCAAGACCCATTGCAGACTTTCTGAAGGGTTATCCAGCTTTGCAGTTCCCAATGGGGTGGGCTGAGGCCTCAATTGCAACTGAGTTCAACTTCTCCTTCTGCCCAGTTCTGCTTCTTGCATCCCTTCACAGCTGTGGTTCCCAAAGTTCCTGCACAGGACTCTGCATCTCAGAGTGTTTCCTAGGAAACTGGACCTCGGAGAGTAGAGAAGGGAAGGGAAAGGAAGGAAAGCAAAAGAAAGGGGAGGGGAACCACAAGAGGGAATTTTTCCTTATGGATTGTCATAGGCAGCGGTCCCTGAAGACATCAATATAAAAGGACTCTTTCCTGTTTATCTCCAGAAAAACTCAGTGCAGTTAGACAATATGACTCCAACTTGAAGGCAAGGACTCTTTGTACATTCTTCTGGATTCCCTCGCTATGCTTACCCAGCTGTCAGTTTGTTTAATAATGGATGGTTCCACTCACCTTCCTCTATCAATGGCCTGTGCTGGTGTTATATAGTAATTCTGTGTATAGATGTGCTTTTTACAAAATCTGTTTTCTTCCTCTCTACTCCACACCAAACATAGTCTAATGTATCCAGTTCTGCTCTGAATAGAACAACAATGTACCTGCCAAATCCATCTGTTAAAAGAAAAGGGAAAAGGTCTACTTATGGCTTCTGTAGTCAGGGGTTTCACCAAGAGAATTGATGCTGCTGTCTTTCCTGCAGTAGGGTATGGAAGTGGGTTTCATGGTCTTCCGTGCCAAGCATGCAGTGGGCCTGCAAAAACTACATTTTAAAGTAAATTGCACTGAGTCTGTAATTGGTGTGATCTCACTAGCTGGGGTGAAAGGGATCTCCTGGAAACCTGACCTCCTGAGATGGCCATTCACCTTCAGGCATCTTACTTAGCCTTATCTGTTTGCTGCCTTTTTATGGACTTGTTTCATAACAAGAGCTCCCGCTTCAAGGATACTGTAAATATTCTAAAATTTCCGTCTATTTCAAGCAGTTCTGTTTTCTTAAAGGGTGGATTTGCCACCATGAGATTTAATTTCCCTGATAGAAATGTGCTTTCTGGCCTCCCATGTGTGATTAATTCAGAGGAAGCATTTATCTGTTGTGATCTAAATGTGTATTTGTTTTACCCTTGGCCAACAAGACAATTACAAATGTTGTCTCGCCTGCAGCTATAGGCTTGAAAATGCAGTTGTCACAGTGAAAACCACAAAGCACATGAGTTCCAGGCTTTGTGCTGACACCTGACTATCTGGATACATGCAGGAGCCAGGAAGTATAAAATTTTTTACAGGAGATGATGAATGCTTTTCTGCCCCACAGAGTTGGCGATGGGCTTTGCTTGGGCTTTAATTTGACCCAGAGTTGTTCCTGAAAGTGTGCAGTGACATGACTAACTTCCTCACAATACTATATGCCCGTGGATACTCTGAGAATATTAATTGTGTGGAAGTGTCCTGCCTTCTTCCTCCTGCCTGAGGGACTCCAAAATCTCTGATGGGTCCCAGCATCTGGGACAGACTCTGACTGGAACTTGCGCAAATGGCTCATTCTGTATTAAAGAACTGGGAGAGGGCTGATGCTCACACGGGAAAACTCGAGGACGGAGTGTCTCCATTGCTATCCTGGAGAAGGTGGAGCCCACTGGACCGTAAATCCACATCTCTTGTACTTATTTGCTTGAAATCCATTAGTCCTCTATTGTCACATGCTTAACATTCATAGTAAATACTTTTTTGCCCGTAGTTCTAAAGACAGATAATGAAAATATACTGATAACTATGCCATCTTTGTTATTAAAGCTGAAAAAAATATGACTTAGGTGGTACCCTTCCTACTGACAAGCCTGAGTAAGTATTTGATGCTTGCTATCTTGAGATGGTTCCTTAGGGAGCAGTTTTATGTCATTTTCTTGTAACTGTCACTCTAATGTGCTGAAGGGAAGTTTTATTGTCATTTGCATATTCTGAAAGTTTACTGAATTTTAAGAGATGTGTGCCTGAAAAATAACTTGTCTTGATGTATTTAGGAATTTGGATTTTTTTTCCTGTGTGGAACTGCCAAGCCTAGCTACTACTCTAATTATTTGTTTAGTTTAGCTTTATGTGGATTTAGTCCAAGTACTTGGGATTTAAAGAGGTATGAGCCATAATTCCCGTACATAGCAAAATGAGAGAGTCGTACATGTAAGCAAGTGCTTGGAGCCCAGAGCTCTCAGTAGAGCTACGTACCAAGTGCTCTGAGAGTAGAGAGTGGAGAGGAAGGAGGAGGGAAGAACCGACCAACTCAACTTGGGATACTTTCACAGGGGAAATGGCACAGAGGGAATTGGGTTTTGAAGAATAAGCAGAAGTTTGGAGGATGGGGATAGATAGTGAAGACCACCCCAGCAAAGGGCAAAGCATGAAAAGCCAAGGAGATATAGCACAATGGAGGATGCTTGTGGATTCGAAGAGTGTTCTGTGGGCAAGAAGGCACACAGAGATTGTGAATAAGCTTTATATGATAGTCTGATCGATTTGAAACTTGGACAGGTGGAGCCATGGGAGGCTTTTAGGCAGGAGAATGAGGGTAAGAGTAGGCAACAGTCAGCCCTTGTGTGGAGGGCAAGTAAGATGAGAATTGAGATGAGGCTGTAAACAGATCAGTCAAGGGCCCTGGTAACCTTTGAGGGAGCAGTTTCAGTGTAGTGGTGCTAATGGAACCGGGCTACAAGGAGTTACAGAGTGGGTTGAAGGTCAAGAATATTAGCAATAAAGAGAAAGGGAGAGCGTGGAATGGTGAAGAGGCTGAAAGATGATTAAGGGAAGATGTATTTTTTAGGATGGTGAAGATTTGTGTAAGAGTCACCACCTTCGTGACCTATTTATTTGTATGTTCTTCCAGACTTTGATGTGTTTGACCACCCTAAACTCCGAGTAGAAATGAGCATTGCTTGGACTTTCTTCCTGGCTTCTGAAATACTAGAGAAAACTTGTCTGCTTACATATTTGCCTTCCCTTACTAGACTATAAGCAGTTTGAGGGCAAGGGTTGTGTTTTATTAATATTCGTATCCCCTACACCTGGCACTTGGTAGGTGCTCAACTGGAATTTGTTGAAGGGTAATTGAATGATGACATAAGTGTTATAGGTTGAAGGGAAGAAAACTATGGAGATGGAAAGATTGTAAATAATAAAGAGAAGGCAGATATCGATAAGGGGGAATTTCAGAGAGTAGAGAGGGATAGGTCCCCCAGAACAGAGGTCAGCAAACTTTTCTGTAAAGGGTGGGACAGTAAATATTTTACACTTTGTGGGCCAGATAGTCTCTGTTACTCAACTCTGCCATCATAGTATGAGTGTAGCTACGTACAATAGATAAAGAATGGGTGTGGCTGTGTTCCACTAAAACTTTGCTTATAAAAACAGGCTCTGATCCATGCTCGAGAAGATCTAGAATGGAGGAGAGGCTGACACTAGCTTGAAAAGGTGTAGGAAAACTCTTCACCAGGGAAGGTGGGAGAAGGGGGGGAAGTTGAAGGAGTTCATATGAGAAAGGCTATGTTGAGAAAGCAAAGGGTCAGAAATGAGGGAACAGAGTTTTAAGGAGAATGGAAAACATCCCAAAAAAGTTCTCTAGAGAATCTTCTAGGAAATATACTAAGAAGATTTTAGAGCAGCAGTGGAACCATGTATAGACTAGATACCATGGTCTCCATTAGCATGGTTATGTGAATTTCACCACTCTAATAGGAGTGTCCACTTTCCTCTTCCCTCAGCTTAGTGTGCACCTGAGTGCCATGCCTAGTATGGGTATGGACATTTTTCCGGGTTATGGGACATCACCCTGATCCTCATCTTATGTGAAGGCCGAGGGGATTAATAAATGGTCTCTCCTGCTGTGGGCTGGATGGTGAGTGCTGACATCAAAGTAGTAGCTTGCTTGGGTTTGTCATTTCTTGCGTGAGGGTTGGGTATCCACCATTTTATGAACCTAGAGTCCCCCTTCTTTCCCAAGCGGTCTGGCACCTCCAAATTTTTGACCATTAGACATAAAGGGTGTACTAAATCCCATTTCAGGGAATAGAACATTCCACTTGCAACCTCGTCAAGGGAAGCTACTAGAATAGTCTTCAGGTGATCCCTATACCTTCTCTTCTTTGACCAATAAACTAATTGCCTATTTTTCTACTGGTGACTGCTCTGATTTTTGCTTCAGAGATTTAAAGGTTCTCACCAAAAAAAAAGAACAGTAATTACAATAAGAACCACACAGGTATAATCCCTGGCAGAGATTCTCTGCTGTTTGCTGTGGACTACTGTACTGGGCCTCCATCCCAAGCTCCCTCTAGTATGCTTTCCACTGCTGGAGAGGCTGGAAGGTTAAAACCTTTGGAGATTCTCTTCCAGGGTGATTTGGAGTCCTCCTATGGAACCACTAGTAAGAGACTTGATGTATAAAAGGAGGGAGAGGCAAGGTATGAGATCCTAATTTCCTATTTCTTGGCATTTGCAGCCTCAGGGCTTGCCCCATCCTGGTGGAGGAGGTTTGATTCCATCAGCAGCTCCCTGATAGGCTGTGTTTCAGCAGTGGCGACAGAAGCTTTTTGGATCACAACAGCAGCTGAGTGATGATGGTTGCTGTGCTTGGAAGCTTGACTTAGTCTGTTCTTTCATTTCTTCTATTGCTTGTGTTAAGCACCTCATACCTGACAATAAAATGTTTTTTTTTTTTTTTTGCTTAAACCAGCTATGGTAGTGTCTGTTGTCTCAACTGGACATAAACTGATGCAGCATCCCACCAGGCTTGCAGGCTGAGCTAGGAAGTCAAGAAGGACATGGCTGTGTTTTGTCAGGCTTGATGAGAGGGAGAATAGATTCGATGGGAGGCAGGAGCCAGGACACCAGTGCACATTGAGATGGGGAAGACAGGTGGAGACTGAGAGCTGGGACGGCAGGAAGCCTGCTGGCACTGGGGACTTCAGGAAGGTAAGGACTGCTATCATTTGACATAACTGGTGAGGTACGCCTTGGCATTACTGAGGAAAATGCACCAATACTTTTGTGAATCTCCCAATATGCTGTTACCAGGGTGAGATTTAAATTTGATCACAGAATGCAGTAAAGTATGACTAAAAAATTCAATGAACCTCTTTTAGACACTTAGGAAAGATTTTTGTGTGTGTGGTGATGTGTAGAGAACAATAAAACTGCAGTGAGATGCACATGTTAGGCCGTCGCTGGGTTCACTCACCAAGTTCATCCTCAGTGAGCTGATGGATCTTTGCGTGTCATGGTCCTTTGGGGGTCACTTACAAGTAGGGAAACCACAAATACTAATGGCCTTTGCTTTATATGTTAGTTGTAGGCTTGTTTTTAGTTAAGCTAACGGATTAGGTAGTGAGTATGCCAGCCAAATCTTTATTTTGCTTTTTAACGTACTTCATATGTTGATCAGAATCTTATGGTTATTTAACCGAATATCTGATAACTGAATTATTAGCCATACAAATGTAATTGAGACCTTAAGAGTCTATGGATAAAAATGAAATCATCTTATCATTAATGTCCTATTTATGAAGCCCTTATCTGCTATCTTATGCCTCGAGTATCTCAGATTTCCCTCAAGGTTTCCCTCATTTATAAATAACAAAAACCTGGATTTGTGCAGGCAGCAAATATTTTTATGGGATTTGGTCAGATAATTATAAAGTAAATATATTGCTTCTATCCTTCCAGTTGGGTTTCATATTTGAATAATTTTTCAGAGATCACAGACTGAAGGCTGATGGTGGCTGCAAATGTATTTTGTTTGCATGGCTTTTATAAAATGTTTGAATTCATTGCCTATGATAAAAATCAAGAAATCTTACCAGAAAACCCAAGTTTTATAACAACATAGAAACATAGGTGCTCATCCTGGCTGGAGCTGAGTAGCTGCTATCCCAGTGGAAGGTGATGGCAGGCTGTCTCCAGGCAGCCCCAGCCTGACTTCCCTCATTTACATCGCCTGCCTGACTCCTGTGGGCATTTAAGTTTATAACCTATGTAATAGCTTATGATTGAATAAATAAAAATTGTCAGCTAGAACTGGAACATGGGGTCCTTTGGAAAAAAAATCACGATGTTAAGAACATTCAGCCATTGGTCATAAAAATTGTATTTGTAATGTCATCTTCCTTGTGAAAAAAAAATATTTGTTTTTCTGGTCTGGGCTATGTAGAGTTTGAAGATTCATCAATTAATTTCTGTACTACACTGTCATTATCCTCTTTATGCAGCATCCACTGAGCACTTCCTCTTCCTAAGTTATTATTTATGCACCTTGGAAAACATTTTTGCAACCATGGTATTTGTTTGTCTGTCCCTCTTTGTGGTCAGTCTATGTTGCTCATTTATTCCATCATTTAGGAGAATCTCTCTTTGCCATGTTCCTGGGGGAACAGGTTCTGCTCTATTTCCTTCTCTTTCCTCCAGTGCGTTGTTTTGTGCACTAATATGTGTATCATCTCTTTTCTCACTCTTTTAGCTTGAAAAATTTATCACTTAGTAATGAAGTGTATGCCTGGAAAATGAAAATAGACCTACAGTCACTATTTAGATAAAACATACACAGAAAGCCAATATATAGCGACTTTAATATATATCAAGGAATTAAATTTGTTCATTTATTCATTCAGTCGTTCACTTAGCAATTACTCTTTAGCACCTAGTGAGTGCCTGATGTTTCTAGATCCTGAGGATGCAATAGTGAACCAAAGAGAACAACATTCAGTCACATTCTAGAAGAGAGACAGGCACTAAACAAATGTCTTATTATATCTTGTTTGATATGCTATGAAGAACGATGGTGGAGGAGAAAGTGACTGAGTCACATGAGTACTATTCTAGATGGACAAGGCAAGTAAGACCTCTCTGAAGAGGTGACATTTGAGCAGAGGCTTGAATGAATCAAGGGGATGAGCCATGTGCATGTTTGTTGGAAGCTTTCCTGGCTGTTGGAACAGCTCTCGCAGAGGCCCTGAGGAGCATGTTCTTGGTGTGTTCCTGGAAGACCCTGAAGGCCAGTGTGGCTGGAATGGAGTACCTGAAGGAGAGGGTAGGAAAGGGCCTGGGTTCAGGTTAAGTAGGCTTTGTAGGCCATGAAAAGGAATTTGGATTTTGTTTTAACTATGATGGGAAACCATGTAAGGAAGATTTGTTTGCTTGTTTTTAAGATGGAAGACGCTTGAGCATCTATCTGTGTGCAGAGGAGAGAAGGTGGCTATAGGTAATGCCTGATCAGTGGGGTTTGTTCCCGGAATCAAGGTCAGGTTCCACATGACCGAGGTGGTACACAGAGCTCGACTATAGCTATGGCCAGCTGTTGCTCCTGCCCTGCCAGTGTCCCCGGGCTCCCTCCCCTCTCTCTGACCCCCTCCTGCTGGTGGAGTGTATTCCCTGCAGAGTGTAGCACAGTGCAAAAGTGGTTCATGTAGGCTGTCATACATTTGTGATCTGTGGTGCGCCTGCAATGGTGCTCATTTGAGTCTTCTGGGAGAACATGGATTCTAGGAACGATGGTCTACATACTTTTGGATATGTGATCTCACCAACATGAGTATCTGAAGGTTCACTCAGAGATGCCTCTGTGTTCACTGGAACTGATGGTGGAAGTCCCGGCTCTGCAGCAGCTTTCTGTTCAAAATCCTCCAGATGCACATTTGGATGGATATGCGTTTACTCAGGTGCATCCATTAGGAGGGATAATTCTGATAGACAAACTAATTTGTGTTACCCCATTGACAAAAGCACTTACTTTCCCATACTCTAAGGCACCTCAGTAATTACTTAACTCTTTGGAATGATCATTTTCATGTTAAAGACCTTATTACTTTTCCTCTTGTAAGCCCTTGTCGGAAGGATGCTGATTTACCTGTTTTTCTAGTAGAGAGGGTGGTCCACCACTGACTTCTAACTAAAGCCCACTGATAATAAGTGTTTCCGCCTGTCAAAAGTTCATTTTCATCATAAGCTAGAAAAATTGTCACAGTATTGTTTTGTTCCTGTTTTCACTTTGGCACGATTTTTAACTCAAAGTAATACTGCAGCACAACTCAAAACGTTACCTCATCTCCTACTGCTCTGCCCCATGCTCACGATTCTCCTGGACCCTGGCTTTTTTGTGTCCAGCTTGGTATTTGATCTTGATCTTTGCTCTGCTTTGAACACTCTTCCCCAACACGCCCACATAGCTCCATCCCTTACTTCCTCAGGGTTTCTGTAGCAATATCGGCTTGTTATTGCGGCATTTCCTGACCACCTTTTTAAAATAAACACCCTACCGTGGCACTTATCTCTTTTGCTCTGCATTATTTTTCTCTAGGGCATCAACACCCCCTGGCAAGCTGGTTATTTACTTGATTACTTGTTTATTGCCTCCCTCGCAGGAGCGTAAGAGAGCAAGGACTTCATTGTGATCACTGCTTATATCCTGAGTTTCTAGAACAGTAACTCGATCAATATTTTTTTTGAAAGTGAACTATGATGATTAATGGCTGTGAAGTCAAGTTCAAGTTCTAGACCCCATTAGCAGCATGTTCTGACCTACTGAGCTACTTTCCGTAGAGATATTGAGAGCCCAAAGTAAGCAATCCTTCTAGCCAAGGATTTGTACAGGCCAGTTTTTTTGGATATTGGGTTGTTTTCTCTTAGGAAAGAGAAATTTGCAAGTATGACTAACAGACTATATTGGAGTGAGTCTCTGAATCTTTGCTCCTCAAAGTGTGGTCTGCCCACCAGCAGCATTGGTGTCACCTCAAGGTTTTTAGAAATGCATGATCTGATAAATGCTTAATCAGAATCTGCATTTAATGCAGGTGATTCCTATGCATAATTAAAATTTGAGAAGTATAGCTCTAAATCACCTGACTTTGACCTAGAAATCAGAAGAGATCTTCTAGAACTTGGTCACAATTTGGTTTTGGAAGTCATCATTACTAAAGGGGTCATTTTAAGTATTTCATATTCTTTTTTTCTTCTTTTTAAGTTGAAAACAGATATGGAATTTGAGTTGATCACTTAGTCTCTGTGTCCTCAAGTTCTTTCTCTCTAGGAGGAGGCGGTTGGTCTAAACGTATTTGCGTGTGTGTGTGTGTGTGTGTGTGTGTGTGTGTGTGTGTGTTTGGGGTGTGCCGTCCAGGCCCACGTCAGAGCAAATCTGTGGGTATCTTCACTTCCACTTTCCCCTCCCCTTTCCTATTTCTGTCCTTCTAGCCATCTGTAGAGTCATCGATGAAGAAACTGACTTTCTGAGGAAAATGGTGACTACATTCTCTTTGAAGAGAGCAGTCCAATGTCCTGGTCCCCAGAAAGAATCCCAACTGATGTATGAGTTAGATTGAAAAAAATTAGCATTTGAGCTCTTTGTCTGTGTCAGGCAGTATCTATGTGCTTTACGTCATAGACTTATATAATCCTAACAACTTGATACGATGAAAGCGGTGCTGTTGTTTTCCCCATTTAATGTTGCAGAAACCAAGGCCTGAAAGTGGTCAGCACTTTGTCAAGTTCACACAGTTACTAAGTAGAGAAGCTGGGATTCCAACTCAGGCGGTCTGGCTGCAGGGCCTGAGTTCTTTGCTATTTCTGAGGAAGAATATTGCACATTTACTAATATCTATTAAAGAGGAATATGGATTAAATGTTGGTGAAAGGCAGTTGTAGGCACTTCAGTGGGGCTCATTTGAAAGGCAAAAGTATGAAATACTGAATTTTGAGCTGAGTAATCAGCTTTATTTATTTCTTTTGAGGCTCATATTTAAATCTTTGTTATGCAAAGCTGCTACTGTGATTTTCCAATGCAAAAAGTGTCCAGAATGATGAACAAGTTGTATATATTATTCACTGTAACTACTAACAAGTAGAATAACTTGAGATTGTTAAAACTGCTCTCAAGCCACCTTCAGGCAATCATTAGTATGCAAGGGAAGGCAGCACAATGGCAGTTCCACAACTTGGAGAGGGGAAGGAGGGGAGGAGAGAGTGAGAAGGAACCACGATGTGTGTTTAACACCTTCTAGTGTGAGACCTGTGCTGGGTGTCTTACATACGTTATCTTATTTAATCTTCACAACACACCAGTGAGGTAGTCTCATTTCCTCCATTTTACAAAAGAGGAAAACCAAGGTTTGAAGCCATTAAGTACTTGCTCTGAATCTTACAACTAAATGCTAATTGATGGAGGCAGGATTCAAATCAGGTTTAGTTGGTCTCAAAGCTCATCCTCTTCTCAATTCAGCACTTTGGAGAAGAACTGGGAGGTGCATATGGTGATATGTTTAAAATATTAGAACATGGATTTCAGGTCAACATATTTATTTAAAAAATAGATATTTTCCCATCCTGCTAAAATGATGCTATTCTCACTGCCTCCCAGCTCAGATTAGTTGACAAGAGTAATATAAGTAAATTAAAAGAAAAGATAAATGGTTTCCAAAGACATTACTGTTGCCAAAAAAACAAGAGTCGTGGGGCCAGCCCCGTGGCTTAGCGGTTAATTGCGCGCGCTCCGCTACTGGCGGCCGGGGTTCGGATCCACGCGCACACCGACGCACCGCTTCTGCGGCCATGCTGAGGCCACGTCCCACATACAGCAACTAGAAGGATGTGCAACTATGATATACAACTATCTACTGGGGCTTTGGGAAGAAACAGGGGAAAAAAGGAGGAGGATTGTCAATAGATGTTAGCTCAGGGCCAGTCTTGCTCAGCAAAAAGAGAAGGATTGTCATGGCTGTTAGCTCAGGGCTGATCTTCCTCACAAAACAAAACAAGAGTCGTGAACAATTGGTTTATCTGTAGTCAGACACGTTATCTATTGCGTCTCCAGTTTTGGTAAATTATCTGTTTGTTTACTTTATTTGAGGGAGAGGTTGGCTTTGCTTGGAGGTAGTTGAAGCTGTAAATACACACATATCTCCAGCCACCTCCTCAGCATTGCACTCCATGGCTGGTGCGCATTGATCTGTGCTGTAAACACGCTTGGCAGGAAATCCACCCCAAGTCTTCATTCTAGTGATTTGCTTCACTGGATGCAGTTGCCCTAATGCTGGCAAATTCTGAAAATTAAAAACCCATGCTGATTTTACCCATCCTTGTTCTCAGCTCCTACCAAGACGTAGGAGACTTTGATGCAAACAGGTCAGCCCAGCCATCTCCGTGAGATGGAATTTCTTGACATATTTCTAGGCATGTTGAAGGCAGAGGAGGAAGAGCCTCTTTTTACTAAAAATGCATAGTATTTTTCACATCGCAAAAGGAAGACAGCTGAGCCTTTCAGTCACGGTGGAAGCATGCTTGCTGTTTGCATTTTGCAAAGTGGCTTCTGTAGCCTTTAGTGAGGCAGCAGCCGCAGAAATTGCTGGGGAATCAGCATATTCCACCGCAACACACACCCTGTTCCCTGGCTCAAGTGGTTTCTCCTCTTTATAGTTAAGACTTCCTGGAAGTCCTCTAAACAACCCAATCTTATGTTGCATCTTCTTGTGACCTTTCTTATGTAGGGATCTTAAGTTGAGTAATTTGGGGAATCATTTTTGAATGCAGAGTTATCAAAGCTTGCAGAGTGATCATTCTAATTTGAATAACTCTTGCGGTATCTGGTGCAGAATGAAAAGAGAGGCCAGTCTAGTCTTCTGTGCCTTTCCCTAGCCGGGTCTTCTTAAAATCCGCCTAGTTATTCTCTAGTGACGCTATTTTTCAGCTTCTTGAGGCAGCCAGCAAAACTCTGATGTAAAAAGATTTGTCATTTTGATTCTAGCCGAAATGGAGCATTTTGTACAGTACATGAAAAAATATAGAAGTCTTTTCAGTGGATGAACAGCCTGTTATCCATAGCAAAACTACTGTGTTTTATGTCTGTCTGAGAATTACTGATTACTGTGACAGCCCAGGCAGGAAGCAACTAAGCGCTGTTGAATTGTCGTGGCCTGGAAATGGATGGGAGCTTTATTTTTTTAAGCACTTTCAATTGATGCCATAGTCTCCATTTTCTAAAGTACAAATGAGCTCTTTGGTGAGAAATCTTGAGGGTAAAAGGCAGCTACGTCAATGGAGGAGACACTCTCTGACTGCCTGGTCAGGTTTGGAGTTGGAGGGGCATGATGGATAACGGATTCCTTCCACTAGTGACAAAGCCTCCCTTTTTGAAACCTGTTTACTTTTGTAGGATGATCCATCAGCATTTCCCAGCTGCGTCTCTGACGACCAATTTGAAAGGAAGATCAGTACCTTTTATGACTAATGTGTCTTGATTTTGGCAAGAACACAAAACAGTCTTTTGTGAGCCTTACTACAGCTTCAGTATTCAGACATCATGACCACCGAGGTTTGAACTTGCTTTTTCTGCTTCTTGGGTATAAAAACCCTCCAGGAGGGGAGACAGGAAAAATGTAATCACAGAAAGGATTGTTTGTGTTTGGAGGAATTTGTAGTAATCCTAATCACCTCAAGCACTCTCTCTTCTTGTACTCAGGGCCCACTCCATGGGTGTGCAGCCCATGCAATCGCTCAGGGCTGGATCTCAGAAAAGCCCCACACTTGGTTTAATGCTCTGCTGTCACCTTCTTGAAATTCCTAATAATTTTTGAGCAAGGAGTCCTTCATGTTTATTTTGCACTAAGCTCCACAAATTATGTACCAGTTCTGCTTGTAGTTTAGTCTTAAAAGATGGTAAAGCAGGGACTCTGACCAAATATTCCAAGTCTTGTTTATTACCAATTGAGATTGCTTTTCTTTTTGAGTTTTGTTCTGTTTTTCTCCTCCTGTTTCTTCTAGGCAGAGAGGAAATTTGTATAATGTATAGTTAAAAGACAGACTGAGCTGAGGCCATTCCTCATTTACTTGCCATATGACCTTGGGCAAGTAACGTTATTTCTCTAAGCCTTAGTTTAATTACTTGTAAAATGGACGTGATAACAGCACATAACTCACAGGATGGTTGTGAGGATTAAGTGAGATAATGCTCATAAAACATCTAACATAGTATCTGGCTATGGTAAGCAGTCAGTAAATAAGAGATATAAATTTTATCTTTTACTGATTTTCTCCGACATTTTATTATGAAAATTTTCAAACATACAGAACAGTTAAAGAACTTTATAGTGAACACCAATATCTATGTCTTAGATTCTCCTTTTAACATTTTACTATATTTGCTTTATCGTGTATCTATCCATCTGTCCATCTCTCTATCCATCCACCAATCCATTTTATTTTTGTGATGAATTTCAAAGTAAGTTCAAGACATGAGTATACTTCCCCTAAATATTTCAGCAGGTAAATCATTAACTAGAGTTTATGATTTGTTTACATTTTTTTTCTTTTGTGAGGAAGATTGGCCGTGGGCTCACATCCGTGCCCATCTTCCTCTACTTTATATGGGACGCCACCACAGCATGGCTTGACAAGCGGTGTGTCAGTCTGTGCCCAGGATTCGAACCTGCGAACCCTGGGCTGCCAAAGTGGAGCGCATGCACTTAACTGCTATGCCACGGGTCCGGCCCCTATATTTTTTTCTTTTGAGACAATATACATAGAGTGAAATGCCCAAACCTTAAGTGTATATTCACTGAGTTTTGACAAATGCTTGTACTTGTTTAACTCAAATCCCTATTAAGTTACAGAAATTTATTATTACCCCAGAAAGTACTGTCATGCTCCTTCCCAGTCAATCCCTACCCCCACCCTCCAGTGAAGGGCAACTGCTGTTCTGTTTTTTTTTTTAACCGTAGATTAGTTTTGCCTGTTATATAACTTTATATAAATACAATCATACAGTGTATAGTCATGTGTAAGATTTCTTGCGCTCAGCATAATATTTTTGAGATTCATCCAGGTTAATGTTCATTTGTTTGTCTTGCTGAGAACTATTCCATGTATGACGATACCATAGTTTGTTTCTCCATTCTCCTAGTAATGGACACCTGGACTGTTTTCAGGTTTTGGCTATTATGAATAAAGCTGCTATGAACATTCCTGTAGAAATCTTTTTTTGTGGAGTTGCTAGGTCAGAGAGTAGGCATATATTTAGTTTTGTAAGAAAGTGCCATAATTTATCCCAAAGTGGCTATACCCAGGGGTATGCTGGTAAATGTTTATCAATTGGCTCTCCAAAAAAGAAGAAAAATGAGAAGGAGGAGGAGAAGTAAGAGGAGAGGGGAAGGGCAGGAGGGGGAGGAGGAGGAGAAGGAGAAAGAGAGAAAAGAAGGAGGAAGAAGAGAAGGAGAGGATGAGAAGGAGAAGGATGAGGAGGGGGAAGGAGAAGGGGGAAGGAGAAGAAGAAGAAGACCACCCATAACATCAAGTGCAAAATTGCCAGTTCTATGGTATAAATACTCCCACCATGGCCAATTTCAGGCTACCAGTGTGAAGTCACTGAGGGCTAAGGTGGGAAGAGATGTGTGCAATTGGCTCTTGTGAGCCAGTGCACGCTAGCTCCTGCACACTACTGATTGTACTATTTTATATTCCCACCAACACTATAGGAGAGTTTCAGTTGCTCCACATCCTTATCAACATTTGCCGTTGTCAGTCTTGTTAGTTTTAGCCATCTTGGTGGATATTAGAGGTGTCTCATTGGGGTTTTTACTTTGCATTTCTCTAACGAGAATGCTAATGTGCTTATTGGCCTTTCATGTAACTGCTTTAATGATGGGTCTGTTGAAATCTTACCTACTTTTTATTAGGAAGTTTTGTCTAAGAAACATTTATCTACTTCCAGGTGTTGAAGATATTCCCTACCTTTTCTTGTAAAAGCTCTATTATTTAACTTTTATGGTAAGTGTGTAATCCATTTCAAATTAATTTTTGTACTTAGTGTGAAGTAGAGGTCAAGTTCATTTTTTTGCATATGGATATCCAGTTATTATAGCAACATTCACTGTGACTTTTCTTTCTCCATTAGATTGGTTTTGTCAAAAATTAAAGGAATGTTTCTATTTCTTGTCTCTCTATTCTGTTATGGTAATTTGTTTGTTGATTATTATGCCAGTAACACATTATCTTGATTGCTATAGCTTAAGTTCATTTTGAAGTCAGGTTAAGTCCTTCAACTTTATTCTTCTTTTTCAAGATTGCTTTGGATATTCCAGGTCCATTGCATGCATTTTACCATCTTTTCCACTAATTTTAGTCTGAGAACATAGCAGATCATTTTTTCTTCACAATAACTTATCCACTTTTAGAAGTTAAAAATTCCTTTTAAGCATTTAACATATTATAAATATTTTATAAATACTAAGCACCCAATCAGCAATTCTCCAACACTGTAGTAAAACATTGTCATTGTTACTGTATTTCATGCAGAGAGTGACTGGTTAGTTATAAATGCTATAGGGCTATTTGGTAGGGGAGGAATCAGGTTTTCTGCCTTCAGGGTGGTGAATTCCATTAAATCACACTATCTGAGGCAAATAGTGTCAGTTCACAATAAAAGAAGGATGCTAGATTGTCTAGTGGTCCACCATCAGGTAAAAGTCTGACTATTTCTGAAGAATTAATATGTGCCAATAATTATTGGCTATTTTCAGTGACCTTTTTTGCCTTATATAACTAGTATCCTAGATTGGAAGGAAGTCTAGTGGGCTATTCCAAACAACATCCCCATTCCAAATGCCATGCCTAGTCCATGCTGGGATCCCTTCTGAAAAATGTTAGAGTTTAAGGGAGCAAATTAACCACATTCCCCTTCCTTTTAAATTTTGAACTGCTTGAGAAGGGTATATAGAAGTTAGATTAGAATCAAACATTGACTCTAATGCTGGCAAAGTCAGTTCAGAATCATGTGGTCCAAGTGGTCTTCCGGTTTCTTATCTCCTGGGTTGAGCCCACCGCCCAGATGTAGGCTCTACAGATGGATAACTGGAGTTCTCCCCACCCCGATAGGGTCAGGGTCTGTCCTGGGAACATTCCCACAAAGAGGAGGCAGAAGTGGGGAGGAGAATGCATGTGATCTGTGTACAGGGAGCTCTGAAAGGGAGAGAGTCTAGAGAGAGCCTCGCTAAACATGAGCATCGAGTCTCTCCTCTGTCCATGAAGAAGAGCGTAAAAGGGTGAAAGCAGAAGGCAGAGCAGAAGGTTTTCCCCTAAAACGAGAGATGGGCCTGAGGCAGGAATGTTGGAGGAGGAATCTCGGCTTTGTCCCTTTCAGTCATGGGCAACCCACACCTTCTCAGGGCAGCCTACTTATTTTTAAACATCTCTTATGATAAAGTTGTTCCTTATATTAAGTTGAAGCTGCCTCTTTAAAGTTCTACCTTTTGGTCCTGGTTCTGTTTTCTTGACACTCGTGGGATAAATCGACATGTTGTTTCCGCAGGCCTTGAGTACTTGAGGTGCTTGAGGTGCTTGTTGGTGTATCTTGATTCCTTGGCCTAAATTTGGCAATCCTTAAGTTTCTCAGATTCTGAAACATACGCTGTGTGTTTTCACCTGCCCAGCACCCATTCCCCCATTCTCTCTTCTCCTGGTGACAGCCCTTCAGTTTTTCTTTAGAGAATGCCCTCTTTCCTGCCTGAGCTATTTAATTGGGTGGGATTGACACCATCTCCCTCCACTCCCCTTACCCCTAGCTCCAGGAGTGGCTAATTCATCCCGTGGCCAGTCAGTGGATTTGAAATCACCAAAGTCAAGAACTCAGAAGAACTTTCACTTCCAGGGAAATAGCTGCATGCCTAGAATAATTATCTTCTGGTATACTGCAACATCAAAGCATGATGGATACTCCAAATATTTTATTGATGTCAAGTTTAGCATCCAGTCAATTTTCAGGAAGAATTAAACACGAGCTAAATATTTCTTCAGTTTCATCGACTTGCTACCATTGGAGTGACCTCTAGAATGGCTGGAGAAACAGTCCTTGGCAGTTTATATCTGGATCCTCTGCCCCTTGATTGCGCACAGATTGCTATGAACATGCAGGCGAGGCCCTTTCTGCTGGTTGAGATTGCCTCAGTGAAGCTGAACTGTTCTACTCGGTAAAACAAAATGAAGTAATCTCTACTTCTCTTTAGATTCCTATAATGTACATGGAATGAAGTTTTTTATTTTGCCCTCCTTGTTTTCCATAATTAACAATGAAATTTATTTAGTTAACTGTACTGGCTACTTAGCATTTCTACATTACCCAAGGTAATTGTTACTCAGAGACATTCTTTATTGCCTGCATTTAAAGGTTTATTTTTCTTTTGTTGTGGTTTCTTGGCTTTGCTCCTGGCAGGGCTGACAAGTTAATAGGTCTCAGGTACTAAAAGTATTTGCAATTAAAGCACAGTGGTAATAAGGGTCACCTGTTCCAAGAAGCTTTTCTTTCAAAAACACCTGCTTAAATCAATGCATGTTGTGTGTGGATTGTTCTCTTTGCTGCAACCCCTTTTCCACAATCAGGTTTTAAATATTTTTCTGTTAATTTAAAATGGGTAATAATTGCAAATGTTAATCTTTAGCTTTACCACAGTTCCTTGATTGTTGTTAATTGTATTTTGAACTAGATCTTTTTCATATAAACAAAGAAATAATGACACCTATTTTAGCCTCCATTCCATTCATTTATTCAACAAATATTGAGTTCTTCTTATGTGCTCGCAGCTGGGATATAAAGATGCAAGGTTATGGACTGTCCCGTATGGAGGTGTCACAGTGCAGGAGAGAGAGAGAGGTGGAGAGAGGGGAAATTGCTAAGCAGTGTGGTTGGTTCAACAGCAGAGGAATGTTGAAAGTACAGGGCAGGCTGTGATTCATTCTGTCTTGAAAAGTAGAATGGATTGTCTTTGGGAAAGAGATGTGTTTTAAGGGACGAGTAGGAGTTCTTCCTGAAAACAAGTGGGAGAAGAGTATGTCAGGTGGAGGGAGGAGTCTGTGCAAAACAAGGCAGTGTCAAACAATCTTTCTCATTTTGAGAACTACGAGCAGTTTGATGTTTCGGGAATATAAGTTTTGAAGTGGGAGACCTGCAAGTTGAGGCTGGGGGATTATGTCGTGAAAGAACCTGTGTTCTACCTGTGTTGAATTTTATCCTTTGAGGATAAGAGGATTTTTAAAGCAGGGAAATGACATAATTAGCATTATATTTGGTAAGACTGCTCTGGAAGCAATCCATGAGTAGATGTTACTTGCTAATTTTAATGGAACATGCAGTCAGCAGCCAAATATTTATGATAATATGGGTCTAGGAAAGCATAAATAATTGAAATCCTTGGATGAAAATTATTTTTCGTAATAGGTAAAAAATAGATATCAGGCTAAGTCCCATTCCTCTGTCATTAAGTAACTGTGTGACTTTGAGAAAGTCATTGCACTTCTCTTGGCCTTGGTTTCCTTCTGTTTCCTCATCTGACCGATGAGACAGTTGAACTAATTCTCCGAAGTCTCCTCCAGTACTAATACTTTATGGAAGTCACCCAGTGCATTCAGTTTCCTTCCTCACCACGCCTTTTAAGAGAGCTTAAGTGGCAAAGGAGCCTGGATGTCTCCTGCCCTGTACTACCAATGAAGGATAGGCACGTTATATTCCCTAGGAGTAGGATAGTTTACTTTGATTAACAGACAATTGCTGGGCCTCTTTTAGGGCACTGTTTGTGCTTTGAGAAATCTGGAATTTCATATCCTGAGTTCCAGCCAAAAGTTTAAAAATCTGAGATGACTGTGCTTATCCTGTGTTTTAGAGCTGTTGTAGTCCAGTTCATTGGCATATGGATTAGGATATATTCATGGTCAGATTGAGTCTTTTCACGTTTATGATACCAATTCTGATGTAATGTACTTAACTTTTGATGTAAGTGGTATTTCTGCCTTTCAGTACTAATGCAAAAAGGAAATGATATGTGTATGAAGGCAGAGATCTGGAAATAGAGATAGACCTAGAAGGTACTTAAAAACCATTTTTAAATGACCAAAATGATAAAGGGATTACAACATTTTCTATAGCATTTATATTTTTTGAACATGTGGTTAATTTAGCTGCCACACTTTAAAGTACCTAGAAAATCATACTGTTGTGAAATTCACATTCAGTATTCTCATTGTTCATTTCAGAAGGTGTTTACATAAGGCTTATAGAAAGAAAAAAACAACCACACCTTCTCTGTCCCTATCTTCATGCATATATGCATACTTTGCATATTATTTGCATAATTTAATATCAAAATGAAGAGACTCTTCTTCAGTCTTTGCAGCTTTCTCACCCGTGTCTTTACTTTTTTCTCTAAATAAGTAAACTGTGTTTCTTGATTACATTTACTTGCTCTTTACTTTCTGGGATAAGATACCTATGGTTGTAGGAAATCCAATCTTTACTTTGTCTAATAGTATTCTTTTATCTGTGCAAGTTTCAGTGATCAGTTGGCTTAGGAGTGACTGGTTTCCTCATTATCCTAGACTACATAAAGACATAGTGATTGGTTTCATTCACGTGGAAGACTAATAAATGGCTTCCATTTAAGGAAAACATGTTCTGTGTCTTAACAGCATGAGGCAGTAGCATACGGCAGTTAACAACATGGGCACTGGATCCCAACGGCCTGGATGTGACCCCGAGCTCTGCCACTTCTTGGTTATAGAAGCGTGGGCAATTGTTTAAGCTCTCTGTGCCTCGATAGAGATAATAAACTGTATCTATCTTATAGAGTTTGTTGTGAAAACTAAGTGAGTTAATTTGTTCTAAAAGCTTAGATCAAAGTGTTAAAAAATATTTGCTATTATCATCATTTGATGTCCCACCCATTCCTTTTCAACTTGGTACCAGAAAGGGATATGGTAAGAGGAATCTGAAAAGTCTGTATTTTTTAATGTTAGGAAGGGATCTGCACAATTAAATGCAACTCTATAAAGCTGAGCCGCCTTTCAGTTAATCTCTGTACTTTATCACTTAAAAACAAGCAAAAAAATCACAAAACAAAGCAAAAACCCAAAAAATACCTGCCCCATATTGCATTAAAAAGCACCAGAAACAATCTAAATTTTAAGTCTCTCAAAAATGCCTATAGCATTTTTTATAGGAAAGCAGGAAATAAAAATCCTTTCCCTGTCTCTTTGTTTTTCAGTTCTATATTTCATCAATAAATAAAATAATTATGTCCCTTATGAGCAGTAGGATCTTAGATTCAATAACATAAGATATCTCACATAGCATAGCAGTTGCTCCCAAAACTTCTTTCTTTTCTCAAAGGACTTCTTAGCCACAAACCATCTGCATTGCTTTGTCTCTCTCCCTGTCTTCCTTGCATCTGTGGATTTCTTCATCTCTCCTCTCCTCTCTTCACCTCTCCTCTCTTCTTTTTTTCTTTCCTGATACAAATCATGTTACTATTCTGACTCCTCCTATTCTCCAATTCATCCTGTACCTCAAATCAATGCAACAAAAGATCCAGGCTGGGTGGCTTAGCCACAAAGACCCATTTCTCTGGCAAAGTAGAGGAAGGGGGAAGGGTTATGACCACATTACTTTTGGGGCCATTGTTTTACAAGTACAGCCGCAGAAGCATGGTTCCAATCCAATACTTACCTCTGCAACCTGATTTATCTGAGCCCATTACCACTCATCTCTACTCCCATTTCTTAGACATCACCAAGTTATAGAGTGTATACCCACTCCACCTCACCTACTTTTGATGGAGAGCATGACTCAATAGATTAACGTGATGGCGGGTCTCAGAGTTCCTAAGATTTCTTCTGGAGTTGAAAATGGCTTATGGTTTTCTATAATTGTTTTACCCATATGATTGTGATAATAATCTCTGCTTCATTGCTAAAATGTTTATAACATGCAGGGGTCAGTGGGAGCTCAAAGGAGGAGTGACCATCTACCTGGGAGGGGAAGGGATTAGAGAAGAGGTAATACTTGAAATGTTATCTTGAGAGATGAGTGAGTGTTGAATAGGCATGCTGCTGGGGGAGAATTAAGAATAGATTGGGTAGAAATGAGGGGATGTAAGATAAGTTTAGGCAAAGAGATGAGCAGATACAGAGTCAGGAGACATTCAGAAGAGCCCCTTCAGTGGACAATAAGGAGTTTGGTTTGCGTGAAACACAGGGTTCAAGGAGAAGGCAGGGTTTGTGGGGAAATGTGATAAATTTAATTTAGTCATGCTGAGTTTGTAAGTCTGTAAATCATCCAAATGAAGAGACCTAAGAGGATTTTATATGGGTTTGGAATAGTAGTAAGTCTATGAATGAAAATATAGATTTGGGAGTTTTTAACAATTGAAAGAATAGGAGTTGTTTGGAGAAATGGAATTATAAAGATGGATGGGCAGATGATTGTTGTCGTAGATCATCATATTAAAGTTTAAGATTTTAAAAGTAGAGCAGTCCTGAGTTATGACAAACTCTAGGATAAGAAAATTCAAATCAAGATGATGCAAAATAGTATAAATTAATACTTTTGTAATCATATTTGAAAATGATTTTGCTGTTTACAGAATTCTTTTCAAATAAAATAGCGAAGGGCATCATAAGAACTGGATTAGGAATCTGAATGACTTCTTTTCCAGCTGCCCTGCCTAATTTCTCGTACAACTTAGTCCCTGGTAGAGTAGCCACTCTTGGGCTCATATAAGCTTTGGCTTTTTTTGACCTCTCTAAAAGAGGGAGTGGGGTTAAGTAATCTGGCATCTATAAAACTTCTCTACATGCAAAATAAGTTGCTAGCAGTAGTATAATGAAAACATTAGAGGTTAGCTGTCAATAATAAATGCTAATTTGTGCTAATGTAGGAAAGGTAGTCAACCAAGGCCAGTCTGGAAGTGGCTCTCACTGTAGATGAGATTGGGGCCTTCTGAGGACTGCTTCTAGGTTCTGTTCCTACTCATGGTGACATGCACTTGGGGCATAGGTGACTTGGATACCTGATTGTCATCCTCTTGAAGATGTGAATGAACTTCATGCTACTTCTTGTTCAGAGATTATGCCGTTGTCTTGTTCTCAGGCTTTCAAGATGGCCTGGTTTCCACTCTCTCTCCCATCTCACTCCATACAGTTTTACAGTGATGCCCTATAGATGTTATATTGTATTCACCACTCTGAAGTCTTTTGGAGGAGTAATGGATTAATCCCATTTATTTAAAGCAGTTCTTACGGATCTATACATTTATGTGTTAATTATGTCAGGATGGCTTTGACCATGATCAAATGCTTTAAATTCTTAACCAGCCAGCTGCCAAAATTAAAGAGCTGTAAAGATATATATATATTTGTATACATACAAAAGGCAAGGCCAGACAAAGTCATTCTCCTTATTGGTGTCTGAGGTTTTAGGTCACAAACCATCCTGTAGTGTCCAGGTCTTCTGGACAGGAGTATGTATGACACCTTTCCCCAAAGTGGGTTTGAGGTTCAGACTGAAAACATGCCTTGCTGCTTCCTCAGCCTCTTTCTATGAGTTTCACTCTGTACCATGTGTCCATCCTGGTGGTCAGAGGAAGCAAGGAAAGAGGACTGAGGGAAAAGGAGGACATGTCTCTGACCAGCCTAGCACAGGACTAAGGCAGTTTGTACAGAACTCATTTATCCTGGGTCTAACCCAGGTAGTTCCTGCTTGCCTTTCTAAAGAGGGAATGTGGAGATGATGAAGGAAGAGGAGAAAAATGAGGAGGAGAAGAATGGCACTCCTGCTGTGGGGCAGGAGTTGGGAGTCCAACAGAATGGGGGCAGGAGAGAGAATTCTAAAGAAAAAGTCAGGATTCTATTTTACCAAATTACCCAGAAGGCAGACCTTTAATATTTGCCATACCCATAACTTCACCCTCTGTGACCCAGTACTGTCTTTGCCTCCACCATCCCCGTCACCTGCTCTCCTTAGCAGTGGGAATAGGAAAATGGAGGAGAGCCTTGGGCTCCTTCTAGGGATCAACATTTGTTTATTTGTTCATTCAGCACAGATTAATATTCGTTGAGAACATATTTGTGCAGGCAATAGACACTGTGTGCAAATATATGGCGAGCGAGAGAGACAGAGAGAAAGTGAAATTTTTATTGTTGTCTCTGGATTTAAATGGAATACAAAATACTCTTAATCACTCTGATACATTTAATCATCCTTAGGAACAAGTTTTATATTGCATTTGGGTAGGTAGTTTCTACACCACCAACCTGTGAGGTTTTAGAGTCTTTTACTCTTTTCATCTATATATTTTAAAAGAATTTATTAATATGTTATATTGAATTATTGAAGATTGGGGAATTATCCAAGTCAATTTTCATTCCGAGTTAAGAAATTGGGAGATGTACCAATTTATTGTCTTGGCAGCTTGCTTAAAATGGCTTTATGGTTTTTAGTCTTCTGAAAGCCAGGGTGAAGAGTGCCAGGTTATTTGGCAAGATGTCTGTCCCGCTGTGCAATCAGACGGACATATGCTGAACTATGGAATAAACCCAAACCTTTTCTTGGACTGGGGAACCTGTGGACCCTCTGAGGATGTAGGTTACGGTCACTAATATATAGAACTTTACACTGAAGACCTGCCAGTACATAGCTGAGATGTTAAATTTGTGGCTTTCTATGGGTTGAGAGCAGACCTGAGCCATTCTGATTGAATGTGGAGTTTCCGGACTGCTGGTAAATTAGCTAGAGATTACCAACACAGGGATGTCTCCATGCTGATATTTGGCCAGAGAAGCTTGGCACCAAAGAAGCCTTTCTTGGCCAGCCCCCATGAACAAACTGGCCTAGAGTCTGACAATGGGAGTTGACAGTAATCCAAGGCTAGGGTGCATCTTTTGGAGAACATGTGAAGTCCCATTTTTACTCATCTTATTTTTATTTCTTTTCATAATTAATTTCTCTATAAGTAGTTATAATTGAATGATAACATTGTGAATTTCTCTATTAATGATTACATTTGAATTCAGCCAATCTGTTCTTCTGTAATACTTTCTAAGTGAAATTATCACTTATTTCCCAAAGAGAGAATTGGTATAGTGTTCCCTTTGTTTTCAGTTAAATTTAAGAAGTTGAACTTTCTTTTGGCAATTTGGAAGGTTCCATACACTTCTGATGATTGGATTTGGAAATTTCTTCCTAAGTTCTAGGAGTAAAGAGTCTAGTAGGAATAACTGGATGTGAAAATGTAAAATTAATGACCAAATTTATCATTTCATAACAAGTTTCTTGCCTCTTGTGGTGAACCTCTCTGTAAAGATGGAGAACTTGAACAGCAAAAGGTTGCTCCCTTCACTTAAGTAATTAATTAAAAGTCCTTGATTCCTCCTTGGTGAAAAGGGGGAGATTTCCAACAGGAGAGCAAAGTCTGCAATATTGGCGTGGACTGCTGGAAGTTGGACAGCTCCACCACCCAGCCCATCCTGGTCCAGTCGTTTTGCTACTTGTTCCATGTTTTGAATAGATTAGTGTCCTTCTTGAGTGCATACGTATTTAATCTTTCACTCATCTTTCTTTCTCTAGATCTTCATTTTTGTCTTATTTATTTCAGGTTTTTGTAGTATTGCATTATATGGAGACATGATTCCTATGTGTGTTGTTTAATTTTTTCTCCAGTTATAAATTCTGTTCTCTCTAGCAGAGACGAGTGAATTTTGCTCTAAATTTCAAATGATAGCTTTTATTTTTTAGTAACTAGCCATGAACTTTATGACATGGATGTACTCTTGTAAATTACATCCTCATTTGAATACCTGCCTATACTGCTATGTTGAAATAAGATTAGCTCTGAATTAGTATGATTGCCTATTTTCAGGCATAATGCATTCTTGAAAATGTTCATGAAAGCTGAATGCACCAAAAATGATCAACAGACTTCAAAATATCATGGTGTCATGGGGTGCGATGGAGAGCTAGTGCTAGAAAGCTAAAATATATTCTAAAATCCTAATTACTCCTAGCCCCTTAGGTTACTCTCTTCATTGATATGTTTATCTTATTTCATACACGTTGTTTAATTTTTTTCTTTCCCATTGAACACACAATTGACAAGCTTAAGTCCCATGGGATCCTGACTGAATGTTGGGATTTGTCACTATCAAGAGCTAAAATTTGCTTCTTCTTCTTCTTTTTATTAATCCAAGAACATAGTATTTATCTCCATTGATTCTTCTTTTATGGCTTTCATTGAAGTGCAGTAGTTTACTTCATATGTGTTAGACGCATTTCTTGTTAGGTTTATTCCTAGGAATTTATCTGTTTCATGTAATTTCTGGGATATAAGAAATCTATTGATTTTTCTACATTGATCTTTAGTTAGCTACTTTGCTAAATTCTCTTATTAGTTCTTAGAGCTGTTGATTTTTCTAAGCAGACTATCATGTGGTCTGCAAACAATGGCACTTTTGTCTCTGTTTTCAGTATTTATTATTCTCATTTCTTTTTCTTTTCATATTGCATTAGCTTTTAGTATAACATGAAACAGTAGTTATAGTGGGCATCCTATCTTTGTCTCTCTTTTGTATCATGATTTTGATGAGATATTTATTTCTTATTACTTTTAGCAAATGAATTAATTGATTTTTGTTTCATTTTGGTTTTAAAAAAAAGATCAAAAAAAAGAAATATTCAAATAATTTCACATAAAAGATACTATGATTCAGGCAAAGATGGTGTTAAGACTGGAATTGAACTGATGGCCAGCTGGCAGCATCACCATACAACAGCCTAAAATGGTCTCTGGGCAGTTTATGTTCAAAAGTCTACTTTAGGATAGAAAAAGTTTGTTTTGAGATATATTTATGAAAGTGTGAATGGTATCCAAGTCTAGAGTTATAAACATGACATCTTCATATAATAAATATGGCTATGACTGTTAAAAACATGGTTGGGGGCTGGCCTGGTGGCGTAGTGTTTAAGTTTCCGTGCTCTGCTTTGGCAGCCTGGGGTTCGCGAGTTTGGATCTTGGGTGTTGACCTACACAGTGCTCATCAAGCCATGCTGTGGAGGCATCCCACCTACAAAATAGAGGAAGATTGGCATGGATGTTAGCTCAGGGACAATCTTCCTCAAGGAAGAAGGGGAGGATTGGCAGCAGATGTTAGCTCAGGGCCAATCTTCCTCACCAAAACAAAGCAAAACAAAACAAAAAACACCATGGTCAGGAATTAAAAATAAAAGATATTGATTGCTGGGATTAGGCCACTAATTAACAGAAATGGAAGAGGGTACAACTCCCCTCCTCATTACCTCGTAAACAAAAATTGGAACATGGTTTTCCAACAGACCATGTTTATAGGGCAAAGTAAGTAGAAGTGTAAAATAAGGAGGAGGGGACTGAAAGGAGAATTCACATCCACAGAGAGTTAAATTGCTTTTGTGCAGTTAAATTATGGGGATCTTAAAGTAAGACTTAATAACTTAGAAATACAGATAACCAAGCAGCAAAATACCCTCTATGAAAAAAAATCATCTTATGATAGCAAAAAAAAAAAAAAAAATTCTAGAAATACTAAAAGATAACTTTGTAGAAATTTAGCTGATGAAAAAGTTTAAAACTCTTTTTTTTTCCTGGAGAGGCTATAGTTTTTTTAAATTATAATGCAATAGTATAGTAAAAGTAACTCTTGGGCATTGTTAGAGAATCCTTCTGGGACGTCTGTAGTGGATCAATGGAAAAGCAAATGCATCTGTAGAGTGTAGGGGCCTTGTAGCTTCCCAGGTGGCCTGGAGCCCAAAGGGCAGTCACCAGCATTCCTTATGACATATCCACAGATGTGTGATGATTTCTGGCTTGGTCAAGGCCACTGTCCTTATCCTAGGGTGTCTGATTTGGAAAGTGTAATAGAACAAGATATGTTTCCAGGCAGGTTCCCTTCTCCGGCACTAACTTCGTTAATTCTTTTTGTACATCTAATGCTCCAGTCAAACTAGATTAGTGGCTGTTCCCCAAACACTACCACCACCCTTTACATCTCTAAGCCTTTACTCTTGTCTGTTATATCTGTCTGAAATTACTTTTCTACTATTTTCATCTACCAAACTCCAACCCAATGTTGAAAGGCTAGCTGATCTTGAGTAGATGAAGCAGGAAATTGTAACAACCCCTCACCCACCTCCTCCTCTGTTTCCACTCCTCTGCTACCAAACAAACATAAAACCAACAAAATCATCTTCTCTCTGAACTTCCGTAGCACTTTTTACTTCTTTATTACATTCTAGTTTGTACAGCAATTATTGTACATTTTGATCTCTCTTACCAAATTATAAACTCATCAAGGAAGAAAAACCAGATCTTATTCATTCAGTTATTCATTGTATATTCTCTTTTGCCCTCTCCCTCCACACTTGTTGCTGTACTTTGCATATAGTAGATAGTTAAACAAATAATTTCATTATTAAAATGAAATAAGATCAATGCACATGGCATGCCCCATTTAAAATGCTCTGAAAAGAGAAGTTAGATAAAAGAAGGTAAGTGAGTTAAAAGACTTTGTCTTTAAAGTCTCTTAAACCAAAATAATGATGGTAGTGTATCTAGTGGAACATCTACTAGGAATCTTATGTCAGATTCCCTGGAAACATACTCTGACATGGAGATTTGCGTACGAGAAATTTATTGGGGAGTGCCACCAGGATGGGACCAGCACTTGTGAAAGGGAGGGGGAAAGAAACAGGACTGGGAAGTTCCAACACAGGTCTCAGCTGATCTCCTGGATAGTTCTGGAGCCTGACATCACTTCAGAATTGTTCCATCTTGAGTCCAGAGGGCCAAGTCTATACCACCATGTTGACCATTATTAGAAAAGAGTTGGTGACCTTGAGCTAGGTGGCACTTTTTGGCTAAAAGCAATCCCTTTCAGAGTGACTCAGCTGAGAGTCATCAGCTGCCAACACTCACAGCAGCAGGGGGAGTGAGCGTCTCATTTCTGAAGAGGGGATCTGGGCGGCCCGCCACTGCATCCACTACTAGTACACTAACGCGATTGGGAGACTGGTCAATGTAAAAACTCAGTTAAACAGGAGAATCATAAAAAACGATATGTACATCCACAAATATTTTATTTCAACTTAAAATATATCAATGTGTGTTTATTTTCCAATCTTTTAATTACAGGAACAGGACCTTTATTTGAGCATGGACACTCTGGTTGATGTTTTACATCTTTCACAAATACCTAAGAAGATCATTGTGTAAAATGTCCTGTTTCAGTTTATTTAGAGATACTCGTGAAACATTGTTGTCTTTTTTTAACACATAATTTGAAAACAGTATTTTTAGTGACTCACCTTTATTGTTTCTTAGTTTTTAAATTTTATTTTATATTTTATCATGGTATGAATGCATGCATTTTGAAGTACCAATAGGTCTATAAATCTTATAATTAAAAACAGCAGTACTCCATCCCTCCCCTCCCCACCTTTGATCCTGCTCTCCATAGGCAACTACTTCAACTCTCGTTTCTCTTTTTCATCTGGATTTACCTCCATATAAATATCTCTATGTTTATATTGTTATTTTTGTCTTAGTTTTTCAGTTTAGATATTTTCTGTTGAGGTCTAGTGCAGAAACTGATGGTTTAATTTTCTTATCTTCCTTATCTCTGTCTCCCTGGCCCCATTCTTCAGCACACATTTCCCCTGCTATCTTCCAAATATGGTTATGTTCTAAAGTTGTGGTTTATGTTATTGAGCCTATGTTACTATCATTTACAGCTGAGCCATGTAGTATGTTATGATTGCATTTACTGTTCTACGTAACTTTTAGGGGTTTTTTTGGAGTTAGTAGTTACCAGAAGCTCTCTATGCCTCAATTTCTTCAACTGTAAAATGGGGATAATAACTGTACCTACCTCATAGAGTAGGCAGAACTCTCTAAGTGTTATTAGTTTCCATTGACTTTGTTTTTTATGTACCAGTCCCTAATTCATCTCAACCTTTCTAACAGAACTGTAAATATCCTTTCAATACACTTCATTACATATTAAGCACTCAATGAATAAGTGTTGAAAAATATGCATAATCAATACTCTAATCTGTACTCTGAACAGCAAAATAATTTGAGAGAGCAATGCATTCAGAATTGGGAGGCCTGGTTCAAGGCCTGGATCTGCCCCAACCTAGCTGTATGACCTTGGGCTAGCACATTTGAATCACAGTTTTGTAATCTACAAATGAGAGAATTGGATTAGACAATCCCTAGTGTCTCTTCTAGTGCTATGATTCTATTATGAAGTAGAGGATAGGCAGAAAATACCTAACTGTATAAAATATAAGATTGCAATATTAGCTGCCACCACTTCTAGTACCACCTCCAGAAGGCTTCTTAATAACTTCTGTCAGGAGGGGAAGCGGGGAGGGAGGAGGGTGAAAGGGATAATTCGGTATGGGTTGTAATTAGTATTTTGGTGGTGAACATGATGTAATCTATGCAGAAATAGAAGTATAATGATGTACACCTGAAAGTTTTACAATGTTATAAACCAATGTTACCGCAATAAACAAAAAATTAAAAAAACAAAAAAACAAAAAACCTCTGTCAGGCAAGATTATGGAGACATGACTCACACTGTAATAAAGGGGAATTTTGCTTAGTCATTCTATTTGAGCAATTGTCCTACCCCTTTGGGACACCTGGATGTAATTTGAGGGAGCCACCACTAAATGTCGCTGTAGGTTACATAACAGTGGTCAAGAGAGCTCTAAATTAGTGTCACTCCACAAGCCTCAGAGCTACCGTGTAGTCTCCTCATTGATTTAGAACTTTAAATACTTAAACCCAGATATAAAAGCCCTATAAGAGAAATTAATTATGATTTCAAAAAGAAAGTGGTATAACCTTCTAAAATGCTCTTTACGTCTTCCCTCAAAGGCCGTTTCTGCATATCTAGTTACTGATGTAAACTGGGTAAACTGGTATTAAAAGGAACTCCCAGTTGAGCAATTGCTTGACTCTTTGGCCTACACCCTCGTGTTTTTTTCCCCCTCAAGATAAAGAGATTAAGCTGCAGAAGAAAATATGGGTTTCTTTGTTTCCTGCTTCTTGCTTCTGTTGTATCTCCAAGCTTATCTGGAATCCTAAACACATCGTATTTCATTGATTTTATGGAAATATGCACATATTTTCATATTCTAACGTTCCTGAAATTGTGATGCTTCATATAATCAATGGTGACATACAATTATAATTAGCAGCACTTTTTCTTTTTCGGTGATGTCTTATAATCAATGATGCCTTTTATGTGATAAAATACTGTATCTGATATTATGGTATATCCATCTTAATTTATTAGAGTTCAATGCTGTGTGAAAAGTTGTTTAGCAGATTAACTTCCTTTTCTAGTCTAATTTTTTTAAGGAGCTCAGGTGGAAGAGAAAGCAATATTTATGGAATATCCAGGTGTCTGAACTATGTGCTGTGCGCATATGATTGTATTTAATCCTCATCACACTGTAAAGTGGGCTTTGTGTTTCCATTTTACGGTCGAGGAAACTGAGGTCCAGAAAGTCCAGTAACTTGTACAAACTCATACTGATAGTATGGGTCACTGTTCAAAACAGTGTGTTTATGTATTTTGCTACAAATCCTACATTATTTCTACCATATTACATTTATATTTTAGGGTACACTGCTTCCCTTTAACACCAGAACGTCTTTGTGACTTAGCCCATAGAACTGGGCCCTCTTTGAACAGTGTACAGTTGTTTTCTGACAGCCCTTTAAAAATGTTGTGATCTCTAATTAAACAAGAAATGTTTTTTCTGAACTCCAGCCTCAATCTTTGTGATCAAAAGGATAGAGTGAGAAGAGGGGCTGCCCGGTGGCGTAGCAGTTAAGCACATTCCACTTCTGGGGCCCAGGGTTGGCAGGTTTGAAGCTCGGGCCTGGCCCTACGCACCACTCATCAAGCCGTGCTGCGGCAGCATCCCATATACAAAATAGAGGAAGATGGGCACGGATGTTAACTCAGGGCCAATCTTCCTCAGCAAAAAAAGAGGAGGGTTGGCAACAGTTGTTAGCTCAGGGCTAATCTTCCTCACACACACACACACACACCCACACACACACACAAAGGATAGAGTGAGACTTGCTGTCCCTGAGATGTGAATTGCTCCTCTGTGGGGCCATGGGCTCCGGAGAGTAAACATGCTCCTCAAGAGGCAGCGTGAAGCACAGCACGCCTCATTACGGGCATTTGGATTCCCTTAGTGTTCTGGCAGAGCACGCTAGGAAATAGTATTCAAAATGCCTTGAATTAAAAAAAAAAAAAGACTTCCTCCAAGTGTCTAATTTATGGAAAGCCGGTTCATCAACTTTAGAACATGGTTTCAATCAGAGTTCACAAGTGGCCTGGAGACCCAGGCTGTATGCAAGATGTAGTCGATAGGTAGGATTTAGTGGGCCTCTCTTAACTTCCCAAGAGGCAAGCCTGAGAAACAAAGAGCAAATTCCTTTCATACGTCTTTGCTTTGACAGTCCCCTGTATGCAAATGACATTCGCTGGTAAAGTCAAGAAAGGCCGAGAGGGAGGGGGCAGTTACCGACCATTATGTTTGCACAAGCCTGGGGTAGCTAAATTTCAATTCCCAGCAACTCCGAAAAAGCTGAAATGCATTCCCTTCTAATTCCCCACCTCACGTCCTGAAGGGCATTTGTTGTCTACAGACGGTACTTATGTTTTCCATTTCCAATCTTCTTTATTTCAAGTTCTCCTCATTTGTAAATCTAAAAACAAACATTAGCAATCTGTCAGAGGTTCTGTTCCATTAATTTGTCTAGAGATTGATCATCAAAATACTCCTTTTATATCAGCAACTTGGGGTCTTATGATGATAAATAATCTGTTGTCCTATTTTGCAATGATTCCTCATAGAGGGCATATGATTATAACACGTACAGGATATAATAGCCAGAAATTCAAGGTCACTAAGTGGTGAGTTGATTACAATTGTTTAAAGTTTCCTTCGCTTAAAGAGAATACTATTTGCTGAAGCAATTTTGAAATGATGCATTTAACTTTCCATCTTTTAAAGGCAGTAATGACTCTATTATATGTTATCTGGGTGAAAACTTGGATAAAACCTATTTGCATCTATTCAGAGCCATCCATCCATCTTCATAGTGATGGTTCTGGGAAGGAAGGCCAAGTGACAGCCATGACGCTTTTCATTTTATCTTAAATTCTTGAACCTTCCCACATGAAACAGATGAGAGTTATATGGGTGTATATGGTAAAACACAGGAATAGAAGTTATGCAGTATCTTTCTGAATACTAAAATCAGGGAGCAGCTTTCACTCCTTATGTGATTGCTTGATTGCATTTAACTCATTTATTTAATCATTCATCCCTTCGATCATTCAACAAATATTTATTGAACACTAGCTATGTGTCATGCATTGTACCATATGGTGTCAATAAGACAGAGCCCCTGCCTTTGCGGAACTAATATTCTATGAGGGCTGCAGACAAGTAGGCAGTTAGAGTATCCTGTGGTAAGCACTTTGGTAGGGATCTGGGATGGTCTGAGATGGGAGCACATAGAAGGGGATTCTAGTCCTGATTTGGGAGATCAGGGAGGGTTTTTTTGAGGAAGTGCTCTCCTAGGTTTCTCTTAGGAAGTGCTATTCTGTGACAACTCGCTAGCTCTTCTATACTGCTGACTGCTTTTTCTTAATTTTCTTAGCTAGTTCTTCTTTTTGTCCATCTTAATAAATATCCGTGCTTCCTGGGAGTTTGTCCCAGTCCCTATTTCTTGTACTTATACATTTTCCTAGGCACTCTCAATCATAATGATGGCTTCAACTACCCTTGTACACAGTTGGTGCCTAACTGTATCTCTAACTGGCCTTAGACTATTAATTTAGTGACTCATTCATTATTTTATCAATCTTTCCTTAACTATTTATCAAGTACCAGACTGTGCCTAGGGTAACAGAGATGAACGCCAGTGACTTCTTCAGCGCTCACTGAGTTTTCAGTCTAGCTAGCAAGGACTACATAAAGAAACTATAAAATATGTGAGAATTTAGGACTTTAGGAATACAGAAAGAGAAACCACTAACTACTCCTGGTGGAGTCAGGGAAATTTTTGTAGAGGGAAGTAGGAATTGGCTAGATGATTAGGAGAAGAGATTTCAGGCAGAGCGAATATAATAGTATGTTCAAGGACTTGGTGGTCTCCCTGGCTTGTCCGGAAAACAATACAACGTTTATTGTGGCTAGCTATAAGTGTGTAGTGGAAAGCATCAGAATGTAGCCTGATGAATAAGGTGCAGTCAGACTGTCAACAGAAACCATGCTCAGAAGCAAGGACATGTTCTTGTAGGCATTAGGGAGCCAGCAGAGACCTTTAAACTGGCAACTTGCAGAATCAAATTTGTTTTAGGTAGATATTCTGGTGGCAATGTAGAGGATGGACTGGCGGCATGGGAGATATGGTAGGAAATTAATTAAGAGGTGACAAGGATTTGAACTAAGGCAGTGGCAAGGGCAAAGAGAAAAGAAAGCTTTATGACTTGAGAGTTTTCTGCAGTTGAATCAATAGGATGTGGTGAGTAAGGAAGAGAGAAAGTCAAAAACGACACTGAGATTTGTGGTTGAATAAGGGAATAGACGGTATCACCATTAGCCAAGATATGAACAACTGGAGACAGATTTGCAATAGGGAAATACGATGTGTTCATTTTTGGACAAGTCAAGTTGTAGATGCCTGTGGGACCTTCCAGTGGAGATATTTAATAGGCAATTGGAAATAATCAATTTGAAGCTTGGGAGGGGGGTCAGGGATTAACACACACTTTTAGAATGATCATAAGATAGCTAGTGGTTGAAGCCATAGAAGTGGATGGATTATGTTCATATTCGACAAATTAAAAAAAAAATCTACTATGTACCAGCCATTGTGACATTTAGAATAAGAATGTGAGTATGGCACAGCCTCTGCTTCCAAAGAGTTCTCTGGGGTGAGGGACATAGTCAAATAAATGCAATATAGTGTGAAAAGGTTATTATAGAAATATGTACAAGGTACAGAAGTGGCACAAAGAAAAAAGAGATCACACAGGAGGGATGGAAGACACGGTAGAGAAGAAAACCAGGGTCAGAACTCAGTAGAACTTCTCCAAAGAACATGGGAAGCTTCACAGATTTGCTTGTCATCTCTTCAAGGCACATGTCATATCTCATTCATTTCTATACTCTCAGCAGAACCCAGCCTAATGCGTGCAACATAAGTGCTCAGTAATGTTTGTTGAATAAATGGGCCCAGGGCAGTTGGAAAGAAATGAAAAAAAGAAAAAGAAAATGAAGCATGGGATTTCCCCAAGCCCTGGGGAACACTTTAATCATCTCTTATTAGCCTTTCACTTGGAGAGCTTGTGCAGGTGGAACTCAAAATAACTCTCTGAAGAAATGAAGATGCGGCAATTGAGAACCAGGATAAGCATGGACTGCATCTGTGAGTGCTCTAATGGTGAAATGTGCTTATGGCAAGCTAGATACTTTATTTTTATTTCTGGTCTGCAGTAAAATTGTGTGGCCATCAATTTTCTGTCAAACCGTCACTTGGAGTGTCGGAGATAATGGCACATCACCATTCATTTACTAATGACAGTGCTGGGCTTTTAAACAAGATCCCATCACGTTGGGCCTTGCAACCTCCCGTTCTTGTTGTGTGTCCATTTAAATGATTTGTAATAGCCAGTAATTATGAAAATGTCTTTCTTCCTTGACCTTCTCCCTCCCCTCCTCCCCACCTACCAAATTTACACATTAGTATTTCATCAGCTTGGATTACAAATTAACACAGTTGGTGTTTTGTTTTTCTTTTAAAGATGAGTCTATTTAGGTATATATTAGTACATGAGATTACTATGAAAAAGAAAAAGAAAGATAGACATTGTGTTAAAGCCTTATGGTAAAAGAGATTCCCATCACTCCAACAGTAAGTATCCCTCCTAGGGTTGAGTGCCTTCCACTTGATTGTCCAAGGCTTGTTATGAGTTTCATTCCTATCTCTCCTGAGAAGTTTGAAGGAGGGAATCTTTTCTTCAGGCACCTACAGCTAGGCTTGAGACTAACGTACTTTTTAATTCTGTCCCCCAAAATAACTGTGGTTTAGTGTAATGTTTTTCATTGTTTTATCTGGCTGACAACTAGTCGTTCAGGTTAAAAAAATTTTTTTTATCCTGATCATATTCTATCTCTTGCTGCAGGAAAGATCAGGCTTTTCTGGAGGGTGAGCTATGGAAACTCCTGGAATGTTTTCTCAGTAATTCAGACTTGCAAGCATAACCACACACACGCTTGTGTGTGTGTGTGCGCATATGTGTGTTGAAAATGATCATTCATATCACTTTTCTTTCCTCTCAGGCACTGCATAGTATTCACAGTATAAGTCATTATTCATCTAGTTTAACCAGGAGCATGAGAATTTGCTGGTATATAATATTCTGAAGATCATTTGAGGGAAGAGAAGGCCAGTCCCTCCTCCCTGCTCCCAGCCACTTGCTCTTCTAGAGCCCAGGCTTCAAGTCAACTTGTAGCCTTTTCCTTGCTTCCCCATCCACCATTATGGGCTTTGATGGCATGATATATCCCTATAAACTGGCATTTGTGAAGTCTGTAAGGTAAGTGTGTTTTGAGATGGAGATAGAGAAGTCCAGAATTCTCAGAAATAATAACAATAGCTACTACTTAATGAGCACACATCCTCTTAAATTCTTACAGAATACTCTATGGTAAATGGTCTTGTTCCCATTTTACAGATAAGGAATTGAGGCTCAGAGAATTTAAGTGATGAGCCCCAGTCCACATAACAAGGGGAAGAGCTGGGATTTGAGCCCATGCCCTTTCTTTAAGCTACCCCACTTCCAAGAGGGTCACCTTTGGCCTAGCAATGCTTTTATGGGAGGGTCTTTTAGAAGAAGGGTGTCAGGTTACTAAGAGATATGGGATAACCATGGCTTTCTTCTCTGTTCTTTTGAAGGCAGGTGGTGATGATGTGCCAGGGTGGAGGTGGGAATGGGGAGGCAGGCTCTGGATGTTGGTAGCATCTGGGAGTTGGTTAAGGATGTGGAGTCTCTTCTGTTCACTTCAAACATGAGTATGAGGATTCAGGAACTGAGAATAAGCTTAGTGACAACACTTCTCTCTACATGAAGGAAATTCACAATCTTAGGGATGAAGGATGATTTGAATAATTAATTGAGAGTAAAATCCCCACTTTCTAAGAACTAATGACCGTGGTGGGTTATGCTAATAATTTGGAAGCATCCACTCTCAGCTCCTCAAGGGCATAACTCAGTTCCTGGGAGGTCTACAGCTCTATGCAGTGTGAGCAAAATGATATTTCTTCCTGTGAACTATTTTCTTTATTCCATGGTGCTTTCTTTGGCTTTACCTGTGCCAGACCTGAAAATCTGGAGCTGTCAGCTCAAGTCTAGCCCCCACAGAGCACAGTGGCAATGTTCCAATTCCTCACGGTGGTGAGTGTGAAGAAAGTTCTGCATGCGGGGTAATATTTATGGCTTTGTCAGCTGTTGGCAACATAGGAATGGGCTCAAGATGGCCAAAGGCGCTTTAGTGGATGATGAATGTTTGTTTAGAATGATGATCTAGGGAACTGAGTTACAGTACAGCTTCCCAGCAGCAGGCCCATCTAGTCCAGAACATTCCCTAAAAGAAGAAATTCTTGGTTCAGCAGTATCTCAGGGTCATATGTGACCAAAGATGATGAACACTGGTCTTAGAGTTGCTGTTTATTTCAGAAAGTCTTGTCTGCCCACAAGACTTGTGTGTGGTGTGCATCTTCTTGTCCTCATCCCTGGTCCACCTGAAGATGTGGGTGATTGAAGGAGCTTATGTGTTTGTTTCCACTTTGCCCTGACTCCATGACTCAGAGTCAGTTGATCATCACCCTGGTCTTAGTGCTAATATTTATTTCTGAAGAGTAAGAGAGAGTTAAATATACCAAAGTAACAATATTATTACCATATACAAAGTATTTTAATGTATATGATTCTCATCTCATCCTCAAACCTTCCAGGTGGGTAAGGAAAAGTTTATTGTGCCCTTTTGAAGATGGAAGCCAATGATTTAATCAAGACTATGAGAGGGGCTGGCCTGGTGGCGTAATGGTTGAGTTCACGCACTCCACTTCAGCAGCCTGGGGTTCGTGAGTTCAGATCCCGGGTGCGGACCTACACACCACTCATCAAGTCATGCTGTGGTGGTGTCCCACATACAGAATAGAGGAAGATTGGCACAGATGTTAGCTCAGGGCCAATCTTCCTCAAGCAAAAAGAGGAAAATTGGCGACAGATGTTAGCTCAGGGACAATCTTCCTCACGGAAAATAAAAAAAGATTATAAGAGTAATAATTAATGGAATCAGGACCAGAGCTAGGTGTTTCTGATTCCTTGATCTGTGCCCAGGGTAGACAAACTAGAGCTTGCAGGCCAAATCTGGCTCACTGCCCATTTTTGTACAGCCTACAAGCTAAGAGTGGTTTTCACATTTTTAAATAGTTGGGAAAAAAGCAAAAGAAGAATAATATTTCATGACACATGGAAATTATATGTAATTCAGATTCAGTGTCTATAAAATAAAGTTGTATTGGAACACAGCCACACTTACTCATTTATGTATTTTCTATGACTCCTTTCATGCTACAATGACAGAGCTGAGTTGTGACAGACACCTTATGGCCCACAAAGCCTAAAATGTTTACTGTCAGTCCCTATACAGGAAAAGTTTGTCAACTGCTGTGAAGATGATCAGTAAATAGAGATCCCTGGTGCATACTCTCTGTAGTAGTTTGCTAGGACTACCAGAAAAAATACCACAAACTGGTGGCTTAAAACAACAGAAATTTATTGTCTCACAATTCTGGAGGCTAGAAGTCCAAAATCAAGGTGTCTGCAGGGCCATGCTCCCTCTGAGACTCTGGGTAGAATCCTTCCTTGCCTCTTCCTAGCTTCTGGTGGTGGCCCACAATCTTGGATGTTCCTTTGTTTGCAGCTGCATCTGTCCAGTCTCTGCCTGCATCATCATATGGCTGTCTTCACCTCATCGTCCCTCTGGGTGTGCTTGTGTCTGTGTCCAAATTTCCCCCTTTTCATAAGGACACCAGTCATATTGTGTTAGGACTCACCCTAAAGACTTCATCTTAACTGGATTCTCTGCAAAGACCCTGTTTACAAATAAGGTCACATTCACAGGTACCGGGGGTTAGGACATCAACATCTCTCTTGGGAGGGATACAATTTAACCCAATTCAACTCCACTATAGTGTGTTGTCCCCACATTATCATTACTCTTCCTTCTTTCTCTACTTCCCTCTCTCTGTACCTCCTTCCTCCCTTTTTCCTTTTTCTTCCATCTTGCCTCCCTTAACTCATTCACTATACATTCTTCAAACATTTATGGAGTCCCTACTGTGTCCTCATCCCTATGCCCATCACCGTGCTAAGTATAGGGTACAAAGATGGTTAAGAGTTGGCCTCTGGCCTCGCCAAGCTTACAGTGCAATGTGGAAGATCAATACCTGTAATAAGTTCCATCAAAGGGGTTTGTATAAGGTACAGTAGAGATTTGGAGGGATCTTAAGGATCTAAATTATCGAACATGGAGTAATAACCTTTCAAAGTAATTGATGTGGTCCTATTATTTAAAGTACCACAGCTATTTACTCAAAAGTTATACATCCTAATATACATTTATATTTTGGTATAGAGTTTCCTCACTATTCTTTTAAAGTCAAAATGTATAGACATATTCTGCCCTCTTATTTGCTTCAGTTCCTTCAATCCCTCTTCTCTTCAGCACTTAGCATGTCAGATTAGGATACTCTGCCCTGGAAAAACAATGGGACAACCCTGAGTCGGGGCCTCCAGCCTTGTTATATTAAGTTGCTGGCTTTTAGGGAGACTTGCTCTGCAGCTTTGTGGGATGAAGCTTGACACCACTCAGTGCCTTTTGTCCTAATATGTTGCATTTTGTTGTGTCGTCTTTGAGGCTCTTTGTTGCTCTGCTCTCTCCTCCTGGCACTAATTTGCCACATTCAAATACTGTCATGAAGTGCATGAAATGTGTCCTGACAGCTTCTCCTCCCCTTGCCCCAGAGCGCAGCGTCTTGCTGGTCTCACAGGATCCTCCTCGCCAGGGTCTGGGGTTTGAGGGCACAGCCAAGGGAGCAGGGTTTATTCTCTTTGTGGGGGTCCTGGTGGGGTCTATTTGTGGACAGCATCCTCAGGTCCTGTGTTTTATCTCTGTGCCGTTTGTAAATCGGGGAGTTCTTGCAGATTCAGAGCTTCCTACAGGTTATCTACCCCAAAGATGCTGGCCTAGTGGAAACAGCAAAGATCCACTCCCTGCAGAAAGGGGGAACCAGTACTAAAAAGTAACACCTCTTCTCCCAATGGTATTCTCTTCCTTGGGTTCACAGTTGCTGCCGACCTTACTTTTGTGTCTGGACTTTATATGTGCATTTCTCAGTCTCTGATCTGCCCAGCCCTTTTGAGGGAGCTTTTTTGATCTCTTTTATAAAATTCACTATGAATGCAAAGGCTCTTTAGCTTTTATAAATGATGCTAAGAAGAAATTCATATTAATTTATTAGTAAATAACCTTTGACATTGATATTATGAGACACAAGCTCACATTGTCAGTTTTTAAATGAATTGCATGTTCTACTCTGATGATCCCAAGTACAATTCTCATAGCACAATCTACTCTAGAAATACTTCTGAAGGCTAGTGACCTGAGTCTTGGTTTGACCACTTAGTAGTGAGGAAAACTTGGGCAAGTCACTTAACCTCTCTGTTTCTTAGTGTCCTACAATGAGTATAATAGTCACTTTATAGAGTTGTTTGGAAGTTCAAATGAAGCATTGTGTATCAAGGGGTTTTAGAAATTGGAAGTTTTGGGGCCGGCCTGTTGGCATAGTGGTTATGGTCACGCGTCCCGCTTCTGCGGCCTGGGGTTTGCTGGTTTGGATCCTGGGCATGGACCTACTCACTGCTCATCAAGCCATGCTGAGGCGGTGTCCCACATAGAAGAACTAGAAGGACCTACAACTAGGGTATACAACTATGTACTGGGGCTTTGGGGAGAAAAAAGAAAAAGAGGAAGCTTGGCAACAGATTTGAGCTCAGGGCCAATCTTCCTCAAAAAAAAAAAAAAAAGACCTGGAGGGATCCCGGTTGTTGCTGGGTTAATAAAAAAAAGAAATTGGAAGTTTTATATAAATGTCAGAAGGTATTATTAGTATTGTCACTAATTAAAATTATGCTATGGGAATTCCAGTCAAAGATACTTTTTCTTCTTTTGTGAGGTCATAAAAGGCATAGTTATCATTACTGTTAACTTGCTTTGGGTATATCTTAGACCACTGGTTCTCAGGGTATGGTTCCTAGACCAGGAGCATCAACCTTACCTGGGAATGTGTTAGAAATGCAAATTCTTGAGCCCTACCCCATACCTCCTGAATCAGAACTTCTGGGAGAGGGCCCCAGCAATCTGTGTTTTAACAAGACCTCCAGGTAATTCTCATGCCACTAACACCACTGGCTTAGATAAAGTGATGCCATATTGAGTATGTGTAGGCCCTGAATTGCTGAGTTTTAGTTTTCTTACCTGGCTTTCCTTTCAGACGTGGAAGGGATTCTGAAAGACAGAAATGTGTGCACCTAAGACTGACTTGCCATCATCAGTTGTCTTCCTACAACATGCCTACCAGCTAGGTGTACCATTTTCAGCATTGACATAGATCCTAGGATTGCAGGTCCTTGAAGCTTCACCCTTGTTAAAGATAAACTTGTTGGAGATTGTGGCAGGGGTCCAGAGAGGGGCTTTTAAGGTGCCCCCTACTTATGTGGGATAATAACAGTTGAATGAGACAACTGGTAAACTATTCAGTGAAATTCAGTAGATCTGTACTGAGCTTGATTCCTGTTCTGGCCACCTCTGAATGTCAGGTATTGTCTTCCCTCTAACAGTCTTTAGTCTTCCTCACATGAACACCCACCTATTAATGTGTCTTGGGCCTGCCCCTCAGGTGCTCTGCCAGGTCTCAAAAAATGCCAGGTGCCCTACTGCACACTCTGTACTTTCCCGTCATGCCCCTGGATTGTGGCTATGCCACGGCTGTCACGACAGACAGGTGGACGGTAGTTACTTGGGTAAAGTAAATAAGGTGGTAGAGGAAATGTGGTGGGAAAAACATTAGGGAGATTATGGTACTGTCATGTTGATCCACAGGGCAGAGGCACATATAGGTGTTCAATAAGTATTTATTGAATGAATGAATGAGGAATGAATTTCGTGTTTGGGAGCTAACTTGTCTACTCATAAGCATTTATCTTATCCCAAATGAACAGACATTATGCCTTGATTGAGTGAACTGTTAGATATGTTTAGTTTTAAATGCAGACATAAATAGATTTGATCTTTCCATGGTTCGAATTTCCTCCCATCAGCTTTCCCTTAATTATCCACAAGTGTTCCAAACCTTCATTAGCTAAATAGGATGCAGATGATGGTCATTAGTCTGGGATATAAATCTTGCTGGCACATTCAACGGCACTTGGTTAATTGAAATTTTCAATATTCATGGACTACAAGAAAACACTGTAATTTTATCATTTATTCAGGGGTATAATTTTTTTCCTCTAACTGGTTGTGTTTTATAATTATGCAGTTTAAAAAAAAATAAATATGAATGCCACACTTTGCCTGGAGGGGATACCACTCTTTTCAGTGTACATGTATCAATACCAGTCTACTAAAGCATGAAGACAAAATGGAAATTCATACTTTGTCTAGAAATCCTAAAATTGGCCAGGGAAATGTCTAAGAAAGCATCTAAGTAGTGTGCTCTTCTGGGACCCATTGATTCAAGTGTAAGAGACTTCCAAATTGTTAGCAATATGAGTAGATCTAGTCCTGACATCTACCAATGAGTAAGAAATCATCCAATGTGTCTGTGGGGTGCAAATTGCGGGTATCAAATGGAGATGCTTTGTGCAGGCATCATTGCTTTAAATGGTTATTAGCTTTCAACTGCATTTGACCATTTATCCAAACTGGCTGTCTTCTGGTGGTATCTGGCTGAGAGTGAAACACACACACACACACACACACACACACACATACATCAAGGAACAACTGATGCTTGAAATAAAATTTCATAACATTACCATCCATCTTGGAGATTAAATTTTCTTAATTCCTGAGTTTTTATAATCTGATACTTAAGCAATTCTCTTCTCTTCTCTTGCACCCAACTTCATTCTAATTTAATCAAGTAAGTGTTATATGTTTGCTGTTTTTAAAATATAAATCTTGGTTATAGATATTACATAGCAAAAACTGGTCAGTAGAGGTAGAGTATATCTATTTCTGTTTCTTTTTCTAAACCTAATTTAGTGGGAATAAAACAACATAGTAATAACTCTCAAAGGAAAATTTTCCCTTAAAAAGGAATATAGAACATATGGAGTCCCTTTTCAGTGCTCAATCACTTTGCAAAATGCCCCCACCAGTGAGAATCAGGTAAGCAGCTGCTCTTGCAGAAGTCTCCTTTTGTAGGACTAGAGGAACTATCAATCACTGATCCTCCATCTGGGTTCTCTGACCAAGGGCTTATCAGTGTCAGTTGTCCAACTGAAGTCACTCATCCTTCTGGGTTGTCTTGGCTTTTCTTCCCCTTGGAAATTTTCTACAAATGGTTGTTAATGTTAATTTAATGAAGACATGTTAAGCATGTTTAGATGTCTCCTAAATTAACCGTTATTTAATGTGTCTCAAAATCAGATGTAAAGACATCTTATGTTATGCTTTTGTGGATCATCTGTAAAACTCTACCTCTGTAGATAATCAAGAGCAGACCATATTATTCAGTCAAATGTTCTTTCCTCAGAGGATGGAAGAAAGAAATAGGCAGTATACTCATTGATTTCCAAACAATGTTCCTGATAAGATCAGGCCCATTTTCTTCATATTAGCCAGGGCTCTCCTGACCTAAAAGGACATGAATAAGGGCTTCCCCATTTCGTAATGAAGAATTCAAGACCTCAAGGCCAGTGATCCATCTTAAGCTCACAAGGAGGTCTGTTAAGATGGGATAAGAATTAAGTGCCTAGACTCCTGAGCAAGTGGTCCATTTATTTGTCTGTCCAACGACTCTTTCATAAAACACCAGCAAACTTCTAAGCTCTAATAAGGGTCCATGTTCAACTAAAGTAGATCAGTCATAGCCAGTATCTTCCCTTGGCAAAAGCATGTCAGAATAAAGTAGATTGTAGTGGACACAGCCGTGCTCCACCCAGATCTCCCTGCTGCTGAGAGTGCTGCTGGCCAACTGCCTTCAGCTGGCAGCCCTCTCAGAAAATTGCCCTTGGCTGAAAAGAATCATTTTGCCCAGGGTCATGCCTCCTTCCTAGGGTAGCCCTTAGCTTCTCTCCAGCTTGGGACAAGTCTGTCCCAGCCTCAGAGCTCCTCATTTGGTTGGCTGAGGGCTTTGTTGAATTTGCAGCACAGCCCAACTTCTTCCTCTGCCCAGTCCTGCACCCTTCCCTTTCCTTCTACAAGTGGAGATCCTGAGAGCACTCCCTAATAAAACCTCCTAATCTCCATCTCACAGTCTGCTTTTTAGGGAGCCTAAGGCGACTTGTGTCTTTAGATCTTTCCCCATCACCTTGAGTGTCCAATGTTCTCATGTAAGTCTTCATTTCTCTCCTATCAAAATCTGCTTTCTTTTTTTCTTTTTTCTGGTGAGGAAGATTAGCCCTGAGCTAATATCTGTTGCCAATCCTCCTCTTTTTGCTGAGGAAGATTGGCCCTGGGCTAACATCCGTGCCCATCTTCCTCTACTTTATATGTGGGATGCCGGCCACAGTATGGCTTGATAAGTGGTGTGTAGGTCTGCACCCAGGATCCGAACCTGCAAACCCCGGGCTGCCGAAGTGGAGTGCACAAACTTACCTACTATGCCACTGGGCCAGCCCCCAAAATCTGCTTCTGAGGGGCCGGCCCAGTGGTGTAGAGGTTAAGTTCAGCATGCTCCGCTTTGGTGGCCCAGGTTCATGGGTTCGGATCCCAGGCACGGACCTACAACACTCATCAAGCCGTCCTGTGGTGGCAACCCACGTACAAAATAGAGGAAAGATTGGCACACATGTTAGCTCAGGGCCAATCTTCCTCAAGCAAAAAGAGGAGGATTGGCAACAGATGTTAGCTCAGGGCCAGTCTTCCTCACCAAAAAAAAAAAAAAAAAAAGTCTGCTTTTGAAATTTTTAAAAAACAAAAAACCCCAAAGTCAAAAGTCTGCTTGTAGGAAAGGATCTGATAAACTCTTTCTCCCTAAGGTGTAACAGACCAACAATTATAATACATGAAATTTCCAATTTCCCCCTTTGCAGTGACTCTTTTACCCAAGCATCCCTTGAGGGTTTGTCTATTATGATTCAAGCCTTATGCATAAACAGAGCTCTAATAAGTGAAATTTCAGGCATCAGGATGTAAATGGACTACAGAAGGGCCTCACCTTCCAGATTCATTTTGGTAAATTGCTAAAACTGTCCATGTATAATACTGTTCACTCCATGTTGATCACCCCACCAACAGGGTTAGAAGTCAGTGTTCTAAGAAAGCTATTGTGCTTATTGTGCTTGTGCTCCTGTGACAAACATAGCATCATGCAAACTTTGGTGGAGGGGACTCATTAAGAGTTTCTTCTTTAGTAGAAAAATATTGATGCAACAATCAAGAAGGTCACAGCATGGGTAAGTCACCATGTTTTAAGTCTTTCATTTTCAGTAATTAAAGTGAACATGTTATTGGAAGGTTTAGAAAGCCCACCCAAAGTCACTCACAATAGCTGCAATTAGGAAGCTGGAATGCCAGTTAAAGTCTTTCGATGGGAACGAAATGAGACTGACCAAGCGTATAAGTAAAATCCCCTTAGAAAATGGCCAAATTAAGGATGCGGACTCTCATTGACCCATGCAGTACCTCCTTCACACCCATTCCAGGTACTGAGACTTCACTGTACATTTGTCCTTTGATTCAAGTGGTTCCTTTCTACAAATGTTAACATTGAGCGCTACTTGCGTTAATTTTTTTAGTGAAGCCAATTTCACCCATCTCTGACTCTCATTTTTTTCCAAACATGTTTCTCAGATCACCTGAGACTGTTCTAGAAGGTTGAATGGTATTGTTTAATTTTGAAGATCATTTCCCCTGAGGCTGCAGCACTAATGTCTGAATTCTTAGACGTGTTCCTTAATTTAGTCTCCCCAGTGGTATATCTTAAGCTTAGTTAAAAAAGCAATTAGAGTCTCTCAAGTTGCCCCCATGTGGAGTCTTCAGTAGCTAGAATTTAGGTCCTCCCCAGATTTTGACTTCCATTTAGGACAGAGAATGAGACTTGACATCAGGGACAAGAAGAGAAATTCCCACCATTAGACTTCTGTTTCCTGGGAAAAATATAGTTGCACTAGCCAGGGAGTCAGGATCATTTCCATATCTAGCTCCTTTAGAGTTTAGACCAGTTGTTCTCAACTGGGGGTGATTTTGCTCCCCAGGGGACATTTCCAATGTCTGGGGACAGTTTTGGTTGTTACGACTAGCGTGGGGAGGGAGGTGTGCTTCTGGCCTCTGGTGGGTAGAGGCCAGGAATGCTGCAAAACCTTGTACAAGGCGCAGCACAGCACACACACACAAAGAATTATCCAATTCAAAATGTTCATAGGCCCAACACTGAAAAATTGATTTAGCCTAACCAAGTGGATAATGAACAATAGAGACATGCAAAATAGAGAGAAAATGTATGTTACTATTATTCAGGAATGTTTCGTCTCTCTCCCGTGGCTTCACTTTGTAGTGTTAGTGCACGTGACGCTGCTTTTCTAGCATCGTGCTTTCAAAATAGCGTCCTGGGGTAAGGACTGCAGTTTTACCTGATGTCATTTTTTGCATCCGTTCAATGCATATTTTTTGGTTACCCTCTTTGTACCAGGCACTAGTTTGGGTAATGGGGCTACAGTAATGACCAAGCCTTGTTGGGTCTTTACCTTCCTGGATCAGAAATCTGCGAGTGGACATGGAGGCCTCTCTCATGACAGGTGCTCGTGTGTACAAATGCATGAAGGTGACGGAAGGTCATGAGGAAGGCGTTCGCTGGGAAGATTGCAGGTGGGCTGGTTCACTGTAGCATGTGAGAGCTGTCTGCTTCTTTGGCTTTTCCATCTCTCCTCACTGGCCCAATCTTTGAACAGCAAGCAAGAATATCTTTCCTTACATCCCCAAGGAATACAGAAATGAGAGAAGCTAAGATATACCTGGCAGCAGCAAAGGGCAAGATGCGTGGAGCTTGCAGGGCTGTGCTCAGTCCCGTCAACACGGGCTCTGTTCGTCAGGGTCGAGATTAGGTCATGGGCTCAATTATGATAAGAAGAATGGGTCTCGTGCCCTCATTCTCTTTGAGCGAAGATGGCTGTTTCTTTATGGGAGCCATTTTCTTCCCTTTCTTGGTAATTCTGCTGTGTCTGTTTTTGTGAACTTTTCATTTTGTCCTTCTTTTTTGACTTTTGCGTTTTCTCTTTTCTTGTACCACCAAAATTCTTCACTTCTTTCCCTTTCGTTCTTTTAATTCAAACTTTCTGAATAACATTTCTCCCTTCCCTCACAAATAAAATAAAAGCTGCCAGCAAACCAAATTTAAAGGTCACACCAACCTAAACCTTGAACTTAACTTTTCTTCATGAAAGATGCTTTTTTGTATGTATATCCAGAAAGATGCTTTTTTGTATGTATATCCATATCTGTGTTTTCTGTCCTTTAATACTGCATATTATTTTGGGCCAGAATATGTGCTGGCTCAGATTCTTAACTTGCTCTGGTGCTTGTCCCCAAACAAAACAAAATGCTAGATGAGGTGGTAAACATTTTTATGTTATATGAGGAGAGAGTGGGATAAAGTTTATATACATTAGATCTTTAAGCCATACAAAAGTCTTTATTTGTTTTGCATTTCTTTTATTTCTTTTGACCCTATTCAACTAGAATAAAATTATCAGTATAAATATATATTTGTATATGTATACATATACACATACATAATATATATGGATATATATATTGCTTATATATACAAGGATGTTTATTGCAGCATAGTTTGTAACAGCAAACAAAAGTAAACAAACAAAAGCAACAACAAAAGAACTAAAACCTAGAAACCATCAAATATCTATCAATAAAGGAAAGCATGCATAAAGTATGGTATATCCATATTATGGAATGTTATGCAGCCATCAAGAAAAATGAGTCAATCTATATGAACTGACCTGGAAAGATGTTGATAATACATTCTTAAATAGGATGGTACACTCTCAAGAAAGAAAGAAACTCCTATATGTGCATATGTAATGTAATACAGATAATTAGTATATAATACATGTAATTACATGTAATGTAATATGTATTTGTATAAAAATAGAGAAAGTGTGGAAGGATGAACGTAAATTTTTATTATTGGTTACTTTAGGAGGACAGGTTAGAAAGGAGATTGACTCATTAAGAATATTAGTTTTAGGGGCCAGCTCTGTGGCCTACTGGTTACGTTTGGCACGCTCTGCTTTGGCAGCCCATGTTCGGTTCCTGGGCGCGGACCTACACCACTCGTCGGTGGCCATGCTGTGGCAGCGGCCCACATACAAAATAGACAAAGATTGGCAGAGATGTTAGCTCAGGGTGAATCTTCCTCAGCAAAAAAATAAATAAATAAAAAAGAATATTAGTTTTATAATTAAAGAAAAAGTAGAAAAGTTTACTGGAAAAAATTTTAGTACCATTTATGTAGCTAGCCACGGCTCTGTTGAACTCCTCATACGATAGTCCAAGAGGAAAAAACTGTCCCAGCTGGGCTTGCATGCTAAGTGCCTTTTCAGTGGTTCATGAGGCCAAGAAAAGATACACACAAATATGTAAAAAGTCAATCACAAAGAGAATGAATGTGCTAAAGGAAGTGGAGATGAGATGGCAAGCCCTTCTCTTAAATGGGGAGAAGCTCCACTTCATCACTCAGGCTCATAACAGGCATCATTGGAAAGATTTTGGCATTGGATGTTTTGCACTTATCCCTTCAAGATAAAGAGAGAGTACCATGTGTAGTTGAGAAGGTGGGTTCTGGCATCAGACTGCTCGGCTTTGATTCCTGACCTAACTATTTCCGAGGTATGTGATCTTTGACAATTAACCTAATAGTCAAATTTTCAACCTAATTGTGCTGCAGTTACGTTGTTTGTGAAAGGAAGATGAATGAGAGTCCTTACTTCAGTGGATCATCGTTGGCCCGTAATGAATGTTCCAACTTGGATAGGGTGGCGGTGCGAGCAGTGAAGGACAGACACTTTTTAAAATCCAGAGAAATAAATGGGGTTATTGGAAGCAGTGCCCACCGTGGATTGGAAAGACAGGGCAGAGTCAATATCATTACACTTTGATGATTCTAATGCGTTTCCCACCTTTCTGTTTTGCAGACCTCCATTTTCAGCACACTGGCCAGTGAGAAGTCCTTATCTGAATGCAAAAAGGTAAGTCAGCCTCCAAGATTTCCAATCCACTGTCAGTGTACTAAAAGGCTCCAGAGTTGATGACATTCAGTTGAAAAGCTATGGTATCAATGATAATGTTCTGATGACATATTGTAGCCCTTTCTTCAGAGATAGAAATTTGAATGGTTCTCTTTAAGGATGTGGAAAACTCCGTTATCATTTGACAGCATTTTGTTATAGGGAAGCTCTGGTTCCTTATATTTCTATCTCGCTATTATCTGACATTTTATTCTGCAAGGTGAGCATCAAGAGAGTCCAGGGCAAGCTGCATTGCAGGCGTCTATATCTTTGTTTGCAAATTTAAATCTAATAAACCTACACTCAATACAATATAAAAATGATTTTGTATTTTTGAAAGCTGATCATACAGCATAAAAATCTGGTTTGGATTCACCACAGTCAAGTGTCAGAAGCTGTCATGCTTTGCAAAAGGATTCGCCTCACTAGCATCTGATGGAAAACGTCCCTGTAACGGATCACGTCTGAAGACTGGCCGCTGTATCGGTAGCAGCGTGTCTAATTCCTGGCCTTTGCAGCCCAGGGGGCACTTTTATCCGCCTCTTTAATCTCAGGTTTAACTAGATCTTCTCCTTCTTGAGGGGAAAGAAGTGATTTCACAGTCCTAACAACTCAAATAAATTCTTTGACACTATCTATTGATATGGAAAACCAGGTGCATAAAGCATTGACCTGTCCCTCATATATTAGTAACTTGGCATTTCTTAGGATTTTATATCGTGACATTGTTTGCTGTGCTGTTTTTGTTTCTGAATTTGCTTGATATGGAAATAGGTAGCAGGGATATTCATCTTTAAAGGTGATGTGAGGGCCCACTGTTTTGAATTCTGAATGCCATCCATTTCATTATCTTGATGGTTTTTTTATTGCCTATTAAATCTCCATCTTGATTGAGTTCTGCCTTGTTTGTCTTGGTTTCAGCTCCCTGAGAGTGAGGTCCATGTAGTATTCTTAAAATTGTAGATCTTGGAGAATGAAGAGACTTTAGGTGTTCTGTAGTCTCATTTTTCCCAGAGGTTGACTGCCATTGCTATCATGTATAGATGGACCTCTAGTCTCTACCTGAATATTCTATTGACAGGGAACCCAATGAGCCTGACTGTTCACTAGTGAGACAATTCAAAGTATTAGAGCGTTCTTCATTTTACTGAGCCACTATCTGCCTCCTTTTGATTTCTGTTTTTAAGTATGAAGCCAGTTAATATGCTCTCTTCTGAATCTTCTCCCCACCCAACCTCTAGGCTAATAATTTTCCTTCTTTATTTCTAGTAGGACATTGATATGATATTTCTAGTAGAACGTGGACTTCTGGGAGCTGGCTGTCTGGTTTCAAAACCTGGCTCTGTCGCTTACTACTTATGTGACCTTGGGTTGGTTATATAAGCTATTTGTGCCTCACTTTTATCATCTGTAAAATGGGGATAATAATTATACCTACCTCATATGGTAGATGAATTAATAGATATTAAATGCTTAGAACAGTGCCCAACACATACTAAGTGGTATATTAGTTATTACTATTATTGCTTCTAGACCAAGTTATCCTTTTTTTTTTTGCATGGTCTTTGTTATCAGTGTAAAGAACTGTGTAATATTCCCCAGATGTGGTCCATTTGGCAAAAGCACTATGGGACTTTTTATATACTTGGTGTATGACAGGCACAACATAAGATGTGGGCTATGATGAAAGGACAACCTGTAGGCTTTCTTGAGTGTGGCACTAATATTCTACTAATACGATGTAAGATGGCATCAGTTTCTGTTTATAAGCCATGTCCTTCTGTTGGCTCCATGAAGTTTGAAGTCCTTGCACGTGCTCTTAAGACATTTTCACATGAGCTGCTGTTAAAACATGACTCTCTTTTATATTTATGTAAATGATTCTTTGGGTATGAATGTAAGCCATTATATTTATTTATTTATTTGTGAGGAAGATTAGCCCTGAACTGACATCCGATGCCAATCCTCCTCTTTTTGCTAAGGAAGATTGGCCCTGGGCGAACATCTGTGCCCATGTTCCTCTACTTTATGTGGGATGCCGCCACAGCATGGCTTGACAAGTGGTGTGTTGGTGCGCGCCTGGGATCCGAACCTGTGAACCCCAGGCTGCTGCAGCGGAGCATGTGCACTTAACCGCTACACCACTGGGCCAGCCCCCATTAAATTTATTTTTATTCATTTTTTAAATTGTGATCAATTTTATAAAATTTATAAACTCAATTCTGTTATCCAACTTATTTACTACCTCTTCCAGTTCTATGTCGTGCAGAAATTAGAGTAGCATAGTCAGTCTCTGACTTCACTTTCATTCACTCATTCATCTACCCAGTCAGTTAACAAGTATTCATTGAGCACCTCCTGTGTGACGTGAACTGGAATATCACGGTGAACAAGTCACATGTGATCTTTACCATCATAGAACTTATAAACTGTTATTAAACAAATAAAGTTGTCATGGATGATATATTGTGTAGCAAAATTGTGATGGATGATATGATTTTTTTTTTTTTTTAAGTAGGGAGGTTACAAGATCATATACCAAGGGAACCTAACCTAATCTAGGGGTCAGGGAAAACTTCCCTGAAGAAGTGACCTTCACGCAGATACCCAAAGAATGAATGGCATTTGGCCATGTGAAGACAGGAAGAGGCAGAAAGACAGCAAGTGTGAAAATCTGGAAGAGAGAGGTAGAGAACTATAAAATGTTCAGAAAGTCTGGAATTACAACTTGAAATAGAGAATGGTGAACAGTAAGACAAAAGGAAGCCTGATCATGGAGGGCCTTGTAAAACCATATTAAGAGTTTAGATTTATTGTAAGGGTAACAAGAAATTTTTAAAAGACTTTGAACTTGGGAGGGTAGGTGTATGTGACATGATATGATTTTTATTTTAATATCACTTGCCTGCAGAAGGACAGAAGAAGCAAGATTTCAGGTACGAAGTCTAGGTGTAAGGCTATAATCTAGGCAAAAGATGGTAGTGGCCAGGATGAGAATACTGGTAGTGGGGATCAAGAGATATTTGGCTGATAAAATCAACAGGATATGATAATAGTTTGGATATATGGGAGAGGAAGTAGCTAATGATGATTCCCTGATTTCTGATATGGGCAACTGGCAGAATAGCGTGCTATTTTCTGACACAGGAACAGGGTGAGGAAGTAAGTTGGGGAGTTCAGTTTGGTATATGTCAAGTTTGTGATGTCTGTAATCTCCTAGTAAGGATGATCAGCAGGCATCTAGGCATGTAGATTTATAATTCAGGAAAACATTCTGGGCTAGATATATGAATACGGGAGGAATATGCATATAGAGAATTATTGAAAGAGTGGGAATAGATGAGATCGCCCAGGGAGGGTGTGTAGAGTGAGAAGGATTCTTGTGTAAACACAAGAATCTTGAGGAGCATTGGTATATAAGGACTTGGAGAAGATGACTGACCTGTGAAAGAAAGTGAGAAGACATTATAGCCATAAAGGTTGGAAGAAATCAGAATAATGTGATGTTGTAGAAATCAAACCAATAAAAAAGTTGTCATTAAAAATGAGGTAGTCATTAGTATCAAAACTACTGCTGAGAGGTTAAGTAAAATAAGGACTGAAAAGCATCCATTGGTTTATCATATTGTAGGTTGTTGTTGGTTTTAGCAAGATCCAAGTGATGGGTACAGAAGCCAGATTGCAGTCGGTTTAGGATTAAGTGACGAAGGAAATAGAAATGGTAAAAGCCTTTTTTAAAGGAATTTGTTGCAAAAGGAAGGAAAGAGATGAGTAGTTAGAGGGGGGGGTGTAGGGTTGCGGGAGGGTCCTTAGGATGGGATAGATTTGAACAAGTGTGTTTAAATGCTGTTGGAAAGAAGACAATAGAAAGGCAAGGGGCAAGGGGTAAGGATCTGAGAAAAGAGAGGGGACAATCCTTTGAGTGAGGTCCTTGAGAAGACTGAAGACTTTGGATGCCCAAGCACAGAATTAACCTTAGGTAGGTGGAGGGACACATCTTGCTCTATAATAGAATAGAAGGGAAGGGAAAAGCTAGAACTCATATGGGTAAGAGTTATGGAAGCAGGGAGCCAGAATGGGGTCATGCCATTAGATGACTCTGGTCAATTCATGTACTTTTTAAAAAATTTTTTGGTGGGGAGGTGGGGTGATTATTCAACCAGCTTTGAGTCTGTACAACTATATTATTTCCACAGTATTTGTTTAACCTACAGATATTCCCTCACAATATTTTGCATAGATAGTACCATTGACATGATCAACAATCTCTGGGCAATTTTGCCTGTTCTAATGAGGTCTATTTTAAGAAAATCACTGTCAAATCTGTGACTCATATAATGAAATCTTTTCAGAACCCTAGATCTGTGTTGCTGACTAAGTAGAGGTCTTTTCCACCTTGGTGTCTCACAGACCAGGTCTAAATGTAAACATTCTGCATATTCTCTCCCATCCTGGACTTTCTTCTTTTCTCTTCATCGCCTCAGGTAATGGCTTTACCATTCTGAGCTAGAAACCTCAGTGTCACCCTTCATTCCTCCCATTCCTTTACTTTCCACATCCAACTAGCTATCAAATCCTATAAATTCCATTTTGAAATCCCTCTAGAATCTCTCCATCATCCCTTTCTTTGCCTCCTTATCCTTCCTCTGGAGGGTTGTAACAACTTCCCCCTTGCTCTTTCCTTATACCAAGTTTTCCCTTCTCCACTCCATTTTCTAAAACACGACCAGAGTGACTTTCCAGAAAACAAACAACAAACACATCTGTTCATGTCAAACCCCTACCTAAAAACATCTAAGTGATTTCAGTTTTCTTCAAAATAGCCCCAAACTCCTCTGCATAACTTGAGAAGTCATTCCCACTATCTACAGCCTCATCTCCTGGTAGTCTACTAGGTGCTGGACTCTGGAGGTCTTGAGCAGACTGCTTCTGAATGTGAAACTCTTGGATAACTTTGTGCCTATGTACGAACTGTTTCCTCTTCCTAGAATGCTCTCCCCCTGCCTCTTGTCTCCTTGGAAAACTTACTTTTCTGTGGAGAGACCCTTCACATGTCACTTCTTTTTCACAGACTTTCTTGGTTTCTCCAGGAAAGATGAGTGGTTTTACCTCTTGGGTTCGTAACATTTTGTGCTTAGTCCAAGTATAACACCTAACAACAACCACACAACTTGTCCAGTGTTTACCATTTTCTCAGCCCTGTGAGAAGTGCTTTACATGGATTATCTCATTTTATTTTTGTAACAGCCCTCTGAGGTAGGTAATGTTATTACTACCATTTACAGGTAAAGAATTTGAGGCCTAGAGACATTGAAGAACTTGCCTGAGGACACTCCAGCCGGTAGGTGTTGGAGCCAGGCTGTGACTCCAGGCAGTCTGAGGCCAGAACTGTTGCTTTTAGTGTTGTGGTACCTCCTTCTGCTATTGGATTCTAAATATTTATTTATGAGTCCAGCTTCCCCCTAAGCTAGCAGCTCTTGGAGGGGAGGAACAATGACTGATTCTGTAGGAATAATAAAGCAATACCCCATAGGTAGTAAGACCTGAATAAAGGTTTGTTCAGTGAATGGAATTGCCTCATACATGATTGTCTATTAGCGTAATATCATTCTGGGACCATTTTGTTCTAAAAAGCCGTTTTATTCCTTTTCATAGGGCTTGAGAAAAGAATATTTATATTCAGGGTTTGTTTATGAAGGTAATTTCTGCACTAAAATAAAGTGTTCATGGATAGCTGGGGGAGGGGAGGATTGAAGTGTTTAGTTTAGCCAAAGATAGCAAATCTCCCAAGGCCTACTTCCTAAACAACACCTTACAGAATTATGTGAACCCCTGTTCTTATTTTCAGCCAAAGACTGGTTCACTCCTTAATTTGGAAAACCTAAAACATCTAGGGGATACACATGAATTCATTCATTCATTCATGATTATTTATTGCATGCCTTCTATTGCAAGGCAGTTGTTATTGTTAACATGTTATAGAGGAAATGACTTACTCTAGGGCACATATTAAACTCAAGGCAGACTCTTAGAGGGTGGGCCTAATTCATATCTTCTGATTTCTCCCTCTATAACCTCTCCACCCCATACTATTTAACTCAAGTTAACACATGGGGATGTGTATTGGGTGAATGAGCAGCAGAATGATTCTCCAGCATGCTCCATGATGTCTCCTGCCACCTGTTTCATGCTCATTGATATTTGTATTTTGTGTCTTGATGTTTTTCCATCTCTCAGTGCAGGATATTTGGACCCAGATATGTTAACTCGGGGACATTCTGACACAGCATTATTGAACTTCCAGCATTTCAGTTTGAAGTAATGTGCAAAACATACTTCAGTCCTCACTCCTTTTTTGAGGCTCCTTGCTCTGACCCTGACTCCCACACCTGGGGCACAGGTCAGAGATAGGCTAGGGGTGATGGACAGGTGAGGGTGGTGGGTGGGGTGAAGATCAGGGATAAGACAAATCTCAGGGATGGTTTAAAGTTTAGAGATTTCTGTTTCACAAATTACTTGGAAGTGAAAAACGGCGGTTTTCCAGTTTGATGTCAAAATGCCCTGTTTTATACTGCTGTGACTTCCATCTAGATATGGTAACCTAGGATCCCAGTCAGAATCTCTGTCTACAGTCATAGACATAGGTTCTTCAGGTTGGAGAGTTTATTTTAAAAATTCGGCTACCATTTTGATCGTTTATTATAACTTTTTTGTGTGTATATGTGTGGGGGGCTCTGTTTCTCTCTCTGTTATGTCTGTCTCTGTTCTCTCTCCCTGTACTACTAATATCTTGACCCCTATATAAATGACAACTTTTAAAAAATAGTATATTTAGGAACTGTATCCCTACCATATAAAAAAGTATTGTTTTTAGAATATGTGGGAACCTAAAGGAAATCCATCTGTTGGTGGTGGTAATTTGTGGGATTGCTTGTGGCTGTGTTGACTGTGTTATCTATTCCATCCAACCCTTGGCTTTAACTTGGGCTCCTCCACTGTTGCCAATGATGTATGAGTGTGCAGAGCACGTGCCTGTGCCCTTAGCCCACTGGCTGATGTTTTAATTTTTAATGGACATAGGTGATGCTTCATTCACATACACAAGGTAATTTTCCTTCAGGAAGAGGTGATTAAGAATGTAGAAGGCAATGGGCTATTGGAAGCTTCAAGGTTTTCATCAATGATGATGAAAAGGCCTCTGGGCAAACACAGCCCAAGATAGTAATATTAGTGGTTAAGATATTTACTCACAGTTGGTTCCTCAGCCTTTTGAAACTGTATTGTATTTGGCTTCCTCTTTTAAAGACCAAGACTTAATGTCTAGACAGTGTTCATTAACCTCCACAAAGCTACTGGGCGGATTCCCATGACTCTCAGCCTCTTGGCAGAATTTCCAGGCTGGTAGGTCAGGGTGGCTTCTTCCCATGCCCTGAGAAAGGGCACAGAGACCAAATCAACGCTGTGAGCATCAAGGAAATTCCTTAGTTCCCCTGCAGAAAGACAAAATCCCATGTTCTGGAGCAGTCACAGTGAAGGGTATCATTTCAAGAAAATGTAAAGGCTGTTTACTTTTTAAATATATTTTTTGGAAGCTATGAAGCTTCGTTTTTGACAGAGTGCTGTTTTTGCTGACTTGCTGTAGGGTTCTCTGCTGGGTAAAGGGTGATATATACACATTTGCAAAGTTCTATACTTTTTTCATATGTGCCAACACAGGCCACTAATTTATGGGAAGGAAAGTTATATCACTTTGAACAGAGGAGAAGTACTATGGCCATCCTCCCTGCCTCTCTCTCTCCCTCCCTGCCTCCCTCCTTTCTTCCATCTCTTTCTCCTTCCCTCTCTCCATCACCTCCTCTCACTCTCCCAGCAAAGAAAGAGCTCTTAGCACTCATTTGCAATGTTTGGGATAAAGGTAGATGATTCTGGATTCCAAGCACTCTCCTTTCAGCTCTTATTGCCTGGTTTTGGTTTTTATCTTTTCATTTTTCCAATCCCACTCTCTGAGAGGCAGTGTGGTACAGGGTTAAGAGCACAGGCTCTGGAGACTGATTTCTGGGATTGGAGTCCCAGCTCCACCTCCCATGAGCTCTACAACTTGGCCCAAGTTACTCAGCCTCTCTGTGCCTCACTTGTCTCATGTGTAAAATGGGATAAATAATGGTGTCAACCTATAGAATTGTTGTAAGGGTTGAAGAGGTGGATGCATGTAAAATTCTTAGAGCAGTGTCTTAGTAAGAGAATCATATAATTCCACTCCTATGCTTGCAGAGAATAATCTGAGCCTTGGTTCTTTGAGTCTTACTTTATCTTTTTGCTCTAAAAGAGCAACAATACCAAGGAAAGTACATCAGTAGACTTGGGCTAACATCAGCATTTGGAAAAAACATAAACTGTAGTTCCGCTGGAGAAATACGCTCATGTGGGTCTCAATTCTTAGTAATTCTAATTCTTGATAATTAGAATGCACTCAAGTTCAATATTGCTATAGGTTCCAGAACTGTAGAAGCAGGCATTTCTTGATAAATGAAACATAAAATCTTTCTAATAGTACAATGAATATACTTTTCTGTATCTCTAGCACCTGGCCCAATATTGAGCACATAGATATTTAATAATGCTTGTTAATTCATTAGGTTGGCTTAGTATTATTCCTCCAAAAGCCTGTAGAAGGAAGCTTGAGGTGGAAAAGAAAGGAAGGAGAAGAGTCTACTCTCTGTGTGCCTTCTTATGCCAGCACCTAGAACATTCACAGATAGGTAAAAATACCTATTACCTGTTTAGAGGTGCAGAATAAAATATAAAATATCCATGTCCCTCAAATAAAGATATATCCATTGCCTTTTCTAAATGTTAACATGGCCCCTTTAGACCATGGGCATTATCATTTGCTGGGGGAGCATCTTTTATTATTGTAGAATGGCCCAGGTAAAGCCAGTACTATGGGTAGAGTGGGCTTGTGGCTTTTCTCTTCATTGGAAGGAGGCATTTCAATGGATGGAGGGTTTGGGTTGGTGAACATAAAGCGCTATGAAAATGTAGGTTTCCTTGCTTTCAGTGTAGCAGCCATGGGAGATAATTGAATAGAGTGAATGTTGGTGGTTCGTAATGTCATCGTGTCATATCCCTGGCCTAGGAATTTCTTTTTCTTAGCCTTACGTTCTTGAAATTTTCAAAGAGAAGGACGCATACACCCAAGGTCAAACCAAGTGGTTATAGTTTACAGGATTGAAATTGGTTGTGGAAAGTAGTCTTCTGACTGGAAGAAATGTATTTCCTGTTTTTGTGTATCTCTTACCCTAAGCAAGAGTCAAGGAATACATTATAATCTTTTTTTTTTTCTTCTTGAGGTATAATTTACAGTGAGTTAAATGTAGTGATCTTAAGTTTACAGTTTAATGATATAAATTTTTAAAATATAGCAACAGAATCCCATCAGTAGCATTACCTCATCCCTGTTGGGGTGTGAACGTTTTTCTGAATTGGGCCTTCCTGCTAACTACACTACTGCCAATGCTAGGGGACCCATTATTCTCTCTCAGCAGCTGCTGTAATTGTCACTGTCAATTCAGAATAAACAGCACACCTAGATCCATAGATTGTATAATATAGTCATTGTCTTCAGCAGTAACATTGCTAATAGGAAGGAAGGTAGTTAAGGGCAAATGTCATGAAAAATGTTGCTCTAATCCCCTTTGAGCTGTAATTATCCCGGCTGCATCTACAAGTTTCAACCTTCAAGAATATGACCTTCACAGTCTGTGGTCCATGCATAACTGCCCATGTAATACATAACTTAGGATATATTTGAAACAGTAATAATTAGCAGCACCCCCCGTACACACTCACACATACACCTGAAAAGAAAATGTTTTTGACCTACAATAAAACATGGATTTTTGTCACAGCAATTCCAGACTGTCAAAATAGTTTAGTGGGTTAGCAGAAATAAAGAGATGTTGTCTAATCTTGCAAATTGCACTTGCAAAAGGCATTTAAGAATCATACTAAAATATATTTTTGCATTTTTGTGTGTGTGGGGTAAATGCCACAAACTGTACTCCATTCAACTGTGTAATCGCTCGCTTGATTTCACTAGTGTTTTTGAAGTACTCAAGATATTATGGTGAACTTTTGGCTGTAAATTGTGAGTTTCCCATGTGATTCTAGAGTTTTCTTCCTAGCTGCCGTGTTGCTGAGTCTCAAGGGCACTATGGCAACTTTTTCTCCTTCTTTTGTTACCCATTTTCCTTCAGATTTTCCAGAATCTTACATAATCAAGACTGGGCTGCGGTTATTTAACCATAGACTTGTGTGCTCGTGCACGCATACACACACATTTAATTTACATAATGTGTTCTGAAAGATGAGCTTTTGTAGATATGGTTATCTTGTTTTCTTAGTCCTACAGCAAAGTGTACTAGATGTGAAAAGAAGCAGAAAAAAATTAAAAGATGAATCAGTAAGAAGAATGGAGAGAGTTCATGTAAATTGGCTCTCTGTACTGGCTTACAACTCTTCTTATAAAAGTGGAGTAGTCAGAATACTTAATTTACCTCAATTAAGAGTGATCACTCTTGCTATTGTTGCTCAAAGTGGGACCAAGTCACTCTACAATTGAGCTAATTGCAACCTCTGATTTTGTGGCTTAGCTTTTCCTTTGTTTTCACAAATGATCTGTACAGGCTAAATAATCCCTCCCCTTCTCTCCTCCCATGTTGATTGTTTTTCTTTATTATTTTAATTCTGCACTTTGATGATTGCTCTAATCTCCTGAAGTCCTTGCTCAAGCCCACCACTAAATAAGACAGCTGTGGAATGGTGAGGGCAGGGCCTCAGTTAGGGAGCCAATGCGGCACAGAGAGGCTGAGTAACTTGGGCCAAGTTGTAGACCTCCTGGGTGGTAGAGCTGGGACTCTAGTCCCAGAAATCAGTCTCCAGAGCCTGTGCTCTTAACCGTGCACCACACTGCCTCTCAGAGAGTGGGACTGGAAAATGCAAGAATAAAAACCCAAACCGGGCAATAAGAGCTGAAAGGAGAGTGCATGGAATCCAGAACCACCTACCTTTATCCCAAACATTGCAAATGAGTGCTAAGAGCTCTTTCTTTGCTGGGGGAGTGAGAGGAGGAGATGGAGGGAGGGAAGGAGGGAGGGAGTGAGGGAAGGAAGGAGGGCTGCAGCTCCTCCCCTCTGTTCCACAGTGATACAACTCTATCGCCTTATCAACACCTTCTCAGTGACCACCCTATTTAAAATTGCAATCTGCTCCTGCCCCAAGAACCTCCAAGCCACCCATTTTTTCACTTCACATTCTAACATATTGTGTAATTAATTTATTTTATGTATTGTTTATTACCTGTTTTTGCCACCAATAGACTAAATTCCAAGATGACAGGGATTTTTCTGATCTGTTTTATTCACTGATGTGAACTAAAACTTGAACACAGTAGCTCCTCAAAAAATACACGTTAAATGAATTACTAGTACTACCATTACCACCACCACTATCATCAGTCATAGCAAGCAATGACCATAGAATTTTAGAGCTGGAAGTGACCTGAGATCATCTCTAGTACAACTAGTCCTTTTGTAAAGAGAGAGACTACTGAGTCAGGTACCTCCCCCAATACATACCCCCCCACACCCCCCATTTATCTTGTTGACTCTGTGTCTTGCCGGAGCCTTCAGGAGAACTCACAAGTCCAGGTGCACAGGGCCATATCCTAAAGTCATAGAACTATTGTTAATTTAGCTGTTTCATGATAAAAGTCTGGAGAGTTAGAGGCAGATTTTGTGACATTTCTTGAAGTTTGAAGCCTCCTGGAATTCTTTAGTTCTGCCCTTCCCTCTGGACAAGCTCTGAATCTGTTACCAAATTCTCATGCAACCAATTTTGATAGTTTAAATTTTATGCTTCTACTCAGCTCAAGCAGAGATAAGTGTCAGATTAGGCAAATTCAGGTTGACTCCTAAAGCCTGCTTGTATTCATGGAGATTGTAGCTGCTTAAATACATTCATTTCAAGGATTAACAAAAAGATTTAGCTTTTTAGCATTTCACGAACACTGAGACTTTGACCACAAAAAGGTCTTTGTGTTGAGGAAGGAGCTTATATTTGTCTTTTTTTATAGATAGAATCTAGCACTGAGTATTTTTGCAACTATAATTTCTAGCCTGTCCCTCTCAGTAACTTTCCATAATTTGTTTTTTCTTTCTTCTTCTTTCTCTTTTTCATTTCTCTGTTTAGCTTTCTCTGCTCCTCCCTCCCTCCCTCCCTCCCTCCCTTCCTTCCTTCCTTTCTTGACCTAATATATCAGGTAACAAGGTATGAGTTTTAAGCTGTTTCCGTCTGCCCATCCTACTCCCCACAGACACGCCAGATTTATTCAGATCTTCTTTAGGCCTTGGCTGAGAGGGTGGTTTGGATTCACCTAGACCCAATTAATTAAGTATTTAATACGTATTGAAGGTCTCCCATGATAATTTGGAGGATAAAAGACAAATGAATCCCCATCTCAAATGAGATCATAGTTTAGTAAAGGAGGAAACAATACTATACTTGGATAAATTACAAGAGAGTAAGTTCTATAATAAGTGTATAAACAAAATGCTTTAATAGCAGAGAAAAGGTTGTGAATAACCTTCCCTGGGAGAACCACTACCTCAGTCTACCCCTCCCATTCTAAACTCTTATGAGGGCAAGTCTAAACGCACCTCTGGGTTCTGTGCTTGGTGGCCAGGACTATTTATGTTCTCAGTCAGAGACTGGAGGATGGTCTTCTCAGAGAGTTGCCTGCCTCATGGGAATGAGTGGGATGACTCTCCAGTGTTGCTAGCACTTTCCCGATTGTCACGGGAGATCGTGCACTCTGTCCTGCTCTGGGGTTGAGCCTCAATTTAATGATCTTTGAAACTACAGACCGTGCATGCTTGTGGAACTGCCTACATATGTTGGAAAAAAAATGGTGCTGCTGGTGTGGAATTGCAAGATAAGCAGAGAACCCAGTAAATGACTCACTAGGAGTTTTCCCCAAGGGAAGGATAAAGAAAAGAGTGTACTGTTTTTTGGCAAAGGAAACTCACACTTAACATGATTATTGCAACTCCGGGCACTTGGCTTTTCCCACTGGGGAGATCAAACGTGATAAAAGCAGAGCTGCTCTTCCAAAGCTGAACCTCCATGAGCTCCAATCTCTAACTGAGATGTCAAAATGGCCAATATCCCTGGCAAGAAGAGCCCTTTAATTAATTAGAGCCTTGAGCTGGCAGCTTGCCACAAAAGCACCTGAAGGTGGTTGCCTGTGAAAAGAACTGCAGAAGGCCACTGCCAGTGACTTGGTGCTCCCCCAGAAGCCTGCTGCAAGTGCCCACCTGTCTCCGTGGGAAGGACAGGTGCAGTGTCCTCCTGGTGAGGGATCTGTTTCCACTTGGTATTCCTTAGAGAGAGGCTCCTGGCGAAGTCTTTCCTCTCAAGCAGTCCTAGAGGTGAGAAAGATGGAAAGGAAAGTACTGTTTTCCGTTTCGATTTGGAGAGCCTCGAAAGTCAGCATCTGGAGCTAGCAGAAGGTGTCAACTGAAAGGTTGCGCTTCTGGCTGCATCAGAGCTTACCATCTTGCATTAGCTCAGGCAATCCCAAGGTTAGTCAAGTAGGAAATGTTCTTGAGGCTCTCTAGGTTATCAAGGTGATCTGGCATTTTGAGGGCCGTCCCCCTGTTATGTCTTAAGACGATTTGGGACTCAGTTGTCAAAAGCAGTTTCACCAGATGTCTCAGAGGAAGCATCTTGCAGGTTTGCAAATGTTTTGCATGCCCTTGTTGTGCTTCCATGCAGCACCTTCTGCACACGTTGCTGTAAGGGATGCCCTTTCAATGACTTGTCTCGGTTTACTTAGAAAGGATAGAGATGTGCTGGAGATCAGAGCTGTGCTCACCTTCCCCTGCAGAGAGGTGCTGAGGCAGAGGTCGTATGATTGTAATGAGGACACTGACTGTGTGGCTTCCGGTCCTGATCCACCCAGAGCGTCTGGCTTCCTTCCTCTGGTTTTGGTCCTGGGCCACTCTTAATCTTGATGGGGGAAGTGCTTTCTATGACTATTTCTTCAGTGCTCCTCTTAGCTTTCTAAAGTATTTGTAAAGATCTTTTAAGCTTCTGAAGATCCTGATAATGTACTTTTACACATTAAATGGAGTTTATGTGGATTTACTGGTAAACATAGGCTATGTAATATGTAGAATATTTATAGCATCGGGTGATATAATTTCCAGTTTCTGTGTAACTACTAAATGACTCAGGAGCTAAGATGTCCAAATAAAATGTTGACTCCAGCACTCATTAGCTCTGTGATGCTCGCCAAGTTACTAAACCTTTCTGTGCCTCTATTTCTTCATTTTTAAAATGGAGATGATAGTAGTACCCAGCTCATGGAGTTACTGTCCAGTGATGACATCAAACTCAAAGCCCAGGATCTCATGAGAGTGTCTGTTTCATTTCTGCATGTAGCTTCTCTTGACCTAGAGACAGATCTACCCACCCCCTCATGGCAAATTATCTACCCCACACACGTACAACAAACAGTGGTGGAACAGAAGCGAGATAACCACATTAATTCCTCCCAGCAGAAAGAGGGAAATTTAGACTCTTACAGCAGCTGCTGGTTGTGCAACCCTGACATCTGTGCAGGCCACTTACCCTTGGGTTGGTCTCACTTCTGTTTCTAGGAGATAATTTCCCGGGTGTCTGGCTTTCCCTCTGAGAGTGTTTTCTTTTACTATTATCCTCCTTGTCACATGTGAAGATGGCATTGAGAATATGCCCTCCTTGGGTCAGGAGCTACTTTTTTAGCCTGCTACCTGCTCATTGAACAGTCGCGGTCTCTTTTAGTCCCAGGCTCTATAACTCACTCAAAAACTTAGTTGGCTTTTTCTTATTTGATTCCCAGTCAGTTCCATGTGCTAACAGGCACACCCGTAATTCTTTATTTTTAAAAAATGTACACTCCCCCCCACTTTTTTCCTTTTATTGAAGTATAACTTTAATATAGAAAATGCACATATTTTAAGTATACCAGCACAATACATTTGGTATATTCCCACATGCCCACCATCCATATTGAGATATAGACCTTTTCTGGCATCCTAATCGACTCCTTCACGGCCCCTAACAACTTTTCAGACCTCTATCACCATAGATTAGTTGGCTTGTTTTTGAACTTTATATAAATGGAATCATACAGTATTTGCTCTTTTGTTTCTGGTTTCCTTTGTCCAACATTATGTCTGTGCGAGTCATCTCTGCTGTTGTATGTAGCAGTAGTTCTTTTTCTTTCCAGTGCTGTTTAGGATTCCATTACAAGAACATACCACAATTTATTAATCCATTCCACTGTTGGTACACTTTTTAGTTGCTTCCAGTTTTAGGCCATTATGAATAACACTAGTATGATTATTCTTGTACATGTATTTTTGGTGGCCACACGCACTGTTGGCATACATACAGGAGTAGACTGTCTGGGCCAGAGGGCATGCATATTTATATTGAGCTTTAGTAAAGACTTCTAGTCTTTTCCAAAGTGGTGTATCCGTTCTTTTCATGTTCTGTGAGGGATAAATTAATCTAAAGCACTGTGAGGTTGCCAGCTCTACACCACTTATAACAGGTTTTGCCTCATTTTCCAATGTTCTTCACAGAACTGGGATGAGGAATATTTTTGACCAGACCCCCTTGTTGGCATGAGCTACTTCAAATTCTCATATGCTTCCCTCTATTCAAAGAATGGGAAGGGTTCCATGAGGTGTGTTGGCTCCCTGGTCCTCTTTCTTGGGGTCTTGGTTGAGTTGCACCTCCCCAAGGGCCATCATCTACCTCTTGAACTGGTGTCTTCTCTCAACCCTTGAAGGAGCACCAGCTCTCCTTGCATATCCTAGACATTATCAGTATGGGAACCACTCTCCTAACTCAACAGTGATTCTAGAACTTCCATAAGAATGCTGTTTACACATTGGCTGTCCCTTTCTTCAGAGACCCCCTTGAGAGAGGAAGGACACTATGTACTTTTGTCTTTGGAGCTTGTTTCCTGATGGGCTTTAGAGGAGCCAGCAGCACTGACTTTGTGCCCAGGCAGGGCAACTAGAACCTCACCTCATCCTTCTCATCTTTTCAGTATTTCCTTCCCCCCAAAACTACTGACTCTAGTGACTGTCAGAGCACCCAATCTACCCTCTAGTTTATTCTCATTAAGCACTAGGTTGACTGGATTTAGCTCCAAAGTCAAAGAGTCTGAGGAATCCTGGCTAAGATTCTGGCCTTCCAGCCTGTGCTGAGGGTGTGGGAGTCCAGGGGATGGAACTGGGTGAGGGGAAGGAGCAGACTGCTGGTCTACCCAATGATGTCTGCTGGAGTTTAGTCTACCTGGGCTTTAAAAAAAATGTAGCTTCAGTTTATGATTGGGTTGATCTGACTTAAAGGCAGAAGGGGTGGACAGATGTGTCCAAGGAAATTCTAGGCGTGACCTGTAAGTCCCCCAAAGCAGCCTGGTTGAGAGGAGGGTCAGAACCTAGAATCTTCATGCTATTAAGCTGGACTACATTTATTCTTTTCACTGATTATCCTTTTATTTCAGTTGAATTCTTTCTATGGAATTTTTAAAACAATCAACTGTAGAATTCTTTGCTTTATCCAATGTCTTTTACCCGAATGTTCCAGGTCTCACCAGCCTATGAATACAAACATCAACATTGAGTACTATATATTGCCAGCTCCAAGCACCCACCTATTGACATAGGCACCTCAATTCTTGGCCAAGTTTCTCTCACCATGTGTTTCTGGAAGTTCCTAAGAATTTTTCAGAGGGACTTCTCAAATTTCCTCATGGAAGTCTGCTATCTACGGTTGCCTGAGGGAAGCTTGTCACTGCCTTGGCTGTCAGCTTTCCGTCAAAACACTGCTTACCTGTCAGCCTGGCAAGTGGGTGGACACCACCACTGCGTAGCTCTGCTCCATAAGTTGCAGGGTGCTGCCATGCTTCAGTGAGGAAATGAGAGAACACCCCTTCCCCAGCTGTGAAGAACTTGGGCCCTTAGGCCTCAAAGCAGCCCTGCTTGTTCTCAGAGTTGCATAGTCTTTCCTGAACATAATGCCTTCAGCTTCTGGCCTTACCACCTTCTCCACTGGGCTCAAGACCTGTTTCTAAATCTAAGAGGAAGAGCATATGCCATAGCACTCCCACTATTATGTTCATTTACCCCTCCTTGTCTATATCTTCCCTTTCTCCTGAACACTCTTGCACCAAAATTTCTGCCCTCCCTTTCATCCAGAAACAGCTCCAAGGTATCTTAGTCCATAAAGATACGTGCTCAGATGGTTGCCAGCCCAGTTCCATAAACAGGGAACCTTAGAATTCTAATTTAGACAGCTAGGATGCTCTGATAATTCACTTCTCCAAGCTGGTGAGTAGCTCAAAGTCTGTTCCCACAAGACTTCTAGTTCTAGAAAAGTGTGAGGGTTAATGAAGCAAAATGTTGGTCTTTTTGTTCCTCCAGACACCAATCATTTGCTGGAGGAAATCCATGTTTATGTTTCTAATGCTCTTTATCTCTGTAACCTGCATTTCAGCAATGTCTGGATTTAAAGGACTGAGAGAGCCAGAGTATCTATAGATTCTTATCTTGACCTCCATTCATAAAAAAGGAAGCTAGATCACTTATTGAACAACTTGGTCAACATCCTTAGAACCAAGCCTGCTACCTCAGCATTTTATAAGTTGCCTTTTGTCTGCAAACCAACTCTTTCTAGTGGGATCAGCGAGTATCAGGTAAAGTCATGACCTGATAGGAAAACCTGCCAGTTTGGCTTTAACTTAATGTCATTTTATTCCCCTTTCTAGCTGTGAAGTAGAAAAAAAAGAGATTTTAGACGAGGGAATAGGCATAGCTGCAGGAGTAAAGGAAAGCTGAAATTAGATTGATTCTATGAGAATTAGCTATGTATGCTCTTGGAAAATAATATTGGTTGATTCAGGGGAGATGATTTTGGAGTTAGCACGATGTGGTGAAAAGACCTAGATCTTAGATCTGGTGTCATCATGAATTTGTGCAGCTTGGGGGCGGTGTCTTAATTTCAGCATCTATTTCCTCATTTGATAAATGCTATAATAGCATTTAGGCCCAATATACAAAGTGTGTGTGAGGATTAACTGTGTACCGCTGGAATGGAATGAACATGGGTCCCTTGCGTGAGGGTGGAGAAGAGGAGAAAAAGGAGGGGTGCAGAAAGAAGACAGTTTTTGCTTTCTGTAAGGTCCATGGAAGAGCAGAAGGGAAAGATTTAAAAAATTGTGTGGTTTTTGTGAAGGAAAGAAGAAAGCAGAGAGATCCAATTAGGGGGAAATTTGCTGTGGCGTTCCATGCCTTCCTAATGAGAGAAGCTGGGCAGTGCCCCTTCTTATGAATCACACTGTGATGAACCCTGTGTACTGTTGGCTCCTCAAGAGCAGGAACCACAATGTTGTCATTTCTGTCATCCCAGCACATCCAGGCCAGGTGCTGGAACAGAGCAGGTTTTTAATAAATGCCTGTTGAATGATAAATAAATGAATGAATGGATCCAGGGTATGACAACCACATGAGAATACAAAGCAGTCTCTGGATGAATGCCTGTTGCATGAATGAATGAGTGAGTGCACAACTCATTTCTGATGATTGTGCAATTTGAAGACTATAAATTATACAAATAGGTGGGTTCAGGATAGTTAAAGAGCAAAACACCAGTGAAACAGCAGGTATGTTTTTAACCCTTGCTGCTGCTTCTGCTGCTGCTGGGGATGATTAGGAATTTGTTCATATGGTAGAGGAAGGGGCCATGTAAACACAGTTTGGGGGCTTCCAAGCAACAAAGGAATCTCTTTTGTACTTTCAGCCTGAAGATGTATCTTCCAAAAACTAGGGCAATTTGTAAAACCCATACTGCCACAGTGATAGTGCTGTGCAAAAAGTGCATTGGAAAAGAGCAGCAGCCCTTGTAAAACTGGGTGAATTTGTAGATATGCTCAGAGCTGTGTTAAGAAAGCATTGAAAAGTCTGACCTTGAGGCATTTGCCAAAAATTTAGAAACTATAAACCCAGTAGGGCCACCTTTGTACATTGTCGATGCTGTGTTTACATTTGTTACATGAATTGAGTGAGTCAAAGGAAGTTGGATTAGAACTTGTAGAATCTTCTGTTCTTCTATTTAGCTTACCAAAACACAAACTCCTAGAGAGATTGGAAAAATAGTGGATTGAGTAGGTGGAAGGTTGTGATATTTAAACGGCTCTATTCACTTGGCATGGGAGATATGTTTAGGACTTAGCATGGGAGAATGAGGTTATCTGTAGGCCTGTATTTTTCATTTAAGAACAAAGAAGAATTTTAGTTGGTATAGGGAACAGCCAAAGATAAGCAGGATATAGATATGACTCATGAAATCATTTGAGTAAGAATATGCAGTCATGAGATGTGTTTTAGGGGTAAAGAATGAGAATAGTTGAATTTCTTGGGTGACCTCTGGGGAGGGATATTTTTATGCAAATTGACGAGAGTTTGCACTGTAAAGACAAATACCAAAAGCCTAGCTAGCTTTAGGGGCTTAGAATAAAAGAGAAAGAAGAACACTGACACTGGTAATGCCAAGCCACATGAATTAGCTGAGCTCTCTTACAACTCTGAGTCGTTAGAGGTGCTGTTCCTTCTACTTTTCCCTCCCACTCTGCCAGGAAAGCTCTTCATTAGGTCCTGTTCGCTTGCTACCTCTGTGTCAGAGCCTTCTGTGACTCTCCAAGCTGCTTTCTATTCTTTGTTCCCCAGCATACTGGACATTTGTTTTGTTTTTACAGCACTCATTCATATACACTTATTGAGCACCTATCATGTGTCAAGCACTATGACGAACAAGAAGAAATTGTTGTCTGTTAGGGGCTCACAGTCCAGTAAAGGAAATAACATTTGCAGTAGAGTAACTAGGAGAAAGGTACGGAAGATGTGCTGTGGAAGGCAGCTTGGTGGGGAGTAGGGCGTGTTGGCCATTTCGGTCAATGGAGAGAACAGCTTAGGTAGACATGAGGAGGCTAGAGGTGACTGTGGGTGCATTTCTAGCATTGCCAGTAGTTCAGTTTGTAACTGTCAACCTCATCTCCAGTTCTTTGAATAAATCAATGTGCCTGTAATATAAACCACACATGCTAGATGGCATTAAAGAAAATTGCATGGAAACCTGGCCAACCTCGTCCCTTTCATGTTTGATCCAGATCTGTTTGCTTTACTGCTCACGCTCATCTTCCAGATTTTAAATTCCTGACTCTATATCTTCACTAAGATAGAGATCCACTTTGGAGGCCCCCCTTGAGTGGTCAACACTTCCTGACCCTCCTTTCCTACACTGCTGTTGGTTTAGCTTTCTCACCTGGCCCTGGTCTTTTCCAGGTGAACTCACTCCCCTTTAGGCCCAAACACCACAGGTAGCCACCCATGCCTGGTTCCTCAGCGGCTACTGCAAACCTCCTGGGAGATTGGGTTTCCATCGCTCACCTGGATGGAGCTGCTGCCACTACTTTTTACTGCCAGCACCTGGGAAACACAGGCCTGGGTGAGAAGAACATGCACGTGGGCACAGAGTGCTGGGCTGATGGGCACAGAGGACAAAGAGGTAAATTAGGGAGGCAGAGTGGTATGTGTTCCTGCTCCTGAGGTCAGAAGCGAAGGCAGAGGTTGTGTGTCCTCACTGTGCCTCAGAAACACCTGAGGAAAATGATCAAAACTAGAGATTCCTGAGCCCGCCTCCCCTCCCCGAGATTCTGATTCAATTGTTCTGGCAGGAGGCCTGGACACTGACAAATTTAAAAGCTCTCTGGAGGATTCTACTGTGCAGCTAGAGTTGAGAACCACTGAGCTAGGGGAGTGATTGGGTTCCCATCTCTAAGTCCATTTTCTGGTGAACTGGCCCTGGTTAAGTGGACCCAGCTTGCTACCCAACCTGATCTCCCCCACGCCATGGGCACTGCTCCCCAATCCCCACTGCTGGGGGAATGGAAAGCTGTGGCACTTCCCTCACTGATCTTTGTTTGACACCACCCCTGATGTGGCCTCAGTGCTGTCACTGTCTGGGGCTGTTTGAACTCGCCTTGGATTTCTTAGATCTGCTCCTTAAAGCTTAAGCCATGAGCTGTCTGTCTAAGACCAGCCTTATCTGGGTTTCCAAGATTGACAACCAGAAGTCGCCTATCTAGATACTCAGAAATTCCTGAGTGGGCGCTGCCATTGTCTTTGTGCAAGGCCTCACTATTTTTTCACACAGTGCTTCTCAATAGAGACATATGTCAGAGTCACCCTGGGGGAATTTGTCTAAATATACATACCCATCCTGACCACCCCTCCCAAGCAGAATATTGGGTCTGTGAGTAGATCCAGGTGGGATTTGTGCACACATGGTTAGGAAAACTTCTCAAATAACTCTAATAGTCCAGACTCTGATTGAGATCCTCTGCTAAAGGTGAATGAGTTGGAACCAACATGATTTGAACACTACCTGGAAGATTCCAGTATATATTTGAACTCCCAACCTGAAAAGTATATCCGTTTAGGATAGAATCTGCAAGGCTAGCTGCCCACTAAACCACTTCATGCCTTCTTCCATAGTAATAGGCTTGTGTGGGGCACATGGCTGTCTAGATAGGAATTAAATTTCCCAGTCTCTCTTGCAGTTAGTTGTGGTCCATGAGACTTCTCACTAATGGAGAGTAGGTAGAAATGATGTTTGTCACTTCTGGCGGGGGCCAGATACAGAGAGCAGCCTTCTCCACAGTCTCTCTATACCCTTCCTGCCGGCTGGTCTGAGCAGCTTTGGAAGCCACATGTTGAAGGTGGCGGGGCTGCTGGTTAACCTGAAATACTCACTCAGACTGTTACACGAGAGAAAAATGAGTTTCTCTTCCTAAATGATGCACAATTTCTGCCTGATCTTGGCCTATCTTGACTGTTTCCTTTGAGACATGTGCCTCCAACAATGAAGTGGCAATATTTTTTTGTCCCAAAAGAAAAGTTAGTTCTGGGTTAAGGTAACTGCCTCAAAGTTTGGAAACACTACTTAGGAGAGGTCTGTACCCTACGGCTATCCAGGGACACCAAAGGAGCATGGAACATCGAGGTAAACAAGTAAAGAGGTAGTAAGGCAAACAGGTACCTTAACTAAAGGTGAGCCAAACTTAGTCCTCCAGTACTGATGCTGCACCTGAATGGGCAGCCACCTTTTCTCATGAGCCAGAATATCAGGAGGTGACAGAAGCTTCATGCCCTGAAAGATGCACCAAGGATCAAAGATGCACCTAATATTCTTGACTCCATTTAGCAGCTGTCACATCTGCCATTTAGCAGACTTTTAGAGGAAATCTCATGGAGGGAGCCAGAAGATGCTGAGTACTTGCTGAATTCAGACTTACTCAGGGATGGCCTTCAAAAGGTATTAAATACAGACATGGGAGGGTCTTGTCTAGTAATTATTTGTCTACTAGTTATTTGTATAAGCAGGCAATTCAAATGTTGTAGCTCTGCCATATTGCCATATTACTAAACTGGCTGGCCTTTAAAAGCCATTCAAGACCCCGAGCTTCTGGCAGTGCTAGCTATGACTAAACTCATTCCTGTACACCAACCATTGGGATAGATGTGCTTGGTCCAGATATGTCCAAAATTCCAAAGGGGAGAATATATCTGCTCTTAGCCCACAAGGGCTGATAGACTGCCATTAGGATGGATTTCGTCATGCTCCCCTCCCATTTGTTGATACCCTCACCAAGGTGGCAGAAGACAGAGCACATAACAGTTTCCTGTACTCTGTTCATTAGGGAAATTCCTGCCTCCACAATTAATGTAAAACCTGACCTCTGATTCCAGGTATCAATTTGTGTCATGAATCTGGAAGGCACAGTTCAAAATCCTGCTTATCCAGAACCATTACCCTCTGCTTCCCATGCTCACAGTAATGGTCCAGTGGAACATATTGTGGCTCCTCCAATGTGGAACGTGACATGCCATGTATCTCAACACTGCTAAATCTACGTATAATGATTTACAACATCTCTCTGTATGGAAAACCCTACAGCTTCTTTCCCTATTTTTTTTTACTGTGCCTCCAAATACTACCACAACCCCAACATCTGGCAGGTACTTGGAAAGGCTACCAGTTACTTAAGAAGACCTGCAAGACACTCTTTTCTATGTCAAGAAGCAATTTAGTGCTAATTCTTACAGGCTCTGGGCATCAAGATAAGGGTCTGAATGGAAAAAACCTTGTTTTCCAGTACAAATATAGAACCTGTCCCAGACAAAACCTGGAGGACTAGTCTTTGGAAATATTTAAAATCAAGAAAAATAATGGCAGTCCATTTCCACTATCTGTGCCTGTGGACCCACCTTGGCTTTCACTGCTCCCTGTCACATCTATCCCTCAGAAACTCTAGTCCCACCCACTATTCTCAATCTAGCCCTCAGAGCCTAAGGTAGAGAAACACAGTATATGGGAATGAACTTCGCCACCACAGAGAGAGACAGTACCTTCCAACATCTGATCCCAGGGATTGATATGGGCCTCAGCCCACCACTCACCTCAACAATTCCTCAGTCATGCCAGTGTGCAAATCCAGAGTGGCCTGAAGACCCACTGCCCAGGGAAGGGTTGTGAAAGAAGGGCGTGTACTAACCGTCACTTCATCTAGCCTTTTAAAATGGAGCCAACTAAGAACAAAACCTGCAAAGGCTAGCTGGTAGTGTTCAGGACTTCCCAGGGACCCTCCTCTTCGATTCTGACCACTTGCCCTCACTGTCTCCAAAATCTGCCTCATATCTGATTTCATCAAGCACCTGCACCCTTTTCCAGATTTGTCATGCTTGCTACCTCTCCCACCAGGATTTTGGACTTCTACTCTCCTTTAAGTCTTCTGGCTTAGCTCACCTACCCGACTTGTCTTAGTCCATTCAGGCTGCTATGACAAAAATACCGTAGACTGGGTGGCTTGAACAACAAACATTTATTTCTCATAGTTCTGGAGGCTGAGAAGTCCAAAATCAAAGTGCTGGTAGATAGGGTGTCTAGTGAGGGCCTGCTTTCTGATTCATAGATGGCCGTCTTCTTGCTGTGTCCTCACATGGTAGAATGAGGGCGAGAGAGCTCTCTGGGCTCACTTTAATAAGGACGCTAATCTCATTCTTTAGAGCTCCACCCTCATGACCTCATTACCTCCCAAATGCCCCACCTCCTAAAACCATCGCATTGGGATTTAGGATTCCAACATATGAATTTTGGGGGGAGACAAACATTTAGTCGATTGCACACACAGGTCCACAGGTATGCACACAGTTATGCACACACATGCACATGTATTCACATGCATACACACAGAGGTACTCCGATATGAGTACGATGCAAGATGAGGCAGGAGTAATAGTCAGGGATCAGATGATGAATGCCCTCCTAAGTAGTTTAGATTTCATCCTGCAGACTGTGAGAATTCACTGAAGAATTTTAAGCAGGAGAATGATCTGATGTGCATTTTAGAAAAATCTCCCTTTCTAAATGCAATGTAGAAGATGATGTAGAGCTCATGATTTAGAGCTAGATGATTTAGAGCTAGAAGCAGATGCTCCTGTGTTAGTCCAAGACTCTCCTTATTACCTGATTCTTAGCTCTTTAATTCACAGGACACTTTTTGTGTACCTCTGTGTTCTGCCTGCCATATACTGGTTGCTTGATGAACGTTTTAAAAACTAAGCCAAGAAAGCAAGCTGGATTTGCACAATGGATGTAAATAAGGTGTCTGGAACCCTTAGAGAAGGAGGCAGCAAAAGGGGGCCAAGAAAGTGGGGGGAATAATCAGAAGGGGGCTTTTACTGGGGACAAGGAGAGAGAGGAGTGGATAAAACATGAAGTTGCTGAGGAAAAATAAATACAAGTTAGAGGAGGCACATATGACACAAAAGAGTCAAATGAAGGAGACTAACAGTGCAGAGTATGTGGCTGGAGAGAAGAGAAATGGTGTAATTTTAGTTCCAACAATCAAGCTGGGTACAAAGGGGAAAGCCATTGTTCCTGAAGGAGGACAAGAGAGCTGTACTGAAGTGAGATTTCTCTTGCATGGAGTCTGAGTTGGAAGATATAGTTCAGGAGTCTGAGTTGGAAGATATAGTTCATGAAAAATAAGAGATTTGTAAATGCATGTCTTGCTCAAAAGATACATCAAATGGAAGAACTACTTAAGGGCATATACCTTTCTGCATTTTAAGAATGACAGTTTGGGGAAGAATTTAATTTACATCTTGAGAAAAAATTGTGGGGCCCAAAGCAACCAATGTCTGATGTATGAAGCCAGCTGCTTAGAGTAAGTTGGCCAGAATATGGCATTGAAGCACAACATTCAGATGGAGTTTATCATATGGGCATAAAATAAGGAAGCTGATTAATGGAATCAACAATAATTATATACCACAACAAATAACAATAGATGGGAAACGTAAAGTGAATAAAATACTTTCAAAATTCCAGCTACAGCAACAACTGACTTTTTTTTTTTTTCCTAAAAAGCTGGAGAAAGTTAGCAGGTAAAGATTTGAAGATATTAGAATTCCTGTTAGAACAATGAACAGAAAGCATAGTCAGCTTGTAAAATAAAAGTGGACAAAGTCAAGTGACACTGAGGAAAAGCTGTGAAGCTAGAAACTTTCATTGTGAACGGCCTCATGGGTAAGAAAAGTGATTAAAAATGAGAAAAGGGCAAACAAGGCTAAGGCACCAAAAAATGAGGAAACGAAGTATTAAACAGCAGACATGGTAGCTCGGGAAGTGAACAGCACAATCAGGTTTGAAAAGTGTAAGCATTCTAGGGTTTATGAATTCGCTGTTGTTCTATACAAAGCTTTTTGAGGAATGTATAGGAGAACTTTTGGCAAACAGGATGAAAGAGAAATAAAAAATGAATGTCAAAGACTGAGAAAGATATTAGAAACTGGAGGCCACCACCATTACTGAAAATTGATTACAGTAGATTTTTACCTGTAGGACTATCTGCCGTGGTTGACTAGATTAACAAAGGGCATGTGACAAGGTGTTGTAATATAGCATATGTGGTGGGAAAAACATGAATTGAAGGATAATGCCAGAACATTCCAAAGGAAAAGGTAAATAGAGTTTATGTTATATTTGAATTAATGATAAGCTTGTTTTTGATCCAACAAACTATGATTACTTTTCTTTAAGACCATGCAAAAATTTATGGTGCTAATAGGATATACTGAAAGGTCTTTAAGTTACCCTCAACCTGTGCGGCCAGCCCATGTGACCATTTCTAAAATCATTGATTAGAAAGGAAATAAAACATAAGGAAATAGGGCTGGCCCCATGGCTTAGTGGTTAAGTGTGCGCGCTCCACTGCTGGCGGCCCGGGTTCGGATCCCAGGTGTGCACTGACGCACCGCTTCTCTGGCCATGCTGAGGCCATGTCCCACATACAGCAACTAGAAGGATGTGCAGCTATGACATACAACTATCTACTGGGGCTTTGGGGGGAAAAATAAATAAATAAATAAAATTATAAAATGGTTAATTAAAAAAAAAAACATAAGGAAATAAAATAGGAAATAAAAACATAAGGGCAGTGAAACATGCTAGCTAATACATGGCTTTGTTCTATGCAGAGTCTGTTGATCATCTCTGTATTAGTAGAGTTCACCTAGAGAAGCAGAACAAGTAGGAGACATATATCAAGAAATTTATTTCAAGGGATTGGTTGCACAATTGTGGGGCTGGCTAGGCAAGTCCCAAATCCATAGGGCAAGCTATCAGGAGGGGAAGACTAGAACTCTCAGGCAGGGGCTGAAGCTGCTGCCCAAGGGTGGAATTTCTTCTCCTTCTGGGAAGCCTTAGCTCTGCTCTAAGGCCTTTCAACTGATTGACTCAGGCCCATCCAGATTATCTAGGATGATCTCCCTTACTTAAAGTCAACTGATTATGGACTTTAATCACATCTACAAAATATCTTCACAACAATAGCTAGGTTAATGTTTGATTGAATGACTGGGATTGTAGCCTGGCCAGTTAACACATCGAGGGACTATCAAACTCTCTTAAGAAAATTTGGTAAAAATGAGATGTAAATGGAAAGGGATATAGTTATAGGAGCTCAGCCAGGGATCATGCTGGTCACTTATTCTGACAATCAAATAAAAGGAGAATGCATTTAAAATAATGGCTGGAATATGAGAAATGCTAGATGGAGCAAAGTCATTAATTCACTCACTTAATCATTTGCTTACTCATGTACTTGTTCATTCATCAAACATTTGTTTCTAGCTAATATATGAGACACTGAGATTATAACAATAAGGCACAGCCTCTTTCAATGAGTAGCTCCCAGCCTGGTGAAAGAGATACAGAAGTAAAAAGACATTTACAAAATGTGTGTTTTAAAATACAGTATTATAGAAGTGTGCGTGTGCTATGGAACAGCAAGGAGGAGCAATGAGGGGAGTAGACAGATTGAAATGAACTTGTACTGAAGGTGTAGAAATGGGTGATGGGCCAGTGGGAATTCTGGGCGTACATGAGAGGAGGATGAATAAAGAAAATGGGAATAAAAATAGAGGAAGTAAAAAGTTAGCAAGCATGGGAGGGGAACATTTCTTATACTAATTTTCCTCTTACATATTCATGATGTGTGGCTCCCTCCAAGAGTGTGTGTGATCCCACCAACAGTAATGAAGATCCTTTTACAGCCTGTGGAAAAGTAGCACAATCTCACAGCGCACCTGTGCGTCCACTAGGCTAGAGGGAAAAGAACGTGCTGTATAGAATTTTTCATACTTCAGGGTTACTGAATATCAACTTGAAGAAGCCAGAAGATAAGGATGATGGTTGAGTGTATGGGTAATTGAAATACCAGATGCCTGAGTCATCTCAGAAGGCTCCACTGGAAAGGAAGAATTTTTACAGCAAATATGTCTGTCCCCAAAGGCACCAGGTTATGTTTCCTCCTTTTTCCCCCTGTCTTCCAAAATAGATCTGCACGGTATTCACTTGGACTCTTGCAAGTAACAGAAATCAATTCAAACAGGCTGAATAAAAGATGATTATTTGTAAGAATGCAAAAATAGATCATAGAACTAAGGGTGGGAAGGAGGCCAGATCTCAGAAAGGGGCTGGGCCTGGGATTGTCACCTTGTTTCTCCTTCTCTCCTTTCTGCTCATTAGCTTCATTTTCTCTGGGGACCAGTGGTCTTTGGTCTCCAATCCACACAGTGGAATATCTGCTACACTGTGGAAGATTTGCTCCAGAGTTAACAACTACAGCTGTGGCCACACACAGAGAGACTTTCCTGTTCCCAAATCTGATGGCTTGGTTTTGATCAGGTGTGTGCCCCATTCAGTCAGGTATGGCCCAGGGCCTGGCGTAGAGAGACGATGAGGTCTGTAGTGGGACAGAGGAAGCGCACAGAAAGAGAAGGGAGTTGTAGAGCATATGGTACACTTTCAGTCCCACCTGTGAAGTTCTCGATGCCTAGCTTTATTCTTTTTTATTCTGACCTATGGGTGGGCCTTATTTTCATAATCCTAGAAAATTACGATGCCTGAGATCCATAGTGAAATCTTCAGGAAACAACAGCCACTGTGCTTCATTTGTTTTTCCATTTTAGGAAAACCATAATAACACACTGAACTAAACAGCTACCCTTTCCTCTTCTCCACTTCAATCCACCTACGCCAGGAATGAAAAACAAAAGCCCAATCGATCATTATGTCCTCACTTAGCTCCTCCTATGTGCTTAGTGTCGTGAAGATCAATATCAGGGATACAGAGGAAGTGTAAGACATAGATCTTGCCAAAAAAAGACTTGTTATCTATTGGAAGAATAAAAGGAAACATTGAGAATAAGGCTGTCTTATAGCAGATTAATATTCTAATACAACATATTAATATGATAAATATAATATCACAAAGTACTAGAGGAATAAAATTCTTGGGGCACTGTTCTTCCCAGGCCTCAGGTGGACGTGCCGAGTTGGTCTTTTAGGCACAGAGAGGGGACAAGGCTCTCCCTGTGCACCTCTCCTCCTTCCTCAGGGAGAGAGGAGAAAGGCTAATGAGATCTGGGGAGAAACCTTGAGAAATGCCTGGCTGGGGACAAGGTGAACATGAATGCTGAAATATTTCTGAACCTGACTAGTGGTTTTTGAAATCAAATTTATTAGACTTCTCTCTCCATTATGCCATACTGCCTCTCCATAGATCCATAAGTTATGGTAATTGCTCTATTTTTCTGAGCTTTAGCCCTTGTAATAGTCTTATAATGATAATATATTTTACATGGTAGTACCCTACTAAGAATACCACATATAAGATTAGGTGAATTGTATTTGACAAATTTAATTTTAAAAAGCCAACAGGAAAAACCACATCCCAATGAGATTAAACGCTGACTTAACTCCTCAAAGCGGGAAATTGCTAGAAGGTTAATTTTGCCTTTATCATGGCCCTGCTCCCTGAGGGCTTTGCAGCTGCTCTTAGAGCCTGCACCCCGGAGCCTCTGAAGCACCTGTGGGCTCCTGGGTGGATGGCAGGTGAACTTCAAAGTGAGTTTTTCCTAGGTACTGTTATTACTTATCTCTCAATGGATCCTACAAAAATCAGTTAAGCAGATGAAATTTAAGTGAATGAATTTAGAGGTTTGTGGGGAAAGATGGTCAATAGGTTTAAAAATAATTTAGTGTCTCCTGGCCCTGGATCATTTTCTCCTTCTTTTATAAATAGTTCAACAGAGCAAAATCTCTCAGTTTTTGACAGGAAGGCGCTGTGTAATTTCTCAGTGTATCAGTAGTTTCAGAAGCTTGGTTTTGTAAAAAATAATTATCTCAAAAAGTGCCATAAAATTCTTGAAGCTAAATTCGAATTTTGAAAGCAAACCTGTCACATCATCCTTTTAGGGAGTTGGAGTGGAGTCTCCCTCAGAAATAGTACCAGAAAAGGAGTTGGATCTGATTGTGGTTGCTTCCAAAGCGTGTGAAGGAAGCAAATTCTGTTGTAAGGACTCACTGGAAAAACAGCCACAATTTTATTATAATAAAGTAAATATAGAATATAAACTTAATGGTAATAGGAAATACAGTATTTTCCCTCTTGTCTGCAGTTGTAGCCAGTATAGTACATAGAATATTCTGTCTGAGGTTGTGATGGTTAATTTTATGTGTCAACTTGGTTGGGCCACAGTGCCCAGATATGTGGTCAGACATTATTCTGGATGTCTCTGAGAGGGTGTTTTTGGATGAGATTAACATTTAAGTTGGTGGACTTGGAATAAAGCAGATTGCCCTTCATAATGTGGGTGGGCCTCATCCAATCACTTGAAGGTCTGAATAGAACAGAAGACTAACCCCCTCCCCTCCCTGGCAAGAGGGAATCCTGACAGCAGATGGCCTTTGGACTTGAATTGCAACACTGGCTCTTCCCTGGGTCTCTAGCCTGCAGATTTTGGACTTATCAACCTTCATAATTGCATGAGCCAATTCCTTAAAATCAACCTCTCTCTCTCTCTCTCTCTTACACACACACACACACACACCCCTCCTATTGATTCTGTTTCTCTGGAGAACTCAGACTAATACAGAGGTTGAGTTCCATTATTTAATGAAAAAAATAAGGCAGCTCCCTTTAAGACTAGCTCCCCTTAAGAATTTATTTAACTGGTATAGACTGTATTACTTCCTTTAAAACACTGCCTCTTGAATGTATAAGTTTATAAATCATTTAAAAGGTGCTTTATTTAAGCAAGCACTTAATGAATTGGAACAAAAGCTGCAATAAGAAGTAGATTATGTGGGACACATTTTAACCAGTATTAGATCATAAACTCATGGAAGACAAGGTCATTTGCATCGTATTGAGTTCAGTCTCTAATCTATTGTATTGAACTATATGAAATCGCCAATATTTGAGTGTGTGTGACCTATAAAAGGAAAGCAATTACATATGATTTAATCTAATAGAAGTATATTATATTTTTATATGATAATAGCCAGAAAAGAGCATTTCTAGATTCTTTCCAGTATAAAAAGTTTCCTTGAATTAAAAACAGTTTTTTTAGGACCAGTAAAGCAAGTAGAAGATGGAAGTAATCAAATACTTTCTGTGAAGAATATACAAACTTGGGCAGGATGATTGATTCTTTTAAATATTTTTCATCAAATCTTGAAATTGCAGCTCTTTTTTGAATACACTCCAACACCCCTGAAATCAGAGATAACAATCTATTTTCCTCTTTAATGTAGCTTCACACCTAAGCCAACATTCCATGCAAGTGTGTGCCAGGTGTTCATGTTGATGCTATTGAAGTGCCAGTTGATGTTCAGTGTGTCTTTTAGGTGGTATTGATAAATCTGCACAAGAATAATTTATGACATCCCTGGTGACCCCTAGTAGGGAAAGATCCATAACTGTGTAACGGTACCTTGATTTGGGGAGCACTTGACGGTTTAGAAAGCTCATTCTCCTTTTATCTTCATACGAACATCATAGAATACATTGTCTCTCCCGTATTTATAATGGAGAAGATGCAGCCCAGACAGCTGAACTCACTTGCCGAGGTTACAAAACTTAATGGAAGGGGCCAGAACTATAAATCACTCCGGGCACTGTTGCTTTACCACCTGGAGATTGGTTTCCAGCTTTTCTGCAACTTGCTCTTCTCCTTCCAATTCGGCTCTATCCATTTTGTGGATTAGCTCACCACTGGACCATGACTTGCTTAGGTAGCAAGATTCTGTGAACATTTTCAAGGCTGTGTTTCCAGAGAAAACCTTAGCAGTTCCCTGCTGCATTCTGGTGAATGGTATCAACTGTCTCTGGGCTTGTTTTTGTTCCAAAATACAGTGCTGACTTTGCAAACTGCCTGTAGAGCATGTGCACTTTGAAAGCATAGGCATCTGCGTGCAGCAGAGCTGGGAATGTGGCACCAAAGCAGCCGGCTATTTACGTACAACCTCACTTGCCTAGGGCATTCAAAGAAAAGACCACTTCAGGATACCCAGGTAGCTGTTGTGTAGTAAGCCGAATTCAGAGACTGTGGAAAATGTGGGAAGAAAAATTTGTCAGGGACTTCTTAGGGCCCTGCCTCAAGTGCTGGAGAACAACAGGGAGTAAGTGGGAAATATGTGGCCACAGACCAGCCTGGCTGTTTACTGTGAATGGAAGAGTCCTTCACCAGCGAAGGTGCAGACGGATGGTTAGTCTCAGAGACCATGCCCTGGAACACAAGAGATGCCTGAGTCAGCTTTGTGTCTGCCAAGGACTCTGCACACAGCCCAGGCACATAGGTGAGAAGAAAACAATTGTCAAAATCAGCAGAATGTTCTTTATGGTCCCAGAATGACATTGATTCTCTGGTTAAGGAAAAATTATCCACCTCTTTCTTTCAATATACTTTAGCACCCTTGCTGGTATCTTTTATTCTTTGAAGGAAAAAAACTTATAGTTCTCTTTTGCTGTTGGGTTATCTGAATCTGTCTTCACTGCTGCATAAACTCACAGAATTTGTGAATGTATCTTCAAATTTAGTTCACAATTTCCCTAATTATAGATTTTCTTTCTTGTGAATTTATTTTTCAGACTTTTGCCTAGACATTTATAGTTGCTTCGTTCTTTCTGGCTCAGTGCCACAGGGCCAATTCTGACACAAAACAGACATGGGCAGACTAAAATACAAGATCAATCTCTTATCTTACGAATTACCACCCATTCCCACTGACAAAATCTTCAGGTCTTAAAGAGGCAAACAAACCATTTACCTGAAAAGCAGAGGCAAGATATGTGTGTAATTTCACCTGGCTGGGTGTGCTCTGTCAGAGGAATTTTCAGTTCTGAATTTCTGGTTGGTACAACTTAAACAGCAACTGCAGTACCAAGCTCACTCCTGGCCTTGAGTCTCACAGCTAGTAAATTGAGCCTCGGTTTCCCCATCTGTAAAATTGAGATAATCATAGCTACTTCATAATGTTTGAAAATCAAATGAAATAATGAATGAGAAATGCTTCGTAAGCTGTAAAAAGCTATAAGAGGTTTAGCTGTGATGATGATGATGGATATGATTTTTGGAAGTTAGAGAGTCTCTACACTATCAATTTTAAGTTGCCCTTTACTTTCTTTGTTCAGTTAAAATGAATCAACTTGTTTATAGGTATTAGAATGAGAATACACACACACACACACACACCACAATTCCTTTCTTTCTGAGAATTGTCAAAAGATTAGTTTTAAAAATCATGACTGCATAGAATTTTGAGAGGGGTTGGCAAACTATGGCCCACGGACGAAATCTGGCCAGCTGCCTGTTTTTGTAAATAAAGTTTTATTGGAACACAGCCTGCCCATTTATTTACAAATTGGCTATGGCTTCTTTTGAGCTACAACAGCAGAGTTGGTTACTTGCGATAGACTGTACGGCATGAGAAGCCTAAAATATTCGCTATCTGGCCTTTTCTAGAAAATGTTTGGTGACCACTGAATTAGATCAAAGCAATTGGCAAAATAAAAGAAATTGTAACTTCTCAGTATGAACATATCCTTTAATATCCTCAGTAGCTTAGTGAAATGGACATTTTGATATGATGGTGGTGAGAATGTAAATTGATGAAGCCTTTCTAAAGGGTAATTTCACATATGCATCAAAAGTTTGAAAAATTCTCATCCAATTTCCTGAATACAAATATGATGAATATTAACGGTATTTACTTCTGAGACATGGTACTTCAAATGCTTTTGAAAACAAACAAACAAAGAGCTCTTCCAACTTGTAAAATTCCTTGCTGTCATTTTAGAATCTTCATAAGAACCAGATAAAAGCACAACAATATCAACTTACCTGATGTTGTGGGGAAAATATGCCCCTAGTTCAATGCCATTTTAGTGGCTGTTGCTTAAGGAGCTATAGAGTGAAGCTTTTTGGTATGTGGATAAGCATCCTCTGTTTTATTTGGCAAGTTTAGAGCCTTTTTAGATTTCCTTTAGGTTGAACAGATCCTGGGTTCTAAGTCCCTCTATGTACCTTCCGATCAAATGTTTCTACTTCTCTTGTAATTCTCACACACACACACACACACACACACACACACACACTCCTCCAAACGGAGACTTCAGTATTAGTAACAAAAATATTATCATCTGTGTTTTCAACCTCTCTTTTTCTGGAGTGAGTAATTTAATGTAGAAAGTCCTTGTGTTTAACCAACAATCTCTTTTCTTTGGTAGAAAGGATTTACAGTGACGGAATATATTATTTTAAAGATTCAGTTTAAAAAATGTTTCTGGTAGAAAGCTAAAGTTGCAATAGCAAAACTTTGCCCCCAAAAAGAAAAAAGCAAAAGAAATGGAATACAAGTTAAGATTCCTTGCTATGGTTTAAAAATGACTTTATACTGGAATCTATTTGCATTTATTATTCTTTTGTAGTCAGTGGTAGTTCCCTTCATGGGTATCTTACATTCTTCCTCCAGGGACAAATGTATCAGAGAAAGTGGTAACCCATGGCAACCAGACACTGTATGAGGGAGCAAACTAAGCTGGAGGTGTACTTAATATTTTCTTGGTGAGGAGACCTTGTGGAAATGATTTCCCTTTTCTCTATTTTCATAATTCACAAGGAATGCACTGTGGAATGGCATCATGAATGCACTGTGAGATGTGCTGCTAGTGGGTTGAACCTAGTTAACAACTTCCGAAGTTCAGTTTCAAGGCTGCGTAACTGTATTAGAAGGTCTGGGGGCTTCTAAATACATATGCAAAAGGTAAATGAGTGCTTATCAAAAGCATGTGTTTTCTCACATTTAGAGGTGCAATTTTGGTGATTACAAAGTGACTTTTGCTTCAAGAAAGAGTCAAGAACAAGGCTAATGAAAATATAGACTGTGTATTCTATGTATATACTGATTGAGATAAGCATGCATGCACAAACATGATTTATAGATAAACATGCCCCTGAGTAGAGATGGAGGGCTACTTTCTTGGAAGGACTAGATACCCGGAAGAAAAATTCTAAGAAAGACCTATCCTTTCTGCTTTACATACGCAAACACACCACAAGGTGTTATTTGTTTCAGGATGGAAATGGAATGAGTATTGTTTCTACTTTTACTGTTAATATTTTTCTGCAAAATTGGAAAGCTTGACAAACTGATTATTAAATCTAAGAATATAGACAAAAGCATGAAATAGGACATAGAGGAAAGGGCTCACTGTACTTCACTCTCTTGAAAAAAACTCAATGACAACTCTTCTCAAATAAAAAGAAACCATTAAATCTTTAAGGATGAGAAATTAATGGTGATTCTTCGCACTTGCAGAATGCCCCACCTTCATTCCAAGGATCATTAGCACGTGGTGGCCTTGTTAATTGCACTTTGCCCTGTGAATTAAGTAGCAAATTTTACCACAGGGGAAAAAATATTGTTATAATATCTGTAATGGTGTATTTGTGAGATGTATGTGTGTGTGTTCTGTGAGATATATATATGTGTATGTGTGTATATTTATGATATGTATGTGTGTACACATATATATGTATACATCATACATACGTACGTACACATACATGCTGCAGCATTATTTGCAATAGCAGAAAACCCTAGAAACAAACAACTTAAATGTGTATCAATAGAAAATAGGCTAAATAAATCATGGTTCTATGAAGCAGCCTTTAAAAAGAAGGAAGTAAATCTTTATGTGCTGCTGTGAATGTTCTCCAAGATATAAAATTAAGTAAAAAGAAAAAAATGCTAAGCAGTGTGAATGATCTGATTTATATAAATAAAATGATATTCACCCAGACACTCATATGCTAGTCAATTACTTTTTGTTTTGAAAGGATGCATAAAACACTGCTGTTAATACTTAGATTTGGAGAGAAGGAGTGGGATTTGGAGGAGAGAGAATTATATAGCTCATCTTATGTCTTTCTATACTGCGTGAAATTTTTACTATGTGTGTGTAATAATTTTATCATTTAAAAGTGTTAAAGTTTCTCTTGGAGTAGAAGTTTTGTTTCGTTCTATATGCTTTTCAGCATTTGAAAATATCTATGTTATTAAAGACAATATTTGTTAGCTGTCGTGGCAGTTGACAGCCTATTTAGCTCTACAGAATAGTAAGAGAATTTAAAAATTTTTGTAGCTTTTTGTTCTAAGTTAATAATGAAGTCAAGTGGAACCTAGTGTCTTCCCTAGCGCTACAGTCATTTCCATTGCCCACACTGCCCCCTGCAAGGAGGAAGCTCGGCAGAGAGGGGATGCTCGCTGTAGTTATATCTGACACATATATTTAACCACCACAATTACAGTTATAATTTCACATCCTGATAATGCACAAAGTCCTATAATTGAAAACACCAGGGCTTATAATTCAGGGTTTAAATCTTCTAGTGGCTTCAAATCTAGTGGTTTCATACTCTAGAGAGCCCAGATTTCTGAGCTATGACTCCTCTCACACAGAAGACCAGAGAAGGAATGAAGAGATCAATGTAACGTCTAGTGGGGACCATATATATCTGTATTATCACCTGTAGTATCTGATTTCTAAATGTTATATAGTATGTCTCCGGGAAGTAAGTAAGTACAACTTTCCTCAATATGTAAACATTTATTTGAAATCACGTTGTGAGACAAATCAGGGGGAAATATCAGTAATGCCTCTAACTTAGGGGCTCGTGGTTTAGATTACTTTGGAATTAGCCCTCTTTTTGTTCATCGTGGAATCAATATTATAAGAGAGAGTAACCCCAATCCACTCACATTAAATAAAAGAAGGGAATTATTGACTCCCCTACTAGGGAAGTCCAGCAGTGGACTGCAGACATGGGTAGTTGGCTAAATAAGGGGCTTAGCTCAAACAATGTTATCTTTGTCTTCTTATTTCTGTTCTACTTTGCATGTTGGTGTAATGCTCTCCTACTGCACTCTTGCCTTTTTTCTATGTAACATAAAAGATGGTTCCTGGAAACCCTCAAGTCATAGGGTTATACTTCTCTGCCTAGTAAGATAAAGACAGTCTTTTTCCTAATGTCCATTATTAAAAAAGTCTAAGGCCTCTGTTGGCCTTAAAAAAGTCTGTTGGCCTCTTGAGGGTCATGTTCCAGTTTCATAGTCAATCATTGCTTCCAGAGGCAGGTGGTGCTGTGATTGGCCTGGCTTGATTCCTCTACCCACTTCTGTAGCTGGGGCTGGCGATTGAGGGGATATCATGATTGGCAGCTGCAATAAACTTCTTCCAAGGAAACCAGAATAAGCATGATGGACAGCATTTTAGAAATGAAAAAACTACAGCTTTGTAGTCTACTTACTGTAGGTGGCATCAAAAGCCATCGTTTCCCTTTCATGCTTACCTTAAATGTAACTGTATTCAATTCTGCTTATATCCACAGGTGGACTGAGGAGAGGGATTAAGATGGGGTTTGGGCACTACAGTTTTCAAGTATCTTTCATTAGTAAAAGACATTCTAAAGTTTAATTGCTTTCCCCAAAAAAATTCTCTCATATTTTAAAATGAAGTATTGAGAATTTTCAAAGCCATGACTATTCCATATTAATTTTTTAAAAAAAGGGCTATCCTCAAAAATAGGCTTAATAACTTTCCTAGGTGGGACGTCAAACAAAAGTCAGAAGAACTTAGAGTGACGTCAGCAGCATAAACTGAATAAGTTGTTCCTCATTCATATCCTCCCCTAAACAACAATTTGGCATCTATTCATGGACAAAAGTGCCTTTGTGGGAGCTGTAAAGTCCAGGACCATATATCAAGGGACCTGGTAGGAGTCTCGCCCAGAGGTGTAGGCTGACGGACCTCGGTTCAGGCTGTAGACCCTGCGGTGGCCCATGAACTGGCTCCACGTCCTCTTGGCTGTGGTCTGGCCGTCCCTGGAAAACACTGTCTTAGACAATCATCCCACAGACGAGTGAGCCTTTGTGGAATTCCAGGTTTCCAGCAGAGAAGTTCTAGCACACCGTTGAAGCAAAAAAAGTACGCGTTTGGATGTACTGGAGAGGGTAAGAGATGCAGTTTAACTTTACCAGCGTCCCCCAAGGCAGCACATTTCAGTGCCAAGAGAGATCTTCTTGGCCATGATTTCTTCTGCAAGAGAAAGTGAGATGCTGCCAAAGAGGCCTATTTTTCTCTGCCCATCCAGAGTAGTGTGTCTGAATGACTGAGAGGTGGGAAGAGGCTGGGAGAGTGGCAGATAGGATTGTCAGAGGGCATTGATGGGGTGTGGATCCCACTAACTGCGTCTTGGACTCCATCAAAAAGCCAGCCCACAAACTGCTGGGTATACCTCACCCGCGGATCCCCCCTAACTGGCTTGCGGCTACCCCCAGTGCTCTGTGTGCCTCACCCACACGCCCCCTCACCCTGTAACCAGCTCTCTGTGCACGCTTCTGATGGTGGAGAGAGTGAGCTTTGGCAGATGGCTAGTGAGCATGCATAGACATACAGAGGACCAACAGGTACATGAAAACATCACTAATCTTCAGGGAAATGCAAATCAAACACTAGTCACTAATCATCAAGGAAATGCAAATCAAAACCACAATGAGATATCTATCACCTCACACCTGTTAGAATGGCTATTATCAAAAAGACAAGAGATAAATGTTGGGGAGGATGTAGAGAAAAGGAAACCCTTGTGCACTGTTGGTGGGAATGTAAATTGGTTTAGCCATTATGGAAAACAGCATGGAGGTTTCTCAAAAAATTAAAAACAGAACTACCGTATGATCCAGCAACCCCACTAGGGAGGGGGAGAAACCCCCAAACTAGAGTATAGCAAATCCCCGTGGGAGATTTGGCTTTTAGGGCCAACAGTAATGTAATCAGGGGACCACCATTACTTTATTGCACGGCATTGGTTAGAGATGATGTGGAGGACATCTGAAAAGTCTATTTCTTATCAGAGAAATGATTAAAATTTTATAAACACTGGGTCCTTTTCTGAGTGGAACTTTGTAATCAGCCCTTTGCACAGCAATTCAACTAATAAGCTGCCTGGAGCTCTCGGTGAATATTATTTCCAAAATTGTTTCAAGGCTCGTTCTAACTAGGAAGCTCTGATCCACAACAAGTTCCTTCAAGTAATTTCTCAGGTATGATGTCCTCCAAATGGCCTCAAAGTGTAGTTTAGACAATAAATGATAGAATATCAAAGCTGTCAGGCCGGCCCCGTGGCTTAGCAGTTAAGTGCCCGTGTTCCGCTGCTGGCGACCCGGGTTCAGATCCCGGGTGCCCACCGAGCACCGCTTCTCCAGCCATGCCGAGGTGGCGTCCCACATACAGCAACTAGAAGGATGTGCAGCTATGACATACAACTATCTACTGGGGCTTTGGGGGGAAAAAAGAAATAAATAAAATCTTTAAAAAAAAAAAAAGCTGTAGAATCGTCACTTTTCTAAATACTTTCAAAACTTTATTCCATCTTTCTTCTAAAAAAATGCATAACTTGTTATTAAAGGAAGCAGGAAGGTGCAGAGGTTACGATTATAAGAGTTTGGAGTCAAGGAATCCTAAGATTTAATTCTGACTTTGCTGCATGACAAGTTTCATGGACAAAGTTTCTTTGCCTTTCTGAGTCTTGATTTTCTTCTTACTAAACATCAGAAATACTTATTAGACAGTGTTATTGCAAATATTAGTGAGATAATATTGGTAAAGGACTTATCCCAGAATCAGGTATATAGTAAATGTGCATAATGTGTGTTTGTTTAAATTGTTGTTGTTACTTTTGACTATTATTATACATTTTTAATATTGCAGGGGAAAATCTGTCAAAATCTGTGCAAGATTGTGTGTCCCCTTTATTGATTTCTGATTCTGTTTTATACACCTAGCTATGTGAACCTAAATTTTGTCTTGGTAAAGAAGGTGACTCTTTTAACTATTGCTGAAACCTCATCAGGTGCCATCTTTTCATGTGTTTCTGCATTTGCCCTGAAATTGTAAAGATATTGCCCTTTATGTCACTGAGTGATCCCTGCTCCCTCCATACATGGGAAATTTCTATCAGAGTTTGGTTCTAGGAAGCGCTTTATCTCCCTTGGGAAAGTAGTACGTTTCCTCTTCCCAGATCAAAATGACTTCTGTGACTTATCACATTTTCCTCTTAGTCTTGTTTGTCAGGAAGATTATAGTTGATCTTTTCACTCAATCACAACCACTTGACTCGTTATATTTTGAATATTTACTTTTCTCCTCCTGTTTCCGATTGAAAACCTTAGTTTATTAATTTATTTTGTCTTCTTTTTACTAAGTGCCTCATATTCTTTCAGGAAAGAGATGAGGCAGACGTATATATGTATATGTGTATATATATATGTGTGTATATATATGTGTGTATATATATACGTCTTTATGCAGAAATATTTTCTTATGAAACTTTTTTGAAAGTTTGACAGCCAAGTTTTAAGTTTTGATATTAGAGACTTCTTTAATGCAACTAGTGCTTTCTTTCCTCTGTTCATTTCCTTCACATGTTCGTGCAACAAATATTTCTTGGTGCCCAATATGTTGGATTTTTAGGTGGGGAAGACTCTATGAAAATGAATCAAATTGTCATCAGCCAGGATATGTTCTCCTAGGGGATATGGACTCTTAGGAGGCCTGATGAGATCAGAGTTGCTTTCCATTAAAAAAAAAAAAATTGAAATTTGAATACCATGCTAATTCTGATGTGAAATAATAGGTTGGAGAAAGATCTAGGCTTTTTTTTCCTGACATTATTATTGAATCTAATGAGATTCCACTAGTTTGCCCACAGCCTCGGGTGAAATTGGTTTTTCTGTTCATTATCTTGGTGCATTTTCTACAATAGCTACAAATAAGATGTCCTTTCATATCTGCAAGGAAAGAGAATTAATTTTGTTTTGTCATATCCCTGGTTATGCTCTTAAAGACGGGGAGAAAACATGTCTTAAGAACCCCTGGTTGTCAAATCCCATTTTCTTGTCATTTTGTATCACACTTTTAGGATATTTCTCGGGACAACTTAGCTATCCTTGCTTAATGTTGTCATATTTTCCTCTCTATGGTTATTTAAGGCAACAAGAGACCTTTTATCCTATTTCATGAGGAAATTCAGTATATTATTAATAACGATGATTTTATTCATAAGTTAACACTGCCTCAGCAGAGCCTGGATCACAGCAAAGATAACTCTTCCTATGTGAAGGGACACTTTCAGGTCATGGGCCTCATTAGGATGTTTCTTTTTATCTCAGAGAATGTTTTTTGACTTTAACATAATAGTACATTTTATTTAGGAAAGCTGCTCCCCTGTGTTAGGGATAACGGTACTCATCTTGGACTTATTTTCTCAATGCCTATTGAACTACCATTGTGAGTTCTATGCCTCCTTGGGACCTGGACAGAACGTGACTTTGCTATTCTGTACCTTAAAACTGTAGTAACATCTGGAAGTAAGAATATAAGGTAGTTCGTAGGTATATAACTTTTCTTGGTCTTCTCTTAAACTTTGATTCTGAGAACAAACACTGGATATGGGAGGGGCTTCATGAATTTGGGTATAGACCCTATTATTGAAGTTGATGTGACCAATGATCCCAGTTTTTAGCACTGAAAGTCCTGGGTCCCAGGAAACCCCTCAGTTTTGGGCAAACCAGGACAGTCGGTCACACTAAATTTGAAGCTCAGACAGAGGCTGTACCATGATATGACCATAAGGTAGTTTGAACTCTAGGATCTTAATTTCCAGTAAGGCTGTCTTAAACACAGCATTTTATTTGCAAGGAAATTACACCTATGTATTAGCTTAAGTAAAGAGGGTTTATTATAAGGAGTCATATGGAAATCAAAGAAAAACTGAGCAACCAGGCTCTAGGAAAGGTGAGACTCAGGTGACTCTGAGGACCTCAGCAGTTCAAGTTCAAGGAATTTTAATCTAGTATTCTGCCATTAATATGAGCTAGCTCCCAACTCCCTCTTGCTCTATGCCCCTTAGCTCAAATTTTGAGAACAAGAATCTCAGTGGCTCACCCGTGACTATGGCTTGGTTTCTCTTAGGTCTTGTGTCCAAACCTGGTTTATTTAGCAGTGGCCTAGGGCTCAGATAGAGATCATTGCAACGGACTGCCCAGCATCTATCCCCTCCCAGGATCATGGTAATTCTGGTCCCCTTGCCTGTGATTCACTTGGGAATGGACACATTACAATTCTGGTTAATGAGACCTAAGGAGAATCTTCTGGAGGACTTCTGGGAATGGTTCCTAAGTCCTCAGAATGAGACACAATGTCCTGTGAATACTGCTGTGTCTATTTGTGTTGCTTGGAACTATGGTAGCCATCTTGCTGATGACCTGAGCATAAGAGCAACACAAGAAGGACAGAACAGAGAGACGGAAAAATCCTGAGTCTTTGATAACATCTTTAGTCAGTGAATCAACTCAAAGTGTGCCCTATCTCTGGACTTCCTGTAATTAAAGAGTTAAAAAATTTTTTTCTTTATTTAAGCCATTTGAGAAATGTATAATGTGTCCTGTATCTTAGGATGTATAATGCATCCTAGGATAATAATGCATAATAATAATAGTACGTCTTCACAAATACCAACAGGGTCAGCTGGTTAGAACTAGTAGGGCTGCTCCTATGGGTAGAATGTATTCTTTAAGAAAGCATGAGAGGAAAGAAAATGAGGAGTATCACTTCGACGTGGGTAAACCAGAGATGCTCTGCAGCTCCTCTTCTTTTGAACCCCTGCCTTAATGACTTGATTCCTGTTTTGAGCATGCTGGATACATGCTCCCTCTCTCTTTAAAGAGAATAAAAGATCCCACATCCTCTTACTCACAAATGCTGTGGCTCTAGTCATAATCTAAGAAGAGCCCCAATAAGAAATGAGTCCTGCTATCTATTAGTTGCCAGAAGGAAGGACCTCAAAAATAGAGTCATCATGATAGGTTAGACATCTTCTAATATTAACTGGATTATAATTAACTGTATTCAGGAAAGTAACTTATCTGTTTACCCAGGATACACTTTGTAAGCGGTTCATTTTAGAGCGTGTGCAAATAGGTTTCATTGCTCAAGGGTAAACATTTTACAGGTGCTTTACAATACAGGTGCTATATATGTATGTATGTATATTAAATGGCCATGCTAGGCTCTGGATGTCCTGATTGTTGATTTATCTGTGGATTAGACTGGGAGAATCTTGGATTTCCCCATGGTAATAACGAAACTCATTGGGAAGGAGGGTATTCTTTCCAGGCCACCCAAGTGCATGTCTTAGAGTAACCTGACTGGTTGTTAAAGCATATTGGCTTCCCAGATGTGTGACCTATGCAATCACACAGGGCCCCACCTTCTGAAGGGCCCTGTGCTTGGTTTAATATTCTGCTGTAGCCATCTTAAAATTCTTAATAATTTTGAACAAGGGACTCCACAACGTCCATGGGTTCCTGTATATGACTCCATTCTTCTGGATCTGGTAGCACCAAATAGTTATATTCTTGGCCCTGATCAAAGAATAGAATTTTGAACACATAGCCCTTAGTTCTCATAAAAAGCTCATAAAACAGCACTGGTGGAGGTTGGCTGAAGGATTTGTGGCCTTTTCGCTCCTCTAAACATGCTAAAATCAATGTCTGGGTTAAGCCACTGATCTCAGTGCCTGGATCTCATCATTTGTTCTCTCATCCCCTTGGCCCCCATTGCTTTATTGAATTGCTCTTTAGTTCAAGCCCTCGTATTGAAGGATGTCTAAAAAACGTCCATATGGCACTCATCATTGTATTTACTGGAAAGATCTTGTTGAGGATGTTGTTATAACATTATTCACTATCCTTATTATGGGGGTCAATGGAAGATATTTCTCTTTGTTCTCAATATGAAGAATGCTTTTCCTGACCAGTTTAATTGGTTTATCTCTTGAATATGAAATCATACAGTTGTGTTTTCCTGTTTGTCTTGGTTGCTAGAAAGCTTGGAAACGAGTGACTAAGAACTAAATGCACACATCTCGTAGTTTGCATTTTGTGTAGTAACTTATCCTTGCTTTCGTCTTATCTTCTACACCTCGTTTTCCCTCTGCCTTCATTTTCTCACCCACTTAGTTTTTTAAAAATGGCAATCTATTTTTGTCATAGCATGTGCAATATTGTAAGCTGCCTTAAATTCTTCTGGAATATGGTGAATAATAACTATATAACAAAAGCTATTTCTTGTATATACTATGTTTCCACCTGAGAACATATATGGGAAACATTTTTAAAGGGTGGCAAGATTTGAGGGATAAAGAATTATTATAGAGTTTTTTTTAATATGTAGAGATACAAAGAAGTCATTTTAGAGAGTTATTAATGCAAGAAATGATAAGGAAAATGTTTGGTAATAGTAAAACATGACTTTGAGTTAGATATACTCTTTCCCTGAAAATCAGTTGCATTTGAGTTTTACTTCATAGTGATTCTTGAAAAATCCTTCCATCTCTTTGTGCCTCATCCTCATCTCTGAAGAGTAGATAATAACGTACCAGATGTTTCCAAGTATTTAGGAGAGATGTTTCATATTACCAGAGTTAAAAGAAAATAGGTATTTTTGTAAGCAGAAAGAATTGATTATTGATGATTTTTAAATAAAGCTACTTATTTCAACACTATTTCTTCTAATTTTTTTTTTTTTTGTAAAGAGTGGAAGATTGTTAACATACTAGACATAAAATAAGTTGAGGAAGAAATACGTGAAATTGTAATATGTAGCTTTGTTTTCTCATTTTGAAACTGGCAGTGTCATTTTTCTCTCATAACATTTTTTGATCCAATAATTCATTCAATGTTCATTTGCAAGTGTTATTGAGAACCTATTGTGTACCAGGTACTGTTCTAGGTGATGGAAATACATCAGTGAACAAAAAGCACCCTGCCTTCGTGGTGCTCACCTTCTAGTGATTTCTCCCAAATCCTCTCTGTGTGTTTCTTGAGTTTATGTCCCTTTTGCAATGCTGTATTTTATTTTCTTATTGGCATGTTAAAATCAACTTTGCCTGAGATATAACATCTACCAATGTTCTGGATTTTCCTCCTCTTTCTTTTTTACTGAAAAATAGCTGGAAGTTTCACTTGATTTGCTAGTGAACTACATGTTTTACTGATTATGGGGGTTATGTGATGTGCTTGATTTGGGTAATTTACATAATTTCCTGATTAAGCTACATATTAGCCTTTTGACCTTTGCACTTCTTCAAAGGTAGAGAATAATTAGCCTGCACAATTTGATAGAAAGAATTCACATCTGCTAAATTTTTTTTTTATTTTGCCTCAATTAACAGACACTTCTGATAATATATAGATTTTCTTCCAGGCTAAATATGAATAAGTTATTTTCATTCTGTCAGGAACTGCACCCTTGAGCATTGTCCATATTTTTAAAAAACTATGCCACTTCTTGTTCAAAGCAAGTTGAAAAGAAAATCAAGACATTTGCCAATGGAAGACAGCAATTTCTTAGCCCCAATAGCTTCCTTGCTTCACCACTTTAAAGGAAACGAAAAAGGTGATGCTATTTGCAAAAACGCACGAGCTTGCAGTCAGCACTCAAATGAAGATGTAGTACAATACCTGGTTAGATGAAGATTTGAATTTCTTTTCTGGAAGGAATGCCATGTAACTATTCAAGTCACTTCTCTGACTAGATGGAGAAAATCCACCTCGAAATAGCTTTGTCCTGAGGATGATTATTCTGGAGGAAAGGAATAACATAACCTTTTTTTGTATGGCTTGACAAAGGACAAGGAGACTTGAAGCCATGATCCTATACTTTTTGAGGTTCCTGTGATTAGCAGCTCTCTGATGGATTACGATGGCTCTAGGATGTCACTTTCCCTTCCTAGCACAAGGGAAACTCATCACAAAGAAAAGAGAAGACTCAGCTTCTCACTGAGGCTTCAACATCAGAACTTATAGGTCTGGGTGAAGGGCTGATATTGACTAAAAGATTTGCTCTATCTACCTACATTGGCATTGCTTTATTTAGGAACACAGGCTGGCTGTAGCCAAAGAACAAAGACTTTAGAAGTCAAGGTGTTAACCTTGAGGGAACAGAATCTCCTTCCCCTGGTAAAACAGCTTGGCTTGTGCAAGGATCTGAGCCAGCACTGGAACCATAAAACAACGGGCAAAGGCCTTTGGGGCTGTGTGAATTTTTAGTAGCAATTTTGTGTGGCGGCCACAAGAGCAACATCAACTGAGGAATGAAAATCGCTAGTGGGCTGAGTGGAGTTTCCAGTGTTCTCAGTGTGAAGCATTCGGATTAAGAATTTTTAGTAAACTTCTAAGGCTGTTGAACGACTCAGAGGGGAGGGGAAGACTTCCTCTAATCTGTCATTCTGGAGGGGGAGGTGGGTGCTAGAGATGGATATTTTTAAATTTGAAAAATAAAAGAAATGAAGTGGGATAATCTAATTACCTACATAATATTAGTCCATATCAAGATGTTTCCAAGTGGATTGACTGTGACTGCTTTTCTAAAGCAACAAAAGATAGTTGGGGATACTATAACAAGGAGCATTTCAGTTAAGCCGCTCTTGCAGATCCCTTGGTGAAATAACTAGCTGGGTCTTTCCAGTACTTAATGTGAGTGGATCATTTCAGATTAAAGTGTTCCCACTTGACTATGTCTATGAATCTTTGAGTAGGCCTCTTACTATTGGAGAAAGTCTATGCATTGTTTTAAATCCAAGACTCTTCTATAATTTTACAATTCCTCATAAGCCAGGGAAGAAGGAGTGAACTTTGTCTCTTCAAAAACTACCTCAGGGGCCGGCCCGGTGGCATAAGCGGTTAAGTGCACGCGCTCCGCTGCGGCAGCCCAGGGTTCGCCGGTTCGGATCCTGGGCACGCACCGACGCACCACTTGTTAAACCATGCTGTGGCGGCATCCCATATAAAGTAGAGGAAGATGGACACGGATGTTAGCCCAGGGCCAGTCTTCCTCACCAAAAAAAAAAAAAAAAAGAGGAGGATTGGCATTAAATGTTAGCTCAGGGCTGGTCTTCCCCACGGGAAAAAAAAAAAGAAACTACCTCAAACCACTTCAGTCTATGACACTTTTCTGTTCTTCTCTACACATAGAAATAGCTTTCTTAGGCTCTGGGAAGGACTTTATTTTGTTCTATCAGCCAAAGTAGTCTCATCTTCAGGCTTTAGAATGGAGCTTTACTTTCTTTTCTCCTCCAGCACTCCAGTACAACACTCCAGTAGACAGTATCATCTTTTTTTCTGCGGTGAGACTGGTTGTAATGCCCACGGGCCCCAGCAGAGCTCAAAGGCACATTGCACAATAGTGGTTCAGCAGGGTGTGAGGATGTTTTTCTCGTAGGTCTAAAATAGGTCCTAGAGTACGTCTCTTTTCCATTTCAGGAACTATATACAGTATTGTAAAAATTCAATATTTAATGGCCATGAAATCAATGGCAGGAGTGATAGGTCTGACATTGCCTAACACAATATCTAGCACATAGAAGATACACAATAAATGCCTGTTGAAAAAATAAATGAAAAACTGCTTATTAAGAAAATATGATCTATTTGGAAGGGAAGGGACAAATTAGCGATATTGATAAGTCACTGTCACATTTGCTAACTTACAAAGAGTCTGCATAAAATCACAAGGAATAACTATTTAAAAGAATCCTGATTAGTGATGTTTAGAAGAAGCACGTGGCCTTTTTACATCCCTGCTGTCTATCTGATTGGTGAACGTAAATAAGAAGCCGATCACAGAAATGAATCACAGCCGTTGCTGAGGTATAAGGATTTTACTTCTTCAAATTTTTGGTCAACTTTCAAGGCTCTTGAGCAAGTCAAGGGAAAGCACAAGCCTGAAACTTACATTGTACTTTCTGCAACCCCAATGGGCAGGATTAATTTATCTCAGTAGCCCTAAAAATCCCCAAATCACCCTGTACACATTACTCATATAACCACTTTCATGATGTATAAGAGGCTAGAAAGAGGATTTCCCAAGGTACCAGTTATGTATGAGCACAGTAACTTTGGTTTAAAAGCAGTCGTGTTGAGCCAGAGATACCAGAAATACACAGGCATTTAATGCCTTCAAAAGAGGTTTTGGCTCTACTGCATCACACCTTCTATGTATACAAAAGACATGGCTAAACTTTCTCCTTAAATTGGAAGCTTCACCATGAATAAAAGATACCTAACTCAGGCAATGATTCCAAGTCACCAGTTTGTGGACCAGCTGCATTAGAATGAGCTGGGGAACTTACCAAAATATTGATTTTGGGGCCACATTCTTTTTTTTTTTTTTTTTTTTTGGTGAGGAAGATCAGCCCTGAGCTAACATCCGTGCTAATCCTCCTATTTTTTGCTGAGGAAGACCGGCTCTGTGCTAACATCTATTGCCAATCCTCCTCCTTTTTTCTCCCCAAAGTCCCAGTAGATAGTTGTACATCATAGTTGCACATCCTTCTAGTTGCTGTATGTGGACGTGGCCTCAGCATGGCCAGAGAAGTGGTGCGTTGGTGCGCGCCCGGATCCAAACCCGGGCCGCCAGTAGCGGAGCGCGTGCACTTAACCGCTAAGCCATGGGGACGGCCCCAGGCCACATTCTTGAAATTATGACTTAGTAGATCTTGGTGAATCCCAACTATTGGTGTGCATTAAAGATTTTGTATTTCTGGTGATGGAATGGATTAGATGATTGGAGAAATCTTTCCTGATATACGTCAAAAAATGCCCAGTAAGATATTTAAAATTAAAAATGTCTATGTATCTATCTCTGTGTCTATATATATGTGTGTATATATATATACACTATACATATTTTATATATAAATATAATATATATTATAACTATGTATTTTATATATATATTTTATAAGTAGCTGAATTGGAGGGAGAATAATGGAATTTTTTGGGTTCAATGTGATAAGGAAGTTTGACTCCATAGAATTAAGCAAAGTGCCAAACATGGTATTGACCTGGGGTATCTGCTGATGGCAGGTGGTCTACAACCTGGATTTTTATAGGCCACGTGTGCACTGAAGCAGGAAACAAAGCCTAGGGCCCCCAAAGAGATTGGGAGGTCAGATCAGAGTTTGCACGCAAACGCAGAACCCCCAAAAGACAACATGCTCAGTGGGTGTGCCAGAAAATTATCTGCCCCTGAGATGATGTGGATATGCACCTGTTTTAGCTTTGACTCTAGGTGGAACAAAGAAAAAGAAAATTGCCTCCTTTGATAATCCCTGAGCACAAGCTCACACTCATGCAGGATTGTGGCTTGAATTCACACCACGTTGTAGGCTCCAAAACACTCTGAGCTGTATATTCAATGTGAGATGGCCCCGCTTGGTGTGGCCTCCAGGTGGCAAACAGAAGACAAACAAACCCTGCCTGAAGTTATGCACTTTAAACAGGGCTTAGGAAATCCCACAGACAATGTTGCAAGTCAAGTGAACTCTCCATTTTAAAAATCCCTATAAACATGAGGAAATAAGCCATTGTAAGTGAAATAGCAGTAACAATACAGAAGCAGATATGCAAAAACTACAGGCATTGGAATTATCGAATATCAAATATAATATGCAATAATAAAAAATTTGAAGGTATTCATTTTACAATCAAGAATAAGAAGAAGGTGCCCACTATCATTGCTCTATATTCTCCAGTGGGGTGGGAATGAATCAATAAACTGTAGTTTATGTTTGTTTTTTTTTCTGACTAATAAACAAAAGTATAATATGTCTGTATTGGTTTGCAAGGGCTGCCATAACAAAGTACCACAGACGGGGTGGCTTAAACAACAGAAATTGTTTTCCTCACAGTTCTAAGGGCCTGATGTCTGGTATCAAGGCGTTGGCAGGGTTGGTTTCTTCCGAGGCCTTGGCTCCTTGGCTTATGGGCAGCTGTCTTCTCTCTGTGTCTTTACATGGTCTTCCCTCTGTGCATCTCTGTGTCCAAATTTCCTCTTCTTATAAGGACACCACTCATATTGGATTAGGGCCCATCCTAATCACCTCGTTTTAACTTAATTATCTCTTTGAAGACTGTCTCCAAATACAGTCACGTCCTGAGTTTAGGAGCGTTAGGACTTCAACATATGAACTCTGAAAGGACATAATTCATCCCATAACAATGTACAAGGGTGGTAAGTGCAATAGGGAAAAGTAAGGTGGGAAAAGGGGTTGGAAATATCTAGAGGCTGCAATTTTAAATTGTATTGTCAGGGAAAGTTGCCTCAAAAGTAACACAAGCAAAGCCCTGAAGGAGGAGAGAAGCAGGCCATACAGATGTCAGGTAGTGTCTGGTATATTCCAGAAAAAGCAACCATATACCATTTCATACCCATGATATCAGCAATAACTAACAGGTCTGAGGATCCCAGTTTTTGGCAAGGATGTGGAGAAATGAGAATTTTTATATACCACTGGTGGGAGGGATATGAATTTCGATAAACACTTTGGAAAATACGTAGGCATTGCCAAGTAGTATTGAATGTGCCTGTGTCCTGTGACTTAGCAATTCCATTCCTAGCTAGAGGCACAAAGAAACTTGAATATTAGGAGAGAAGTATAAGAAGTATAAGAATATTCATGGTATCATAGCAATTTTCATAGCAGCAAAGTATTGGAAACAACCCAAATCTCCATCAACAGAAGAATTAATAAATTTCATGTTAATATTAATAAATGAAATATTATACAGCAGTAGAAGTGGATGAAATATAGCTATGTGTGTCAACATGGATGACTGTTAAAATTAACGTTAAACCTATACGATATGCTTCTGCGTAACTAAAGTTCAAAAACAAGCAAAACTAAATTATTTCTTTTAGGAATACGTACACACACACACACAAGCGCAGCACACACACATTTGTGGTAAAACCACAAAGAAAAGCAAGCAGATAATTAACAAACATTCAAGATGGAGTTGACCTCTGGTGGAGAGGGAAGGAGTTTGGGTTGGGAACACAGGGGAACTTAAAGGTGTTTTGTTCCATTTCTTAAGCTGATTTGTTACTACATGAGTGTTTAGATATTCAAATATAAAAATTATTGACACATTAAAGTTTGTATAGACAAAGTATGTGTCATGAATTAACACATAGAAGATAGATTAAGAACGGATTTTTTTTTCCTGCATCCTCTCATCTGGTAATCAGGAACCTATATTCCTGCTCAAAACAGTGCTAGAAAATAGTGTTTTCTTTAAATGCAGCCTTAAGTCCTGCATGGTGTTTTTTTCCCTTTAAGCAGGCATTTTCTGTGAGAGTTGGGAGAATTCTACATAACCCCTTATGGCAACATTAAGGCTGTATTTATTAATGTCCTTTTTCTTTTCACACATTAAATAAAAACTAATGTTTTATCTCTTAGAACGGGGAAGCAGATTCAGCACTAGGTCAGTCAGGACTACAGTCTAACTCAACTCGGGCAAAGCTTTACTGACAGCACTGAACACACGTGATCAACCCTTATTGCAACATTTGCTTCTTTTCTTTCAGCTCTAACAGGGGCATTTCCTGTTGATGATGCAAGTAAACTATCAAGGGAGAGAGTATAAAATAAATTAAACTCATATTCCCCCACATTAGAGTATTGAACTTGTGTAATTAAAATTTGAAATCATTTTCCTGGGTGGCACGATAAACATAAGCTGTGTAGTTTATCTGTAAGCATGTTCACGTGTCCTGACTTGAGCCTTAAACAACTTGAAGAGGTAGGTAACAGTTGGAACTACAGAGGAGGCAAATGATCTCAATGCCGTTAAGTCCTCTCGTTAACAAACAGAAGGGTCAGATTTAGAGTCAAGATCTTTTGACTTCTAGTCCTGCACCTTTTCTCTTATAACATGTTGCCTTTCTTTAGTCTCCCAGTTTTCAGTTTGACAAATATACCATTTAGCAAAGGGTTTTGTTAGAAGTAACAGCAAACACAGTAACGGTGGCTTACATAAAGAGTGGTTTGTTCTTCTCACAAGTTCAGGGCAGAGGTAGGCACTGCTGATGTTGGTTTAGATTAAACGTTCAAAACTATTCTAACTGACGTCTCGGTCCCCTCGTGATCACAAGATAGCTGTGGCAGCTTCAGATACTATGTCCCTATTCAAGGCAAAAAGAAGACAAAAACTAGAAAGGTGCTGCTAACAGATTTCCATTTACATCTTTTTTGTCCAGAGCTGTGACATATAAATATCTCTCATTGAAAGACATGCTAGGAAATTGTTTTGTTTTGTTTTTCCAATCTCTATAGTATAAGCAGGCAAAGGAGGATAGGGTTGAGATTGAGTCGGGTTTTGCGTAAGCCCCAAAGCCTGTAGTGTTTGCCACAAGAAATTGGAGGCATAGCTTAGCTGTCGATATTGAGAGCTTTGATTAATCAATATCTATATAGCCATTTTGTTTTTAAGCTTAAGACATTCTTTGTAAACCCTTCTTTATGGGTTATTCCACAGTGGACCATAAGTAATTACTGAGATTCTGTCTATCAATTAAAAAGGGGATTACTGGGAAAGTGAGCACAACTGTTAGCAGTGTTGCTCTGTGGTCATGTGGCTTCCTAATCAATCTCTGGTAGGTGTAGCAGCTGGTCCTGCCCTTGGGCACTTACAGTTTTGCCTTTTGTTTTTCCCTAGCATCAGACCACTAGAGACTCAAGAGATCAAACCAGGGTCCAGATGCTAAGGGCTGTTTTGTTTTGTCTTTTAATTCAGCAAAACATAACTACAAAGAGTCATCATTGCTCTCTTTATCTAAACCCTTGGGATATACTCTAAAATAGGGGCTGGCAAACTTTCTGTAAAAAGCCAGATAGCACATATTTTAGCTTTGTGAGCATTACTGTCTTTCTGTTGCAACTAATTGACTCTGACATTATAGAGCAAAAATAGCCATAGACAATATATAAATGAATGAGTGTGGCTATGTTCCAATAAAACTTTATTTACAGAAACAAGTGGAGGGCTACATTTGATACCTGGCCCATAGTTTGCTTACGCCTGTTCTAGAGAGGAGCTCTGGAATAATTACATAATATCAAATAATAGCCAAACTTATCCAGTATTTATTATGTGCCAGAACTTGTTCTAAGCCCTTTTCAAAAATTATTCCATTTAGTTCTCCTAATAATCCTGTGACATAGATACTATTATTAATTCATTTCACCTATGAGAAAACAGACACAGGGAGTTTATTTGTCTCGCCCAAGGTCTCCAGCTAGTGCCGTCACAGTGGGTCTTCAGATTCAGAGTCTGGCTTCACTGTGTGCACTCTCCTAAGATGGTTTTTGTAAATGTCTTTTGAGGAAAATCAGATAGTTAATAAAACAAAAGAGTGTTTTTCTATAATCCATCTGTCCACCCCTAGATCCATCTATCCACTCATTCAACCAAGTTAACAAATGTTTAGTTACTACCTCTCGTGTGGGAGGCACTGTTCTAGGAGGTGGTGACACTGCAGTGAACAAGACTGACAAGATCCCATACTGTATTGCATATCTGAAAGTTGCTAAGAGATTAGATCTTAAAAGTTCTCATCACAAGAAAGTAAAATTCTGTAACTGTGTATGGTGATGGACGTTAACTAGACTTTTGATGGTGATCATTTCACAATATATGCAAATATCGAATCATTATTTTGTACACATGAAACTAGTATAATGTTGTATGTCAATTATACTTCAATAAAAAAGAAAAAGAGAACAAAAAGACTGACAAGATGCTTGTCTTCATAAGGCTTGTTGTCTAGTAGGCAGAGCCAGACAGATAAATAAGCCAGTCAGTAAACTAAGAAGATTGTGCCAGAAAGTGAAGACGATATGGCTGGTTGAGGTGATAGTGACTGGGCTGGCCAGTGAAGGTCTCTCTGAGGAGGTATTGTTTGAGCTGATACACAAATAATGAGAGAAACCAGCCACATGAAGATGTGGTGGAAAGGGAGTTCCTAGAAGAGAGAAAAACGAGTATAACCCTCTGAGGTAGGAGTGAGCTTGGGTCTTAGGTCTTACACACAAGCGGTGTGAGGGGAGGCTGGAGCATTAGTCGGGGGTGGACGGTGGGGTAGAATATAGGGCCTTTTAGGCAAAGATGAAGAGTTTGTCTTATTCTAGGTTTGTTGAGAGGTCAGTGAGGGTTTGAAGCAGGAAAGTGAAAGATCTGATTTGCTGTTTGACATAATTAACTCTGGCTGGTCTGAGGAGATTATACGAGGAAGTAGGAGGGTGATTAGGAGGCCAATGAGTTTAAGTAAGAGAAGGTGTCCGTTTGGCCTAGAGGTTAAAAGTAGAGAGGAGAAAAGTATAAAGTTTCTGAATTTTATTTTCATAGGTAGGGTGAACACAACTGGTAGATAGATTGGATATGGGGTCAAGGGAAAAGGTTAATCCAAGACAACTCCAGTGGTAACATTTACAGAGGTGAGGAGGCCCAGGAGAGAGCAGATGTGGGAAGGAAAGGAGTAATCAGAAGCTCTATTTCAGACAAGTTAGTTTTGTATGACTATTACGTATCCAGGTAGAGATGTCACATAGGCAGTTATAGATATGAATCTGGCTCATAGGGCAGACGTGATGGCTGAGATAAAATTTTCAGAATTGTCCGCATGTATATGATTGTATCAGTCAGAATATTTCCTGCTACATGTAACAGGAAACCCAAATTGAACTAGGTTAAATGATAGTTATACATAAGAGGAAGCCCAGACATAGGTGAGGCTTCTGGTTTGGTTTATCCAACACTTCAACAATGTCTTCAGAGACTCAAATATTTCCTTCTTTTTATTGTACTGCACCAGTGTCTTCCCTATGTCAAAGTATTTTTTTGTTTTTGTATGGTTGACATCAGAGCTATGATCTTCCTCATTCATGTGTGAAAAGGGAGAGAGACAGAGAAACAAACTGACTAACCATGGCTCTCTCTTAAGAACAAAAAAAGCTTCTTGCTCAGGAGTCCCCAGCAAGCCTTTGCTCACATCCTATTGGTCCAGATTGGCTTAGGCCTGCCCATCCGGGAACCAGTCACTGGCAGTGGTCCTGTGATTTTTACTATTCACCTAGACAGAGTACCTGGAGTGGAACCAATGTGGGAAGTCAACCTTAGTGCCCGTTATTTAAACCCATGAAATCACATTGAGAAAAGGTAAGATAGAAGAGAATCCAGGCCCGTGCCCTATGGAATTCTAATATTTAGAGGCTGACCTGAGGAGTAGGACAGCAAATTAGACTAAAAAGCAGTGGCCAGTGAAGGAATAAGAAAACCAGGAGTGTGTCATGTCACAAAGGTTGAAAGAAAAAAGTGTGGGGGAACTGTGCAAGTGCTGCTGAGGGAAAATCAAATGAGGCAGAAAAGTGATCTGTGGATTTTGTTCCAGTCAGGCGAGGCCATTGTCCTGCAGAGCATTCATTCTCTGTTGGGTTGGGGCTGGAAGGAGGGTTCTAACTCCAAATTCATGAAATCCCAAATTCGTGAAATATTGGTAAGTTGTTATTTCTAGGGGAAGCGTAAGGAGTGGTAAGAGTTTATGGTTCTTTTTTCCACTTACTAATTGTGAATTGATAGTCATGAGGAATAGTAGTTTTCCATACTGGTTTTGTTATACAGCTAAAAATGTCTCTTTTTCAGACCTGTATAGATAGACCAAAGATCAGGTTTCACACATCAACATCCAGGTTTTTGATCCCTTAGCATACCATAAGCTGAAAAAAAAAGCAAAATGAATATGAAAAAGTTAAAATCTGATCTTGTTATCCTCCCTCTTGGATTTCTACACATTCTTTTTTATTCGCACATGCCTGAGTAGAGCACAGTGGTGCAGAGGGCAGGTGTATCAAAATTACCCATGAGTACACATGTGAAATTTGCATGGATGTCAGTGACAATTCCATATTCCCTTATGCTGAGAAATAAAATCATGGATGGATGGAATGCTGGAATGCTGCATCTTCAAAATTTTTTCTTTATCAAGCCCAGGGTGAGACAAAGTCAAAACTCATGTAGATGAGGTGAGAGGCCAAAAGGAAAGGGAATATGGAAGAATGATAATACAGCAAGTTTCGCAGGGCATGTGGACTTTCCTGTTTCTATTTGTTTAAAAGTCTGTTTCTCCCTCAAAATTCTGAACTCCTTCAGGGAAAGGACTGTATTTTATTTACTTTTGTATTTTCAGGGCTTAAATAGAGTGCTATGTCTGTCAAAAGGTTAAGCAAATGTAAGGAGGAAGGTTGGACAGAATGCAATAGATTGGCACAGGACTGAAGTTACATGAAGGAAACTGGTAATTTTGCATCTTTGTGTGAAGCTATTAGTTATGTTGTGAAACTGACAAGAGGACCCCCATGTTAAGAAATAAAGTTTCCTAGAAGTCCCCATCAGTCTCCTTAAGCCAGTGGTTCAACCATGGGTGATTTTGCTCCCCAGGGAACATTTGGGAACATCTGGAGACATTTGGTACCATTTTATGCCCAGTAAACTGTGCATTTACTTCTTGTTTCCTTGTAGAATAGAGCCTATAGTTATCCAGGTAATGATACCTGGAGAAAAGCAGAAAAAATCCTAGATTCCATGGTTATGTGGAGCTTTTAAAAATATCCCATGTATGTGTTTGTGTAGAATTTACAGACAGACACCTTGGTTGTGAAGAAGTTGAGCTGCACCTGCTTGTATCGTTTCTCTGGATAGAGACTTCATCATTCTTTACCCAAGGCCCTAATCTAGCACACCCAGAGTGCACAATAAAGATTAAACAATGATCAAATGAATGGCAGGGTGTGTAATGAAATGTGTCCTGTTTTGCGTCTCCCCACGGCCCACACTGCACTCAAATGGCACAGCGTTAAAACATATAACAATGCTGCTGTGTCCACTCGAGTTTCCCATTTGGAAATGAACAGCAGGTGGTGTCTGACAAGCCGAAGGATGCTGAATAAAGGCTCCACACAGCTGTAAATAGTAGGGAGCTCCCCAGGATAAGGCAGGGAGTGTTTGGATTGTTCTAAATCTGGCAGGCTTCTGTGCAATCACATCTGCGTGCATAGTTGCCATGTTTCTCATTACAATTTTAAATAACGAGCTTATTTTTTAATGCACATAAATTGCCTTCAATAGACTTGGTGATTGAACACAGTAAATATTTTTCTGTGACACTAAAAATAGTAAGAACTCCGGAAAGCGTTTCTCTTTCCTTTTCTGCAAAGGCTTCTCTTCCTGCAGAGCATGAGCTCTTGAACATGATCGTTTCCACACACCCTCTCACTGCATCTTTTGCCATCTCCTTTACTAAGGTGAGCTCTGTCGGGGCGTAGTCAAACCCCACTGCCCTTAAGAAGGCAGCACTGGCCTGGGGAATCTATTGCCCTTGGTGTATGTGTGTGTGTGGTGGGAGCAGGGCAATGCCTTTGGGAAAACCCACTGGATTTGGGACAGAAAGGGCCCTCTCCCAGCTGACTGCCTTGTCACATGTTTGGGCTGCTGCACCTCTGTTCCCTATGGCAAAAAACAGCTTGCTCTTTCTGCACGTTTTCAAGGGCCTGCCATCCCCTGAGGAGCTGCTCATGTGAATTATATCTGGCAAAGGTTGTCCTTCTCTGTCTTATGTTTTCTGTGAGCACTCACCTTTACATTGCTGTGTTAGCAGTCTTGATGTCAGACTAAGGGGTCCCTACCATCCAGGCCCTGAGAATGTGTTCCTATAAAATGCCCTTGGTGGGGGAGGGGAGGACTCGTACAAAAGGATCTATGCTTATGGTTCCAAGTCTGATTGTCTAGGGTAGCACTGAATAAAATAGCTTTTCTTTAAATTCATATAAAGGGCAGGTGGATTGAAAGTGAGAAATAAAAATCTACAGCCCAGGACAGAGTTCACAGATATTCAGAGGGATAGTCTTCAAACATTTCACCTTAATGTCACTTCATATTTCCAGAAGCTGGTGCATTTCTGCCCCGCCTAATAGTTTTATGAAAATTAAGTTATTGTGCAGGAAGAATGGGTTTCTGTTGATTCTGCCACTTTGTTTTCTCATGTTATTCCCTTAAAGTCAATACTTTTATATTTTGATAATCTTATAGAGAAAATGTGGAAAATATTGCTAATATCTTCCCCTAACATTTGAGAAATTTCTTATTACATTGATAAATTTCCTTTTAGGGGGCTGGAAAGCAGTTGCTTGGATGAGCCGTCCCAAGTCAACAGCAAGAATTCAGCACAGGAAATGAATACCAGCTCTGCTGAGTCTCTGAGTGTCAGTCTCTCTTTTGACCCCTAATACTCTGCTGAGTTCTTTCTGCTATAAAACGAGGACAGCGTGATCTGTTCTGCCGCCTCTCCTCCTTCTAGGTCCGGGACCCCTGGACCGTTCACTGGCGAAGACGTAGCGGGCACATGTTCCTGATGACGCTGTGATTATTTGCCTCAATTGACTCCATCCAAAAATGAGAAGGGAAATGCTTTTAAAGTCTCAAAGAAATTTGAGTGTCTGTTCCTTGATGGGAAGACACTGGCTGAGCGCCCTTCCCTGTCTGAGGTGTCTGTGTGTATGTGTGTGTTTGCGTGTGTGTGCATTTGTGTGTGTGTGTGTGTGTGTGTGTGTAGAGGTCACTAAAAGCTTGTGGAAGGGAGCAGGTCCTGGGCCCAAGTGCCAAGTGGACCATGGAACCAGGGAAAGGGCATTGGGGTTTTGTAGCTCTAAGATGTGATTCTCACCACTGTTGTTACAGCACCAGCAGACAAGGGATTGCCTCAAATACACTGCTCAGAGACCAAAGAGGGTTCTAGCCAGAGAGGCTGCTGCTTGGCAAGGCGAGAAGAGCTGTGAATCTATCACTCCCTTGGCAGTGGGCCTGGTGGTTACAAAGGGGCAGGCTTGATTCACAAAGCAAAGGGGCTCGGGCCATGATTTATGAGGGGACCCCTTCTGGCAGCTCTTCCCTGGAGCTCAATCTGCAAGAGTGAATAGATGACAGACTCTCAAGCCTTTTGTGAAAACAGGTTTACTATTAATACAATCACAAATAAAATAAATTTAGTAATCAGATTGCTAAAAAAATGACATCTCATAGTTATCTTTTATTTTCCAGTAAATGTGTAAAACACTCCATGGTGTTTTTTTAGGTTTTAGGACTTGGTATAATGTTAAACTAAGACTCTAAGTTTAGAAACTAGCTCACTTGAAGTGCATTCTTCAGGGATTATTGTAAGGAATGCAAATGAAGACGCTTCTCAAGAAAAGGGAAAGAATGGAATATGCTTATTCCTGGCATACAGCTCCATGTCTTTACCTACTCTTGTGGGCTAAATAGTGTCCTCCTCTCCCCCAATTTATATGTTAAAGTCCTAACACCCAGTACTGTAGAAATGACTATATTTGGAGATAAAGTCTTTAAAGAGGTAATTAAGTTAAAATGAAGTTACTAGGGTGGACCCTAATCCTATGAGTGATGTTTTTATAAGAAGAGGAAATTTCAACACAGACATGTACAGAGGAAAGACCATGTGAAGACAGAGCAAGAAGACAACCATCTACAAGCCAAGGAGAGAGGCCTCAGAAGACGCCAGCACTGCTGACACTTTGATCTTGGAATCCTAGCCTCCAGAACTGTGAAAAAATAAGTTTCTGTCATTTAAGCCGTCCCCGTCTGAGGTATTTGTTCTAGCAGCCCTAGCAGACTAATATGCCAACCATTTCAGTTGATGTTGATGTGAAATGGGCTACAAATCTTACTCCAAAAAGTCTTCCTTCCCCCTGTATGTAAAAGAAATTGTGATTAGAATGTGCTTTTTCCGACGCAGTCCAGCCAGAGAAGCAAAGAAACAGGTCAAGAAATACTAGTCAAAAGAGTGTTGCTCTCAGTGAAGAAGAGCAGCTAAACTATGATCTGTCAGCTAGTCCTCTGAACATGTCCCTCCCCGTCTCCCTCCTCCTTTCCTATCCTTCTCCATTCCCTTCATCCCTCCACCCACATACAACCACATGCGTGATCTTCAGGCCTGGGTGGCAGGGAACATTCCACATTCCTTGGAGAACTGAAGGATGCTTGTGTGGCTGGATGCTGAAAGCAAGGGAGAATGACATGCAGTGAGGTTGGAGAGGTGGGAAGGGAATAGATGATTGTAGACTATGACAAGAAGTTTTATCTTAATCCGAACAGCAACAAAAAACCATCAAAGGGTTTTAATTGGGGAGGTAACATGATCAAATTTGTATTTGAAAGGATTACTCTATCTGTAGTGTTGACAATGGATTGAAGGATGCCAAGAGTGGATCCAGGAATATCAGTTTCCACGTATTGCTATATCTCAGGCTTGTGGCAGTGGAGATGGAAAAGATGGATTCAAGAATTAAGAGGTTCACCCAGCACCCATTAGGATGGCTACTGTCAAAGAACCAGAAAATCATAAGTGTTGTGAAGATGTGAAGAAATTGGAGCCCTGTGCACTGTTGGTGGGAATGTAAAATGTTGCAACCACTATGGAAAACAGTATAGCAGTTCCTCAAAAAAATTAAAAATAGAATTACTATATGATCCAACAATTCCAATTCTAGGTATATATCCAAAAGAATTGAAAGCCAGGACTCAAAGAGATGTTTGTGCACCCATATTTATAGCAGCATTATTCTCAATAGCCAAAAGGTGGAAGGAATGCAAGCATCCATCAACGGATGAATGGATAAATAAAATATAGTGTATACATACAATGGAATATTATTCAGCCTTAAAAATGAGAGAAATTCTGACACATGCTATGAAATGGATGAACCTTGAAGACATTATGCAAAGTGAAATAAGGCAGTCACAAAAAGACAAATGCTCTATGATTCCGCTTATATGAGGTACCCAGGGTTGTCAAATTCATAGAGACAGAAAGTGGAATGGTGGTTGCCAGGGATTAGGCAGAGGAGAAGAATGGGAAGTTGTTGTTTAATGGGTATAGAGTTTCAATTATGCAAGTTGAAAAAGTTCTATAGATTGGTTGCATAACAATGTGAATGTACTTACTACTGAACTTAAAAATGGTTAAGAGAGTAAATTTTATATTATGTGTATCTTACCACAATAAAAAAAAATCATTTGGAAAAAAAGAAAAAGAATTAAGAAGTAAGATGGAAACCACCTGGTCATGAGTTGGATATGGAAAGGGAGTATCAAGGATAGCTCCTAGGTTTCTGACTTGCATAATGGCTAAAAAGTGATGTTACTCACTGTTATAGCAGATGAGATTATGGGACCCGAAACATAAATTCCATCTTGGACGTCTGGACTTTGAGATGCGTTTGAGACATTCACCTGGTGATGTGGAGTAGGCATCTGGATATAGGACTATGGAGCTTAGAGGAGAAGCATAGGGTCACCATGTTATATGTGAGTGGGAATGTGGGACATGAGATTCAAGGAATGGAAACCAATCAGAATCAGTGAATCAGGAGGTTATTTAATATCTGGTTGGAGAAGATTAGGGATGAACTAAAAAATGATAGAGAGAAAAGGATTTCAGAGATATTTGTGAGGTAGAATTACAAAAATATAGGAGTAGCGGGATCCAGTAGAGGGTCACTGTTAACTCCCTCAGGTTTCTAATTTTGGGAATGGCGTAGATGGTGATGTCATTAACTAAACCCAGAAACTTAGGAGGTGGAAAGGAGGTAGGAAGGCATCGTAAGTTTGAACCTACTGAATATGAGGTATTGGTGGAGGAATCCAGGTTGAGACATGTAATAGGCAGTCAGATAATTGGTCTGGATGTCTGGCAGGAGCTCTATCCTAGGGAGACAGATCAGAAATCACCACTGTATAGGTGATAGTGGAAGCTGGAGACTGAGCAGCACAAGTCTAGAGAACAGGCACACTAGAAAATAAGAAGGCTGAGTACAGAACCCTGGGGACACTGACAGGTCAGGCCGAGAAAGAAGAAACCCCAAAGGAGCATCAAATCAGAGGAGAATGAGGAGAGAGTATTGTTACAGAATCCAAGGGTGAGTTTAAGAAGGAAAGGGCTGCTAACTGCTGTGACATTGGGTACAGCAAGGCTAGTGAGATTAGGACTGAAAAATGTCACTAGACTAGTCAATAAAGAGGCCCTTGGTTGACCCGAATAAGAATAGTCTCAGGGAGGTGGTTAAAGGACTGGAAAGGTTTTAAGTGGATTGAGAAATGAATTCGCAGTAAGGAAATGGAGATAGTGTCTATAGATTATTCTCTCTAGAGGCTGGCCAGAAGAAGAAGGGAGAGTGAGGAAATTGGCTAGAAGAAGACACTGACTTGAAGGAAGGTTTTTGTTAATTAGACAGTGATGAGAAAATTTGTAGATCGAGAGGAAGGAGCCACTGAAAACAAAGGTTAAAATACAGGAGGAAAAGACGTGCGGAAGCCCCAAAGAATATAGGAAAAGATACAATTGAAGCATAGAAAAGGGAATGTCTAGTCCTCAACCATGAAAGCAAATGAGGTGGGGAGAAGCCTGACTGTGGATAAATTTGGTGATGGTTAGGAGGAGGAGGAAGTTGAGGAGATTCATGCCTGGTTGCCTCCGTTTTTCCGTGAAGTGAGAGGCAAGCTCATCCCTTGAGAACAGCAAAATAGGAGATAGGATAAGGGGCTTTCAGATAGGGATGAAATATTGAAATAGCCCTTTTGTGAAATGCAAGAGGAAGTTCACTAACTTAGGCCAAGGAATTGCTGGATGGTACTATAGTCTAGCAGAGCTTGGAACCGTGAGTGGTACCAGTTGATATGATCATGTAATCTTTTTGAAAAGTGATCCATGGTCTGAGTGGAGGAACAGAGAAAGCAGATGGCCCATGAATTAAGGAATTTGAAGGGCAGGTGTAAGGAAAAAGTTTAGATGGGTGAAGGAATTAAAGCTGCCAGTCACTGAGGAGGTGAAGTCATAATGGCTTGGGAAGAAGGAAATTGAAGCTAGGAGGAGAAAAGTAAGAAGTCGAGTCACATGAAATCTGAATGGAATCTACATGCGAAGGTATTCAGAGTTAGAGAGTTGAGGGCTGGTGGGATAGTATTTTGTGGTCAGCAGGTAAAATTTTGGAATATAAGATTTTGGAGATGGAGCAGTACAAGAAGAAGAAAAGGTTATGGCCAGAAGAAGGGATTATTCAAGTAAAGTGTGGTTAAAAGTCATGGAAGGTAAAAAAAAAAAAAAAAAAAAAAAAGGCAGAGGTTCATTTTGATCACAATTTACCATGAAAAATAAAACAAGGTGAAATCTCTGTGAGGGGTGACCAGCCAGGCCTGCAGTTGCAGAAGATATGCTTAATGATGATTAATTATGAGAAATTTTCCCCTTAGGAAAGAGTGTTTGCTTGATTATTTATTTTTATGCGTGCTTATTTAAGTAAAGGGACTAGACAGTCTGGATTTTTCCATTTCTAATGTCAAATAAATCCCTAGGAGCTGGAGAAAAATCAACACAGATGTGATTGCTGCTCTAAATAATGAATTCTCCCTTAATGCCACCAAATTGCAAATGAGTCATGATACACTCGTGATTATTTCTTTAATGAAAATGTGACATTAAGATGTTCTTAGCAACATAGTAAACTGTTTGCTGATACACCAGGCCTTTCATTAACCTTTTCACACATGTCATAGGATCCATTTTCTCTTCATCAAAGCCTTACATTCGCATCCCTCATAAATGTTATATGAATATAAACAGACTTGGAGAGTTTTCCTCTTAGCACGTGAGAGAAGAGGGTAGCAGGCTCTACTTTCCATTTCTACAAGCACCAAAGCCACTAAAAGCAAGATTGATGACTGAAACAAATGGAAATCTTGGATGCCAGTTGTCATGGAAAGTTTAAAATCCCTGTAAAGTTCTCTCAGTGAACTGCTATTACCTAACCAGCTCAGATTTAGCTTGTATATTTTATATGATTTCCTGTTTGCTTGCTTTGAGAACAAAGTTGATAGAGACTGAGAAAAGAGGTAAGATAACTTGAAAAGTATCTATTTAAGAAAAATCTATGATGCTGATCTATTTAGTTCCTAAGACAATTCTTTCCCTTTTAAGTGATTTGTTAAGCATATCAGGTCTCAGGCTGTGCCCTGTAAATTGTCCATCGAGAGCATTCCAAATTATTTATGGTACACTTTTATTCTTCATAGCTGTGTCTTACACTGCTGCATAGAAAAAGCCACAGCAAATTCACCTGAGCCTGGCTTATATCAGCTGAGGAGGCATTGAGACGGGCAGGGTGCTGTGAAACATGCGTCTCTCTGGCTTAACTTTAAAGGGTGGGAAAACAACCTGCTATTGTTTTCTTCTGCCTGGTTTCATTATACATTGTCAATGATGCTGCTGTCAGAAAGGTAATTGTGCTGGTCTGGATCAAAGAGTTTAGTCAAACAGTGTGGGTGGAAGAAACCCTGGAAAGCCACTGAAACGTTATTTGACAGAGCCGGAAACGGGTGACGGGCAGCAAACAAGATTGTTCAGCTGACTCTGGGGCTGCCAAGGGGGTAGGTTAGCCCAGCACAGTCTCTGCAAGCTAAGTGGAACTTCCCTCCCTCCACTGCCCCCCAGGTATCTGGGGGTCTCGGATGTTTTCAAATGGATTCATATTCCTTATGACCATACTAGTATTTCCTGAAGCTGGCTGTTATTCTCACCCCACCCCAGGACACTGTTCAGTGTCAGAGCATATGGATCTGCTTTTAACCAACAGCACAGATTGTCTAACCCTGAGTACCTGATCTCTTTCCAGTCCAATCCCTATCAAAAGCATGGTTGCAAGAAATCATACTTGTGAAGTAGTGTTGGCAGATGTTCCAGTCCACCCACTCCTCCAGATATAACAAGTTTTTTCCTTGGATGAAGAAGACCATCAGAGAACTGTCTACCTCGATCCTCATTGTTGGTGCCTTGTCAAAGTGCTTTAGCTGAGTTGCACTTTAGAGTTTGAACTGCTCTTGGCTTGCAGTGCAGGTTTTCATCAGCAACAGCGGAGCATCCTTTGCTATTGATTTTACTGTGGGATGTGTTTGAGGGCATTGCCCACCATACCCCACAGTGTCCCCTTTATGAGATCCCATAGGAGACATTGTTCTTGGGTCTCAGTACCAGGAAAAACCATGTTACTCCTGGGTAGTTGGTCTGTTTTCCTCTTAAACACATGATTCGTCTAGTAATATCTTTTTCCCTCTTTGCTTTAGCTGTCAGAAAGTTAGAGCTAAATTTGGGACATAACTCTAAAAAGTATAATGCTAATTTTACCCTTAGCTTTATTATATTTCCATCCATTTTACCTTATGTACCATCTCCTTCAAGGATCTTATATCCTTTTGTGAATGGTGTTTTAAGAATTCCATAAAATTTCTCTCTAATTTGAAGAAATTATGATATACAATCTTAAGAGTGTGCAAGTAAAATAGTAAAAATACGGCTCCCGATGCTAAAAGAAAAAGAAAATAATGAGCCCGTGATGAAGGAGCTGAGTACAAAGTACAAGTGTGTTGCAAAGAACGTCTGCCGTGCCGCTTGGTGTCGTTTATTTTAAGTCGAAAAGACATGGCTAGCATCAGTGTTCCCTGGAGTGTGTTCTATAGCACATTAGTTCTTAAAGGATTCTATGTTCAAATACGTTTGGGACACTCAAGGAGTTATTTAACTTTTTTTTAACCTAAACTGCAGGATTTCTAGAAGTTCTTAACATACATTCATTGTGAATCTTCAGGAGGCAGACTCCGTGGTGCAGAGTTTCTAAATTTATTTGACCATTTATTTTTCCTGGAGCATGTCCAAGAGCTAATCTTCTTTGAGAAATGCTAGAGTAGAATAATGCCATTATAGTTATTATTATTATTAGAAAGGACTTTCTGTTTTCTCTTAAAAAGGACAGGGCAAAGGCTTAGATATTTATTGCTACTATTCTTTTTTTTTTTTTTTTTGTGAGGAGATCAGCCCTGTGCTAACATCCGCCAATCCTCCTCTTTTTTTTTTTTTTTTTTTTTTGCTGAGGAAGACGGCCCTGGGCTAACATCTGTGCCCATCTTCCTCCACTTTATATGGGACGCCGCCACAGCATGGCTTGCCAAGCAGTGCGTCGGTGCGCGCCTGAATCCGAACCAGCGAACCCCGGGCCGCCGCAGCGGAGCACGCGCACTTAACAGCTTGCGCCACTGGGCCGGCCCCTTATTGCTACTATTCTTAATTTCTTATTTTAAAATTTAAAGTGACAATGCACTAAAAACGAAAGCAATAAAAACATTTATAAGCCATGTATGGTGTTTTATGGGTTTATTTAGTAGAGTATTTTATATTTAGGTTGTTCCTTCTTAATTTAATGTTTAAGGTTCTTAACTATAGGATAATGTGATGTTGAGGTGAACATACTGATTTGATGACATAATTACCCTTCAGGAAGCCATGATAGTGAAGTGGTTGGAGTCTGGAATAAGACATGGTTTCAATTTATGGCTCTATCACTTACTTGATATGTCACTTACTAGATCTGTGACCTCAGGCAAGTGACTTAAATTCTATAAGCCTTGGTTTCCTTGTCTGTAACGTGGGGATTATAATATACCTATCTCATAGACTTGTTGTGAGGATTAAATTAATTCATATATGTCTGTGTGTATACAGTGCTTAGCACAGTGATTTTCATATAGTAAGTACCTAATAAATTGTAACTGTTATAATTTTTGTTTATTCAGCAAACATTTATTGAGCAACTGCTATATACTCTGTTGTATATGTGGATATAAATATGAATGAGTCACAATCTCTGCCCTTGCAGAACATAATCAAGTAGACAAATAACAGACAGTTACATAAATGTGTAAAGTGAAGCGTTTCTGGGTTAATGATAAATATAATAAGTACAGAAAGAGTGGAGTCATAGAAGAGAGGGTTGTCAGATCTTTCGGGACAAGGTGGAAAGGTCGCTTACATGAGGATCCGTAGTGGATGCTTCCTTAGGGATGAGTTTTAAAAGGTGCCTAGGTGTTTGCCAGGGAGAGGAAAGTGAGGCCAGGGGTGCTGGCGAGAGATTCCAGGCTGACTTATGGGAACGAACAGAGGCAGTAGTAAATTGAGGAAGCTGCAGGTAGCTCAGAATAGCTGTGAATGGCACGTGCAGGACAGAGGTGCAATGAGATACAAGGTGGCCGAGGTCGGCAGTGGCTAGATCACGAGGGTCTTGAATCCCAAAGTGAAGCGTTTGCAAGTTAGACTGTAAGCAATGGGGAGGCCTTGAGGCATTTCAGCAGTGGAGTAGCCATATCAGATTTGGTTTAGATCAGTTCTACTCTCCATGTGGTCTATGTACTCACTGCATTAGTATCACCTAGGAGCTTTATTAGAAATGTGAATTCTCAGGCCCCACCCAGAACTACTGAATCAGCCTCAGCAATTCCTGTTTTGGCAAGCTCTCTAGAGGATTTTTTGGTAACCTTAAAGTTGGAGAAACACTGTTTCAGATAGATCACTCTGTGCACTTCAGAGAGACTAGACTGGATACTCTTCAGCTGGAAGCAGGGAGATTAATGAGTGAAGAGCCATTGTCTAGGTGAGGAATGATGGCAGGGCCTGAACTAAATCAGAAGCGGGGGAAAAAAGAGGAAGAGACAAATTATAGAAATATTAATAAAATTTACCTTACGGCACCTTAGTCACCCCCTGCATGCTGTGTTTGGAAAAAGGACAATTTAGGGATGACTCCTAGGTTTCTTGCTTTATTAACAGGATGTGAGGTTATGCACTGAGATGGGGAATATAGGAAAAGTATAAGGTTTTCTGTTTTGTTGTGTTTTTTGGCAGTGAGAGGACTAAATTATAATGAGTTTTGTTTCCAGTATATTAGAAGTGCCTGTAAGACATCCAGATGAAGGTGTACTGTTGGCTTTTGGACATATGGACCCAGTGCTGAAGAGCGAGGTCTTGACCAGTGTTATGGATTTAGGAGTCATGAACACCAGAGGGTAGCTGAAGAAGCAGGAATGGATGAAATTGGAAAGAGATGGAAATATAGAAATTTGGGTAACAGCACGTGTTTTAGTGGGTCTTTATTATCAGGGAACTGTTTATCTCTCTGATCTCATCTCACACCATCTGCTCTCAGCAATCACACGTCCGTCAAGCTAAACCACTTGAGGTTCTCTAAACATACACGCTATTTTAACCTCAAGGCCTTTGCACATGCTGTTCCCTCTGCCATGAACATTCCCTACCTCATTTCCTTACTTAACTCTCTGCACTTAGCAAACTCCTATTGATCCCTCAATACCCACCTCCAAAGTAATTCTCTCCCCAGGAAAAGTGCCCCTTCAAGGTGCTTTCTTTGGATTACTACATTAAGTAAAAACTGCTTCTCTGTTTTCTTTGTGCTTAGATCCTGATGGTAAGGTCTGTGTCTGGTTCAACATTTCACCCTGGTCCTTGGCAGGATACGTGTCACATAGCAGGTGCCCAATAACTAATTGTTGGATGAATTATGAAAGAATAGTCAGAGGAAGAAGATTGTCAAAGGAAAAATAAGAAAGCATCATATTAGAAGTAGAAGGAGTACAAGGAAGGAGTGATGGCATGGAAACCAATGAAGGAAGTTTTAGAAGGGAGTGGTCAGTAGTGTCAAAAGCTTCCAAGCAGTCACATAAGATAAAGACTGAAAATGTGCATAGGATTTGATAACCAGGTCAGTGGTGCCCTTTGCCAGGATGGTTTCAGAGTGTGAGCTCTCATAGTAGAAGTCAGATTGCAGTGCTTGAAGAACAGCTGACAGGTGAAAGAGGAGAGCCTGAAGCTATGAGGAACTGGCTCATGATAGAAGAAGGAGACATGGGGTCAAAGGAAGGCTCTTTGAAATAAGAGATGATTTAACATAAATGTGCTGTTGAATAGGGGCTTGGTACAATGAGGAATCTAAAGTAAAGAAGGAAGAGAAAGAATGATAACTGAACTAGATTCCAGGTACAATGAGGAATCTAAAGTAAAGAAGGAAGAGAAAGAATGATAACTGAACTAGATTCCAGTTTAGAGGAAGGGATCAAGCTTCATGAAGAAGGATTAATCTTGTCCTGGAAGAAGCCTGGAAGGGAGTGGAGGTAGGCGTGGATGTAGACAAGTTTATAGGGCTGGGGGAGGAAGTTTAGAGAGCTGAGGATTGATAGCTTAATTTTCTCGGTGAAATAGGAGATAAGCTAGAAGTTCCTGTTTATGAACTCGTGTGTGTGTGTGTGTGTGTGTGTGTGTGTGTGTGTGTTTAGGGGGTGGTTTGGACAGGCCTGGGGATGTGCTCATGGAGAGGAAAGAAGGTTCCAAGTAGTCATGTAAGACCTGACAGAGGGAGCTGACCAGAACATATAATTTTTTTCTTAGAAAAGAAAGTCCTATCATTTTAAGGTGGGTACCCCTTATGAATTCTAAGAGTTTACTGATTTAGATGAGATCTTTTTATTGGGTACTTAGGGAGTGCCATAAGGTCGTTTATGATATTATGATATTATGCTTGAGAGACTATCACTGAAGAAAGATTATTTTAAGGGGCTATCCTTCTGTAATTCAAAGAATGTTTTTTGTCTCACCATCCAGATATTTATACACTATGTAAACGACCTGAAGATTTAGTAACAGTGTGATCCGTGTGAGCCTTCCGCATTACAAAAGGAAGAGGGAAGAATCCAACCATGTTATTACTTTGGTTGAGTTTGTCATATCCCTTAGTGAAATGCATGAGCAAGTCACGCTGTGCTGCCTTGAATAAACTATTAATCAGTATGAAAGTATAAAGATATGTACCTTAAAATCATGGTTTTATGTCCCAAGTGGCACTGTAATATTAAACATTAACATTTATCAAGTTCTTACATAATGCTGTATATTATGCTACAAGCTTTCCTAATAAAATCTCATTTAAACTTCATAATAATTTCAGGAGGCAGGAAATATGTAAGTCATATTTTATAGATGAAGAAACTGAGGCTTAAAAACAGTTACCTTGCTTCTCTTTTAGCTTGCCATTCAAATGAGAAGATCTAAAGTTCAGAGGGCCTGAAATTTAGTCAGTTCAGAGTTCTGCATTTAACTGATTTTACAACTTTTCTAATTTTACTATTATACAGCATCGAATAACCTAGGTAGGGAAGTTTAAAAGTCCAGGCTAGCCTAGACTAGCCCCTGTGCTCATGATGGACAAATACATGGCATACGTGCTTTCCCATCCCCCTCTGTGCCCACTGCAGACATTGATAATCAATCGTAGCGCACTTTCCTCGGGTCCCAGGCTTGGTCTCAGAAACCCTTACGAGGTAGTGATCCAGGCATCCGCTATTAATCAATTTGTCATCCGGAAGCTAATATACCCAATTATTTTGTGAATCACATCTGGTGGGCAGGAGTGTCACTTCAGATCCTCTGAGATGCAGCCAAGATGGGATAAGCCCTACAAGGGCTTTATTGGGGGAAATGCCTGTGAAGAGAAAGAGGAACGTGGGGAGGGAGCAGTTGTAGGCAGGGAGGGTCTTCAGACCACAGTGCAGTTTTGACACCTGTGAAAGCACAGGGGGAAGGAAGGACTGGGTAGGTAGGGCCTCTGACTATAGTATAGTCTGAGGAAGTCTCAGTCAGGCTGATGAGTTTCCTGAACAAAGGCGTCTCATAGAAGAATCCCCACAGGGCAGGAATGGGCTGGCTCTCATTCCTGCCCCCTTTGCCATGCTTAGTCACTGGCTGTGAGCAGCCTGGGGGAAGCATGGCCTTGGAGTTGGAAGCCCCAGGTCAACTAAATCCTTGATGAGGATTTGAGTGCACACTTCCATGGCAGCCAAGAAACATCCCTGGAAATGTCTTCTCTGGTTCTCTATAGATCAGCTAGGAACTATGATCGTGCTACCAAAGCTGGCAATTCACAAAGTCGCTGAAAGTTTCTTAGCAGATAGAAGATTAGAACTCCATTTCTCTTTCCTGGAGTTGTGGCTTATCTTCCTGAGTTTTAAGGAGTTGTATGTGGAAGAAGTTCCTGTGTTTGTGGAGCCCTTGGCTCCTCCTGTCACCATCAAACCCTGAGGAAGAAGAAGAAGAGGAGCCACTGTTTTTTTCATTTGCCGACTGATCCCTGGTCTTACCACTTCATTTGGTTGGAAATTATGTTTCAGTTTCACTTAGCAAACGCCATTCTCTTTGTTACAGGGATTGTAAAATAATAACATATGATTTATAAATTATTGCAAAACATTGGTATCTACAGGGAATATGTTTAAGATCTTTAAATATTCCCTGAAATTACAAATATAGAAATGTTTATATAGCTCATGGGCTTTCTCCCAAATTATATTTTCACTGAAAGACACGTGTATTTATCTTTCTCATGTGATGGACATTTTTTTTCTTAACAAAGAAACAAAGATTTTGCCACTTCAAGAGTTACTAACAATAAGTAGCAAGTCAGCAAATTGCTTGTCTAGTAACTAGGTTTATTCACTTCTAAGTGAATTGAATTGGTCCTGCACACCACTCTCAGAGCATGTGAGATTCAAGGTGTACTTCAGTAAGATTACACATTACCACACATTGTAATGATGATAACAGTCACAGTTATTACCTGCCATTTATTGATTGCCCATTACCAAGGCACTGCATTTGAAATACATTAATGTCAGGTATTTATAACAACCCTATGAGGTAGGTGGTACTACCTCTTTGAGAGAGAGAGAGAGAGAGAGAGAGAGAGAGAAGGATCGGGGAAGTTAATGAGGTTGTCAAAGTCAAACAGTAGGTGGCAGAACTAGGATTTAAAGCCACACACTTTTTGGCTCCAAATCCCAAACTCTTAATTACTATTTGGGGTTACTCACAATGAGTTAGAAGTTGTAGGTCAAATAAGTTTACACCAGGGGTCTGCTGCATATAGTAATATACCCCCCACCCCACCCCATTTGATCAGGTTTGCCTCTAGGGCTGGATGCAAATATCATTAAATATGCGTAGTACACCTACAGTTAGTAAAGCAACCCTTATCATTTGGATTAATATTAATTGTGCCTCACACCTTAAGGCTAGCCTCAGAAAAAGGAGCTTCGTAAAGGGATTTTTCTAATGCACATTAGAAATAGAAAATAATTTCTCTGTTTCTCTCTTCTCAAATTATCTGGAGGCCAATGATAGTATATAAGCTCTAGGTGAGCAGATGCCATGTCTAGCTTATCCCAGCTCCTAGCACCATGACTGGAGCATAAAGGAAGCTCCCTTACAGACATTGTATGAAGGATTGCTGGCACATTTGGCTGCTGAGAAAGTGTGATATTCATTTAAAAGACAGTCATAGACAGGAAAAGAATATTGTAAGTTCACTTAAATTAAGATGGAAAAAAAAAATCTAGAATATTGTGTGCCCTGAGTCTGATCAGTAGTCTACTCTTCTTTGAGGTTGAAGATGGTTCTTTGTGGATCTGATTTTCCTAAAAGACACAAAAAAGGGCAATTGGCTTAGCCCTTGAGAAGAGAAAATGAAAAGGAACCTCTGACCACTATTTTTTTTAAATGCCTTATTACAAGTCCTGGAAAAATGTGTGCAGCAGATCAAAACAGCCAGGTGTTTGGATAACAGCCCTCCAGGGCCAGCTGGCAGAGAGCAGCTGGTCGTCAGAATAGATGGAAAAAACATATTCTAGAAAATGAAGAGTTAGCCCAAGAGAGGGCACAGGAAAGCACCCAGTGTGGGGGAGGCTGTGGACGGACCATAAATTACGTGGATGAAAAAGGATTAAAGGAGCACATTTTAGAAGGTGCTAGGGTCTCATAAAAGGTCTCTTTAATCAGCAGAGGCAGACATCCCACTAGAGAGTCAGGTGACCCTTCACATGCTGGTGGGTCAGAAGACGCGCACAGCGTTCAAGAGGTGGAGAAACTTCCATGCGTGCTCTGATGACGTGGAGCACCTCCAGCAAATGAGCCCCCAAGCTCAGGGGTCTAAATTACAAGGCTAGTGTCTGCAGGTTAAATGCAAGGGATGAAAAACTGCTAACATTCGGACAAATACAATGTAATTAATGGCCTTATGGGGAAGTAATCCAAAATATATGTCTTGGATTTTGAACTTCTCATCCAGTAAAATTATGGACTGTATTTATAAGGGAGAAATGCAGAGTATTGCTGTGGTCTCCCTATTCTCCACCCCGTCCACTCTCCTCTGACCCCACTTATATGTCCAAGCCAATAACAACCTGTAGATAACAACAAGTAACATTGCTTGGCACTTTTTACACATAGGCACTGTTCAAAAGTGTTTTACGTAAATTAACTTGTTCACCTTCACAATCGCCCTCTAAGGTAATACTTTTATTATCCCTATTTTACAGATGAGGAAACTGAGTCACAGAGAGGGAGTAGATATAAGGAAAAAAGAGCACCTAACACTTAATCGAGTGAGAAAACATAGTCCCACTGTTGTTAAAATAAACTACTGGTTATGGTAACCAAGAGCAGAGATGAATGGTAGGAAAAGGGCAGACAGGAGAGATGGGCAAGAAACTAGCCTAGAGGAACAACCTTTTTAAGGGAGAAAAAAAAGACTAGTCTTAAAAGCAGAAAGGTAAGAAATAGGCTAAAGTCTATAAAAATAGACCAATATTTACTTACTAAGAGACTTTGGAGCTAGAGGACAATCTAAATCTTGAAAATAAAACACATTTGGTCTATATCCTCAAGTCAGCCTAATGGTTACAAACCTTGAAGAAGCAGTGGGAATAAAAGGAAGGGAAAGAGAGGGGAGGAGACCGCAGATGAGGAGGTAGGAGGGCACGGAACAGTACTGTTGGCTGCACAGGGATGGCCATCTGTCGTGGTCCATAAACCCTCAGGGCTTTGGCTCCCAAACCCAAAAACTCTCACGTCTCCTATGGGGTCCTCAGAGAGAAATTAACCAGGCTCCCACTCCCCTGGCACAGCAGTCTGTTGTTACACATATGTTCAGATTGAGACCCTGTCTTCTGTGAGAAGCTGTCTTTCATTTATGCATACGTCAACTAAATCAGCCAGCCAACCACTAGAGGCCCAAGGCCATTCCTAGCCCGTGTCTTCCTCTGTTCCTGCACTTGCCTGTCCTCCCTGGCTTCCATTGCTGCCTTTGAAGCAGGTGCGCCGACCCTGAGTCCTATAGACTGAAAGGATCCGTTTACAAGGGCTCTCTCTGCCTCTCGGTTCTCAACTCCAGTCACAGCAAGAGAGACTGTTGCCAAGCGCTGAGCCGGTGAAAACACAAAGACGTTTTTCAACCAGGCAAAAATATGCAAACAAACTGGTTTGAAGGGAGGTGTGAGGCAAATCCAGAGTCTTAGCTTCTGAGCCAGAGCACAGGGAGAGAACTCAGGAATTGTGATTGTGGCTCAGAAGTCGAAATGTAGGGAGTCCATTGTTTTCAGTAACCTTGTTGGGTCTGAAAGCTGAAAAATAAAACAAGAATACTTCAAACTTTATCAAGTTGGAGTCCTCGAAATACAAGTTTAGATTAAAATCTCTCTTCTCTCATTTCAGTATATGTAAGATGCCTGATGTTGCTTATTTGAAGCCTTCACGTAGCAAATATGAAAGGGGTTCTCTCTCCTTCTAACTTCCTCTCTGCTCTGGTGTGACTTTGGGAGTGCCCAGGTCCTGGCCACTCCGCCCCTCATCTACTGTAGTAAGGAGAAAATTCCCTCCCTGCCTGTTTTTCTGTATCTCAACGGTTACTATCTCTTTCGTCAGGAGTTACTTAATCTCCTAAACCATCATGTTGAGGGTGGAAGATGGGTGTAGACAATAAACTTCCCCAGAGGAGAAAAGGGCAGAAATACCTCTCCCAGATGGAAATCATAGCAAACAGGGACAGCAGACGGTTGTGTATGTTTGCATGTGTGTGTGTGTTTGCGTGTGCCCACATCAACTTGATTGCTTGGCAACACCTATCTTGTCAATTTATCAGGTAAATCTTCAGGATTAATTGATTACAGACCCCTATTCAGGCTTACTTCTTTGTTTTCTCAATGTGTTGTTAGACATAGGGATAGTTATTGTTTAGTCCTAAACAAATGATAGCTACATTGTTTAGTGGTTCTCAACGTTTAGTGGTTCTTAACTGCTGTCTGGGGAGCTTTAAAACCCCCCAGTGTTTGGGAAAGTCAGATTCAGTGGGTCTGGGTGTGGCCTGTGCATCAGGACTTTTAAAAGCTCCCAGATGATTCTAATTTGCAGACAAGGCTCAGCACCATAGGTGTAGAGTTACTTCCTAATGAGAAATTTAGTAGGATTCCTCAGGCTACTGGGCCAGATGAAATGACATGTTATAGTGACACCATTAGTTAAAAGGAGGAAAAGACACAGCAAGTAAATATCTAAATGCAGGTCTTTCTGTTTACAAAACAGCAGCACCAACAGCTATGAGTCAGTAGAGGAGGCCCCAGAAAACCCTTGATCTCTTGCAAGTTTTGTTCTTGTTGTTAATCCATTTGCACTAAGGTGTGTTATGGTCCCCCTCTCTTAAACGCCAAGAGATACTCAGGAAGCCTGGAGGCCAAAGGCCCAGCTTTATTAGCAATGTGTCCACTGGTTCTCCCTGGAGTTCAAGCAACGCAATAATCTCTACAAACAAAACCCACTACTTTCAGTGCGTATCAAGAGAGACACCAAAGCCAAGTCATTTATCTGTCACCACTGATTTCAGTGTGAAACCAGAAGATTATGCCACTGGGGGTTTGGGAAAGAGAATGTCAGTCAGGTTCACATTTTCTTTCTGCCTCTTGGACATCCAGGTAGCTTTCAAGGCATGACTTGGTTTTAGTCAAGGAATTCTCTTCCTTATAATTCTATCAAATACTGTCAACAATAACACGTCACCTTTGCGGAGCACTGCTGTGTACCAGCTATCCTGCTAAGGGCTTTATGTGGATTATCTCATTTCATCCTCGCATCCTCTACAGGAAGTAGATGCTATTCTCCTTATTTTACAGGTGAAGAAATTGAGACTTAATGTGGCCTTATGATGTGGTCATTGTATTGTGGCTAGAAAATGATAGAGCAAGGATTTAAATCTCGATCTGTGACTTCAAAATCCAAGCTTTTATCACTGAGTTACTGCGCTTGGTTTATAGACTTCTAGGATAAAACAATTCCATTTTGCTTGTTTTTCAGTCCCTTGATTTATCCCTTCCTAGAATATGAACCCTAGTAATTGTTATGATGAATAATTTTTTTTTTTTTTTTGCTGGGAAAGATTTGCCTTGAGCTAACAGCTATTGCCAATCTTCCCCTCTTTTTTTCTTTTTTCCTCCCCAAAGCCCCAGTACATAGTTGTATATCCTAGTTGTAAGTCATTCTAGTTCTCCTATGTGAGCATCCTCCACAGCATGGCTACTGACAGATGAGTGGTGTGGTTCCACGCCCAGGAACCAAACCTGGGCTGGTGAAGCGGAGCAAGTGGAAATTTAACCACTAGGCTATCAGGGCTGGCTCATGAATAATTTTTTTGTTGTTGATTTATTTAAAAATGAGTCTTTCTCTAAGAGTTTGCCAATGCATGTGTGAACTTCAAACAATAGCTGACTTTATAACTGGGGATTGAGATATTTCTTCATGCAATCTGATTAGTGACAAGAAGGAAGCAACAACAATAAAACTTAAATGAAGAGTTGCTGAATATGCTCATGTGCTGACTCATACCGTTGGTACTGCTATTTTGTCAACATTGAAAACTGGATTTTATACTTTAGCCTGTTCCTTTTCTGTTTTAGCTAATGGTTGTTATAACATTTTGCTCAGTCTGCCAGATATACTTGAAAATCTTCCCAAAGCTATCATTAGCAAGAAATGCAAAACGGGGCCGGCCAGGGTTTCCCTGCCTACCAGTTCATGGATATGTTGGATGAAGATAAGAAGCGTGATGATACCTGAGCTTTTCTAACATTGACTATATTGCTACAAAGTAATAAACAGAGAGGACAGGACGACAACAAATGAAGGTTTCGTTGATCTGCATTTGAATGTGTATATGTATAGAGGTCCCCATGTACATGTTTTCTGCTAACTTCTGTCCTGCACGTTTAGTGTGATGCCCAGCCTCTGAGAAGTCCTGCCATTTTAGTGCAGGCTGAGTGAATGGCTTGAGGTTAACTACTGTCTGAGCCAGCCCTGCTCTTCTGAGGGGAGCCATCCTGTATAGGATGGCTCTTCTCTGACAGGGATGTTTATCTGACTGTTGTAAACCAGTCAGGGGTTCTTGCCCGGGGCTCTGCACTTGAACTCACAGTGTCAGTGGATGAAGTCTGTCCATGGGGATTTATGGAATCTCTAGCACCTCTAGATCTGTTGCAACTTCTCAGTCTTCTGAGGCCAGAAATCCTGAAATAAATAAATCTTGAAGGTCGGTTTATTTCCTTTTAAAGCTTTTACTCCTCTGAGGTCAAGACCGAATTTTTTACCTCTGCAAATAAAGCATGTAGTGACATGTCTTTTTATGCTGTGGGCTCCTCTAACTCCTCGGCTCAAGGACAGAACAGAGTTGAGAAGGTGATGGGAGGAGGCGATGCTCTTCCTCATTCATTGCAGAGCAGCCCATGCATTGCTCTCCTTGAACTATGGGAAAGATGCCCATGACAGAATGCTGGAGATGACCTTTGATGGGGAAACCAGGTTTTTTTTCCTTCTGATTATAATATATATTATAATTTATATACTTATATATAATTATACTATAATATAAATTACAGCTAAAATGAATTTTGGAAATAATGCAAAGATATGGGAGAGGCTGGGGTCAGAAAGACCTCGTGGGATTCACAGGGGCACGCCACAGCTTTGTCGTCTTCCAGGCCCGCAGTAGGATTGCACTTCTCCACCATCCCCTTGAATTAGGTGTGCCCTTGTGACCGCTTTGGCCAACCAAGTGTGCGTGGAGGGGCAGCATGTGACTGCTGGGCAGGAGCTTTGAAGCCAGTGTGTGCTGTGTAACACTCTCCTTTCCTGTTAGCATAGTGGATGGCTGTTCCATCAGCCCGGGTCCCTGATGGAATCTTCTTAGAGACCCACTATGGACATGTAGAGAGAAGAAGAAATAATCTTTTGTTATTTGAAGCTACTGAATTTGGGGGTTATTTGGATTGGCAGCGTAGTCTGATTGATAAGGAAATCATCATGTTACAGCTCCCATATTGAGGAATAGTAGAAATATGACAAAGGAAATTGCTCAAGAGGAGACTTGAAAATTCTCTGTTTGTTTGTTTTAACCTTAGGAACTGCTGGCCAGCAAATGTAGGAAGGGATTGAAAAGATATTAAAATGACCAGGCCAAGCCCTATAAAGACTCTGTTTTTTTAAAAAAATGTAGTAAAATATACATAACATAAAATTTGCCATTTTAACTATTTTTATGTGTACAGTTCAGTGGCATTAAGTACATTCACATTATTGTGCAATGATCACCACCGTCTGTCTCCAGAACTTTTTCATGATCCCAAACTGAAACTCTTACCTATTAACCAATAACTCCCCGTTCACCTCCCCTAACCCCTGGCAACCACCATTCTAATTCCTGTCTCTATGAATTTGACTACTCTATGTGCCTCATATAAGTGGAATCCTATAGTATTTGTCCTTTTGTATCTGGCTTATTTAAAACCTCTTTTTTTTTTTTAAAGATTACATTCCTGTTTTGGCTAGCAATCCCTACATCTGTCTAGCTATTTCTAAGACAGTCTTTGCTCAAAGAAGAGAGAGGGATGACAAGAATCTGCCATAATCATTGACTCTGGCAGTGGGTGGAGGTGGCTTCAGGCTTTCCAGGCCGGAGGTCAGCAACCTTTCCAAACTGGAATGTCAGAGTTCCACATCCTACACTTCCCTTGGGCCAAGGGTCAGGGAAGGTTTCAAACCCTGAGTGACCAAGTTCTGCCTCCCACTGATGTGGGGAAGGTGGATTACCATATCCTACAAACTGTGGTGGAGAGACAGCTTTGATTTCTTTCATTTGTAGAGTATAGGTTGAGTTCAGTGACAGCAGGTGGTTAGAGCTTTCAGAAGGAGCTGTGACAATGGTAACAGGTCCCAAAGCTGTAGAAAACCATCCTATGGACCGTCACAGAAGGAGGGAGGCTTCTTTATCATTCTTTTCACTTAAAGACAAATAAGTTGTCAGAAGTTGTCTGGGGAAGTTATTACCTTTTTTGGTAATTGCTTTTGTTTTTTTCTAGAATTACATTTGTTAGAATCAGGTGGATAGTCTAGGGTAGACATCAGAGGGGTGAGGGATGGCAGTGGAGTGGGGTCACTGGACTGCCAGTTGGAGGATGCAAACTCAGCTGCACTGATGTGGTCCCCGAGCTCCTGTGCAGGGAGGTGGGCCAGCCTTGGAGGAAGCGGTAAGCCAAGGAGACCAACTCTGAAGTCAAGCTTCTGCATGCTCTGATAGATTTGAGGGCCACGTGGCAGAGTGGTGAAATCCCTGCCTTCTGGTCCTACTGAAGTTTTGTTTGGAAATTAGCAGAATTGGAGGTTTGTTTTTAAAAAAAGGTCAGAGGAAATTTCAATAATTGCCATGGAGATAATAAAACTGTGCTCTGATTTACATATTAACACACATGGAAGCGTTAACACATGTGGTTTCCTCCTTCCCAGTCCAGAGAGCAGACAAATGTTAATCAATTGATAAGTCAGTCAGTAAGTATTTTTTGAACATGCATTATGTTCCACACACTGGGGATACTCCAGAAAGCTGATTAGACACAAATCATGTAAACAAAATGTCAAATTGCAACTCTAATGAGGGCTGGGGAAGAGAGGTGTTCTATACCACGGGAGCCTATAGTCAGAGTTTAAGATGGTCAGGGAGAGCTTGTTTGGAGATCTCAGGGACAGAAGAGCTTCACCAGGTGAAAGAAGACAAAAGTGCATTCTAGGCAGAAGGAATAGCATGAGCAAGGGCCCTGTGGGAGGGAGCTTGGTGAGAATGAGGATGAATGGAGGCCATTTGTGGTTGGAGTAGGGAGAGAGAGATTGGTGGACAAGTTAAGGGTGGAGGCGTGGGCAGGAGGCGGTCAGGAAAGGCATCCTCGTAAAAGTGAGTGCAGTCTGACTTGTCATTTCCTTGTTAGAGGGTGCAGATCTTTCTTTTCTTCCTCAGCGTAGTACCATGGTTAAGAGCGTGGATTCTGGAGCCAGACTGCTAGTATTGGATCTTTTCTGTCCCACTTACAAGCTTTGTGACCATAAGCAAGTTACTTACCCTCTCTGTGCCTCAGTTTTCTTATCTGTAAAATGGCAAATATAGTAGTAGCTACCTCATAAATTTGTTAGGAAAATTAAATGAGTTTATATATATAAAGTGTTTAGAACAGTGCCAGGCACTAATTATAAGTACCACATAAATAAGACCTATTTTTATTACCCTATATAGTAGAGAGCATCACTACTCACCAGATATTCCCCAATCAGTTTATGAATAAGAAATATACGCTGAATTATATTCAGAACATGTAAATGTTTGCATCACGAATAGAGAAAACCTAAAGCAAACTGTAGGCCTCTTCAATGTCCATTTATGGTATGAAAAATGCATTTCTCAAGAAAATTGCCTTGGAAAAGTGCCCTTGCAAAGCTGAGAGAGTTAAAATGCCTTCTACTTTGCCCAATGTGTATTTGAGATTTTTGGAAGAAAGTGTTTTCTTGATACTGATTCAGGTGATACTCGGAACTGAGTAAGGGCAGAACTTACCTCAAATCCTTTCATCATTTTCTCCTTGATGCAGTTGAGCAATCTTAGAGCTAGAAGCGACCTTAGAGATCAGCCAGACGTTTGTTCTGAGTAAATTGGCTCTTGGTTTCTGCATGAAGTGATCACATTAGAAAAAGGAGCTGCCAACTTAAGAATTTAATAGACAAGTAATTAATTTAACTGAGACGCTTCTGTGAAAATCATAAATACCATCTGCAGCTTCTCCTTTGGAAGATGGTAATGCATTTTTGCTGAAGTTTTTTTTTTTTAACTATTTCTGAAAAATAAAATAATAAGCAGCCTTACTTTGTACCTATAGATTTGGTAACATCGTGAGTCATCAGGCCCTCCATGTGGATGGCACCATATTATTACACAAACAAATTTTTATTGAAAGCTCACTATGTATGAGGGCTTGTGATGGATTCTTTTATAGGATGCCTCGTTTAATCCTCATGGTAATTATATGGAGTCTGGGGCAGGTCTTGAACCCATTGCCCCTTGGATCCCGTCTCACCCTTCCTCTGCTCTGCTCTGAACTATAGGAGACTGACTCCTGCAGCTGCCTCTCCTAGCCTCTCCTGCCCACTGGCTCCTGGTTGGTTTTGGGCATTGGGAAGCACTAGTGGAGATGTAAGGTGGGGTGGAGAGAGAAGCCAGGGTATTTCTCCGTCTCTCTCTGCTTCAGGCTACGTCCTCTCTATGACTCCAGCTACCACAGGACTGGCAGGCCATGGTCCTAGCTTCCGCTTGGTGGCTCCAATAACATTGTTTCTTCCCTTGGTCTCTCCTGACAAGGGATGACAGAACTTCCTGCTCTTGTTCATCTCTGGCTTACCCATTGTCTACTGTTTGGCTTACAGTCTCCATCACCTGTATAACCAGTTCCCTGCATTAAATTCCCTCTATTAAAAATATTCAAAGTAATTTCTCTTTTCTGGTTTAGGCCCTAACTCATAGAGTTCAGTATAGTTATACTTGTTTTTTTTTTTTTTTTTTTTTTTTTAATATATGAGGAAACTGAGGACCATATAGGCTAAATATCATAATATTAAGCTGCCAGCTATCAACATCAATATCATAAATCTGCTAATTAAAGTCTTCACACTCCTAAACTCACATATAGTTTTCTGCTATTATACTATGATGCCTTCGTAACTCTCTAGAAAGGGGAAATCTTTCCACTGTAATCCACAGTTATTATAGGAGTGATCCCTCTTGGATCATTGGTATCATGATGGGTTTTACCACAGTCGTGTTTTAGTTAATTGGATTGATGACTTACTACAGGATGAGTTTGAGGATCAGCATCATACATTTCTTCAGAGACAGAACTATTAGGCCCTCAGGCAGCCGATCAGAAAGGACATTTTATATGTCCACTAAAGCTTGGTTCTTGGGAAATCCTCCACAGATCCATGGAGGCACCAAGTTCTGACCACTTTTCCAGGCCAGATGATGAATTCCCTTTGTTTCAGTTTGAATAGAAAATTGAGATCTTTATTCCTTACCTTGAATTTACTCAGAATCAGGATAGAGGTACTCTTAAATTATTGTTAAGTCCCACATAAGATCAAAGACTTTGGACTTTACCATAATTTTAGACTTAATTTTTAGATTCTTTTTGTAGGAATAAATTATAGGCTAAAATGTTTGTGGTTTGAGAACACTGAAGGAATCTTAGCATAGCATCAATTTACTTGTAGAGACTCTTCTTATGAAGAAGTTGGCATTCTAAAAAGAACAATAAAGTGTTAAAACCAGCAGCAGAAAAACAGCCTCTGAATTCTCTCTTTCAGTTCAATAGTAAGAATAGATGGATGGGATCAAGTAGTGGAGAGTGTTGAAGTCTAGGTTAATGTGTGTGTGTGTGTGTGTATGTGTGTGTGTGTGTGTCTAGGGAGGAGGGGTATAATGCAAAGCCAGCAAAGCAATGAGTGATTTGACTATGTGTTTAGGAAAATAGGTAAAATTGTGTTGGTTGAACTTAGAGATGGGGAAGAGGGTCTAAATGGAGGGTGCTATTATAGGTTGTATATGTAGCATATAATATATAATGTAATGTAATGCTATATGGTAGTTAAGAAGAAAGGTAACAAAGACTTGAACTAAGTGACTCTGGAATAGAAACTACAGGTGGATGCATGAGATGATGTGGAGGTAGAATTGATAAGATTTGATCATTGATTGGAGTAGGAGATGAGGGAGGAGAGAAAACTTGAGGATGATTCTGAGGCTTGGAGTCTTCATGACTTTATCTTTTCTTTTTTTATATAGTATCCAACCCAAATAACTTTTCATCCTGTTGTAGAATTTTTGTATTAATACGGGAAATTGGTTGATAGTCATTCTTCTTTGATGAAGACAGAGAAATGCGCAAAGTGGCTTAGCACAGCACTGCACTTCTGTCTGAGGCAGAAAGAGAGCAACTAAGAGATCCTGAAGTCATCAGGACTGCTGACCGTGTACTGAGACCAAGGATGTAAAGTAAATGGAGCTTCTTCCATTTATTCATCACACAGTGAGTGACTAAAAATCCATAGGGCTTTACAGCATTTTAGATCTCTAGGACATCCTTATAAGGATGTGCAGGGTCAGGCAAGGGATGAGGTAGTTATCTACCTCAGATTCTCCTGAGGTCAGAAGTCAGCCTGGAAAGGTGGCTCTCCTACCTCGCATACCCCTCCACTCCATCAGGCTGGTCCATGCACTGCCCTGAGCGTTTTCTCACCTTTGAGTCTTTGCTTCTGCTGGTCCTCTCACCTGCAGGACCACCGTTCAAATCCTCCTCATCCTTCAGAGCCTGAGGGCCTCCTGCTGCCCGCCGCCCTCCTAAATAATTTGTTTTCCTTTTTACATTATTTTGTACTTCGTTATATATTTTATTACCCTTTAATTTCTCCAATTGTGTTCATCTTAGATCTCAAGCTCCTTGAGGGAAGAATTATTTCTTATTCTTTATCATCCTCCACAACACCTAGTACAGAGTGAATACTTGTTGAATCATGGATTTAGTGTGAAAAATCTGCCCCAGTCTTCTCCTAGCCACCTTATCCACTCAGTTATTGCTTCTTTCTTCAGCTATTGGGCTGCCACCACGCATATGAACATGCAGTGCGAGTTCTGAACACTAAAATATTTCTGCCGGGCAAAAGAGTACTGTGACATGGAGAGCTCCAGACGCAGTGGTGCAGAGGGAGGAAGAAAGAAAGAAAAATGCGTTTAGAAACACAGCTTGTTCTTTGACCTGGGAGAACTTGTTTGCTGGAAGTTACCAAAAAGCAAAGTTGCTCAGAACAATTATCAGTCCATCTTCAGACTCTGGTATGTCTTAAAACAACAAGACAGTAAGAAATGACATAAGCCGAGAAATTCTTGGTGGGACATTTGGGTGAAAAGGGTTTTCAGCTTTAAGAACATTAGCTTCTATATCAGTGCGAGAGATCAGCAGGTCGTGTTTTAGTAACTACTTTTTATTTACCAAGCCAGGAATGTTATGGTAGCTTATATCTACATGTCGAATTTTTCACCATAAATGTAGATGTAGTCTAAATTTCACTTAAAAATGAGAAAACTGAGATCCAGTGAGTTTAAGTAACTGAGTGTCAATAAATTGCCTCCTCCAGGAAGCCTTCCCTGGACCTTCAGGTTGGGTTAAGCACCAATATATCTCCCATTGTAACCTGTAGCTATCTTTATCGTAGCCACTACTTTTTATTTTATACAGTAAATATAATAATATAATAGTCTGTTTTATATATCTTTCTCCTCTATTAGATTACAGCCTCCTTGAGGATAAAGTTCAGTTTCTGAGTCCAAGACTTTTTTCTCTCTGTTACATTTGCACTGTCATTTTCAGATATGTCTTAGACTTTGGGGTTTTAAACCACAGAATGCCCTTCAGTTAGTGAGAATAATTACTAGCTTTATTATGTAGTCAAAGTTTGTCCCCGTCTATGGAAGGGAGTATTGAGAACATTTTCTTTCCTATGAGACATCCACCCCACTGCATTTTAGTGGCCAGGGAGTCTCTGTTTCTGGAAGTTAACATCAAAAGAGGATAGCTGATAGTTATAATTGCTCCCTGGCAGAAAGGTTGCCACGGACACTGGAGAACATTCACAGTTAATTTTGTAGAACCATGGCTAATGGGACAAATCGCTCGGCCATGGAGTCTCCTCCAGCTGAAAGAGCATAAAGAGATGCAAAGGGGGAAGCAGGTCGTGGGCTGTGCCCTGGGTTCAGAGGGGGTTCCTGGCAAGGAGAGAGCAGGCAGATTGACTCACTGGGTCAGCCGTGGGTGGCGTTGGACTCAGCTGTCACAGCTGGGCTGACATCAGCAGGACGTGATTGACATCAGTGCAAAGACAGTGCCAGCCGGCCAGGGGCGTGTGGTGGGGACAACCAGAGTTTATATCCTATAGAAGAAAATCTTGTGTTGGGGGACACCAAATAGCAGCGGTGAGCCCTCTGTTGCCATCCAGAGTCTCACTAGGCTCAGCTGACTTGGAGCTGGTCTGAGAGGGGCTGTGAATTGGCTCAGATCACACAGAACATTAGAGGCCAGGCTGGGGCTAGTGACTGGATGGTCAGACTCCCAGGCTCTCCACAGACCACACAGAAAGGGAGACAGAAGCAGATCTTTAAGAAGCTGTGAAGTCAGGTTAGGAACAACCTGGCTCTTGGACAGCTTGTTTCGTCACAGCACTAAAGGTCTTTCTGGTGTTCAGTGACTGTGCTGATTTAACAAAGCAGCTGGTCATTATTTCCTGGAGGTGATTCTTGTAGATTAAGCTGGAGAAATATTTCAGTGGTACAGTCATCATGTGATGTGCTGATCTTTATTGATGTGTAAGAAGCAACAACAATGATGCATGCAAGAAAGAGGTTTAAGTGGGCATCCCTTCCTGTGCCTTTCAAACAGGAAGCAGTAGTGCATAATTAAAACTATAATAATCTCTAAAATTAATTTTTAAAAGATAATTAACAGCTTGAATTTGCTAAACACTTCACTTATTCACAATGCTTTGACGAATCCTCTCTCATTTGATCTTCACATCTTACATGTACCCTTCTTATATGCGTAACTTAGGAGGCAGTAATAGTCACCCATTTTGTAGCAGAAGAATCTGAAACCAGAGAGGTTTGGTGATTTGCCCAAGATCACACAGTAGTTACTGTCAGAACCAGAACTAGAATTTTGGTTCTTTATGTAGTGTTTTTGTGTGGTAAAATTCACAATCCCTTATCTGAAATTCTGAAATGCAAACAAAAACAACATAAGTCTATTTTGTCTTTCCTAACTCATTTGGTGGCAAAACTTTAAGAGTCAGGAAATGAAGTGTTTACATTAACCAGATATTCTGGGTAATTGTTACTATAGGTACCGTACATGTACTGCTAATGTTGGACAAATTAGACAATAATGAAATATACTTAATATCAACTCAGCAGTTGTTGTGAGGGTTAAATAAGGTAATTCAGGTAAATCATGTGGCAGAGTATCTGGTTCATAGGACACACTCCATAACTAGAGTGGTAGCTATTACCTTTCTTAAGAAACTTTGTATCCCCATGTTACAGATGAGGAAATGGGGACAGGCAGAGAGGTTAAATAACCTGCCCAAGGTGACACAGTCAGTAAGTGGCACCACCAGGACCAGACACACAGATTGTCTCTTCCACCCAAAGCATATGCATAACCAGTAGGGTAGAGATAATTCTTGGACCTTCCAGGGGGCTCTAGAAATCCTTCCAGATCATCATTAAGAAAATTAATTACTGAATCATTGGACTGTAGCATGTGGAAGTGCTGTTTAATAGCCTGCTGGTTAAGAAAGAGAGAGAGAGAGAGAGAGAGAGAGAGAGGGAGGGAGGGATTAAACTATCCTAGAAAATGCCTTATAAATTAAAAAGTTGGAATGACTTTACGTAGCAATTGGCAAACCTCTGTTCCAGAGAATTGTTACAAGAACAGAAACTCCCTTGGATGGATTGGATGAGGTCTTTCTGGGAATTAGAGCAAAGAAAAGACACTCCCAAGACTTTCCCCAAAAGTCTGTGGATCAGGCCAGTGAAATCTATTGTTTTGGGGAAAAATAATCATGGCTTATTTTGTGTGTATATAATGAGATTTCGCTCCACTTCCATCGTCCTCCCAGCTCCCCTTACAGTGGCTTTTTTGCCTTTTCGATTTCATTACTCTGAACCTAGGACTTCTCATTTTCGAACCCTGCTTTGGAGGTGAGTGCCTGCAGAGGGTGGGGAAGGTGGGTGGGCTGAGAGAGGGAGGGCAAGGGCAGAAGCCTGCCATGCAGAGGCTGGGAGGTGAGAGGAGAGCAACACTTGTCTCAGAAATTGATTCTAATCCCACAGCTCGCTCCCTGTCACAACTCACATCCCAGATGGTGAGAGGGAGCTCCAGCGCCTCTTGCCTGTGGTCTGTCAGGATGGGCTGGCAAGAAAGTGAGCCCCTCGGCCGCTCAGCTCGAGATTAAGAGGACCTCGGTGCCATTGTGTTGGCAGCTGCTCCGACTCACCCGTGTGCTGTGCGGCATCCACGCGTGTCTGGCCTTCTTTGCTATTTGGGACATGGCACTTGAAAGGTGCCCCCTCCCCCAGACTCCTTGACATTTGTCCAGAGATTAATTGGGCTAATCCCCTTCTTGGAAGAATGGGTTGGAGAGGATGTATTCAGGGAGGGTGAGGAGGCAGGCGGGGATTGAAGAGGCAAGCATTAATGAAGGCACTGGGGCTTGCTGGAGCCTTTGAAGGAAGAAAAGAGCAAATTTCTCTGCTGTTCCCGGACAAGGCTGACAGGTGGGCAGGGAGACTGCAGTTCTTCTGTTCTGCCCAGCTTTGCCAGAAGGTCTGTGCACACCAGCAGTAATGACTTTTGACAGCACCAGCTGTCACTCAGGGAGGAAGCGCTCCCAGCACACCTTGGCCTGCCATTCTCGTCTCTTGTACTGAGGGTGGAAGGTGAGAGCCCCAAGACAGGCCATGCTGATTGTGGAAAACACACATTGCTCAGATGCTTGTCTGGGAGACATACAGAAGTACATTTAAATTTCGTTCTGAATCAGGCGTTCGAAATAAACATCATTTATTATTTGAGATTTGGGGTTGAGAGAAGGCAAGGGACCATGGACAGTGTTTTCTTGTGCAGCTGTGCACATTTTGAAGGGGACGCAAAGCTCTTCACCTTATTGTCTAAAACTATAGCTAGCATTTATTGGGAGCTTATTATGCGCCAAGGTACTGTTGTAAACATTTTACATGTATTAATTAATTTATTCTTCTTAACAACCCAGATGAAGTCGGGGCTATTGTCTCCATTTTAGAGTTAGGAACCTGCCCAGGGTCGTTTGTAAATGGTGGCTCAAAGACTCAAACTCCTACCGTCCAGTTTGGAGCCCCACCCTCTTAACCACTGCACTAGGCTGCATTGCTAACAGAGAAAAGAGAATAAGCATTTTGCCTGGGCTGGTCCCAGGTTAGAACATGACTTCAGTGAGATTGAACAGTTAGTAGAGGATAATGCATCCCAGGAGAACTGAGGATAAAGAGCCAGGAAAAAACTTTGAGGTCGCTGGGAACCCCTGAAAGATATGTGCCTAATTGTGCTATAGGTGGAAAATTTCCTCCAGCTGACAAGATTCCAATCGTGTGCTGGGTTGCTTTGTAAATTACTGTGGACACTGACATAGAGAACGTGAAAGGACACATTCTCCTTTGGCTCATCAAATGAACTTACAAGAAGGGCATTCTTAAAGTGGGATTTATATTGATGTCCATTATATAAACTATCAATAATGAAGAATTTTTAAAAAATGTCACTGCAAGGTGAAGGAAATCTGCAAACATATGAATATCTGTTCATCCTTTATCAGAGATAAGATAATTAGGTCACAGAAATTGCTTTGGTGGGAACTGAAATGACAGATGCTAATGTCAGAACAAAGATTGGAAGAATTTTTGGCATATCTTTGTGGTTTTTGAGCAGAACAAGCAATCTTCAACTTAGGAGCATCTAACTTAAATCTGTTTCTCCCTTCTATGTAACCCCAGTTCACCGGGCGGGAGGCACACATGGTCTCTCTTCTTCCAGCATGTTTTTTCCTGTTGTGAGGATCGGTTTCCTGGCACTAGAGATCAGTACAGATTCTCAAGTGGGGTAAGAAAGAGAAGCGAGAATAGATAGAGTCAATTCACCTCCTATTTGATCTTCAAAACCAACCTAAGAAGGAGTGCTGTCTTCACTTTATGACGAGGAAACTAAAAATTGAAGAACTGCTAACCTAAGACCTAAGACCATATGATGAGTAAGTGGCCAAACTGGATTTGTGCACAGGCTGTGATGTCCTTCCACTTGGCCTCCACTCCTGCTTGTTACCTTGTCACCAGCACCAGATCATAAAGATGGTGAAGGAAAGGAAGGGAAAACATCATCCCGCCACCCACCGTGGTGCCAGCCCCTTACCTCCTCTGCTTTGCTAGACCACTTTGCTACACCCAGAGTCAGTCTTCTGGCTATAGGAGGGGAAGGGGGGGAGGGAAAGAAGGTAGGCAGCCTTGCTTCCTAATTTCTTGTTTTGTACCATTCTCCCACTTCAACCACAAGCCCCCTCTCTCGCCTCCTAACTCTGCTCTCATCTCATGCAGATCTCACTGCTCACTTAGACTTGAGAGCAGCTACACCACTGTTGACTCCTTAAGGTGGAAAATGGCCTTGGTAATCTTCATTAAACTCCTCAGCCTGACACATCCGAGGGGGAGATCTTCCTGTGTGCTCAGAAAGGTGTTTTTCAATATTCATCACCAGTACAGGGTTACAGTTGAAAGTTCTCTACACCCAGAAAAAACTTGATGCTAGAATTTGTCAGAAGAGAACCTGTTCCAAACCAAAGATTTCCAAATAAACTATTAAAACGGGCTCTTTTCGTAAGTTGGGGATCACTAGCAAACTCTCTTGCTCCTCCATATATAGAGTCTTCACTTTCCGATAAAATGCTCAGTGGTTTCCAAGTTGTGCTACTTTTTGCAAGAAGATCAGTGTCTTAATTATACAAGGTAATGTCGTCTATATCCATCTCACTTTGTTTTAACATTTGATGGGTGACAGGATCAAACCCAGTTGTTCCTTCTTGGTACTGCTATGCTGCCTTGGGTGCACAGACCCCACTGCATGTACCAACTATACTCATTCATTTACTTGCCTTTGCCTCATGTCAGATGTGAACTCCTTGGTTGCTCAGACCATGTTTTAACTTTGAATCTTAGCGTAATATCCTTCCGGTCTTACCCTGTCCAATCCATTTTCCACACAGCAGACAAAGAGAACCTTTGAAAACATAAATCAGATGTGTTTTTCTTGCTTAAAACCCTTCAAAGTCTTCCCATTGCCTTAAAATACAATGTGCATGCTTGACGGGGGCTCACCACCCCCTGCAGGTTCTGGCTCTCGTCACCTCTATAGCCTTGCCCCAGGCCTGCTGGCCTTTGCTCAGTGCTCTGCTGCCTCAGAGCCTTGGAGCCTGCTCTTTTCTCTGTCTGGAATGCTCTTCCTCTGCCTTTTACATAGTTGGCTCCTTCTCATGCCTCAAGTCTTAGATGCTTAAATGTAACCTTAAATGTAACCTTAAATGTCAGAGAGACCTTTCCCTCAACAGTCCATCTGAAGTAAGTCTTCCCTGTTACTTTCTGTCTCTGCACTCTTTTTAATTTCTTTAGTATATATCTCAATCGGCAACTACTTTGTTTCTTGACTCATTTGGGGTTCTCTATTTCTCTTATTAGAATGTAGGCATCATGAGGACAGGGTCCTCATCTGTTCACAGATGGACCTTCAGCACAAAGAATAGTGCTTAGCATGGAGCAGAGTGTTTAATAAATGAGTGCAGGAATGAATAAATGAACAATCACAGAGATTTTCTCACAGTCATTAGCCAATAGGAATTACATGTAAAGATTCTACCAATGGTTTATAACTTTTGTATTCACCCAAGTGGACAGTGTGACCCCTCACAATTGTGAACACGCCAACCACAAGGAACCAAGAGAAAGGCAGCTCTTATTACAGGAGAGGACTGCCTGGGAGCAGAGATGATGTCCAAGGGTCCCCAGGCTGCTCTGCCTGCCTGCTACTCACACCCAGTCTGCCCACCTTCTCCTGCTGAATCCTGTATCTGTCCAAGCCTGAGATGGCCAAACTGCCTGTGGACACTCTAAGTACAAATGAGAAGGAACTTGGACATTCTTCCTGAATTTGGGAGATTTTCATTCACAGCTTTAAACAAAGTATCTGCCTTTACAAGCAGCTTTAAAATAAATGGGAGTGGATCATTGGGATCTAACCCCTCTAAGACTGCTACCTAATGACGGCGTCCCTCCCTCCAAGGGCTGACGGTCTTCAGAGACAGGTTATTTGTATGGTCATATCCAAAGCCCTGTGTCTCTTTTTCAAGTCTTGTTTTAGCATCCTGAGAAGCACGGGAATGAATCTCACCAACTCTGCAAGCATTTAGGGTGACTCATTTTTGGGCTTAGCCCAACGATCCCCAAATTTATCTTCAAACAAAAGAAGGTGACCAGACCCCAACAGACCATGGTGTCCACAGTACCTCTAGTGCCCCTCAATTTAGGCAATAAAGCCCTGGGAGCATACTATTGAAAATAACTCCTCCAAAACATCCATGTTACGTGGGTTATTTGAAATGTATTTTCTTGGATAAAGATGATGTTATTTTGTTTTAAATTTTATATTTGTTTATGTTTACAATGCTTACTAGAATTTCCAGTATGGTTAAGACTCTATAGCGTTAGTAATGACAACTAATGGGGACTCAGAATAGAAAATGACAAGGATTGTTCTAATAATATTCAGGAAAAATTTATTTCATCCCTGCATTATCAGCTCTTTTGAGATTGAAAAAATAATTTCCTAAAGTGTGGCCTAAGGTGATAATCTCCTTAAATACAGTCTCCTCTCTCAGTGAAAGGGTTGGAGTCCTTGTTTTGTTTATTGCCTTTGAATCATTTATGGATTTAGTCACCCCACTGAGCACCGACTCATCTCTGCCAGGTGCATTAGGCCTCAATGGGTTGGAAGTGAAATGTGGGGTCCCAAGCAGGGAAAGAAATGAAAACCATATTCACAGTTTATTTGCTCACAGATGTGCACATAATAGAAGCCGAAATTTAAGAAGCAGCTTCTTTCTCTTTGTATTTGACAAGGGACAAAGAAAAACAGTTGTGTGGTCGTTGAGAAGGCAAGGGGCGATGAAACTCTGAGAAGAATTGGAAATACCCATGTTCATCAGCCCCGGCAGGAGAATCAATTCGTTGATAAGAGTGTTGCTTGTCATTCCCAGGAACACACACTAGGGCATTTGGCTCTTGATGAATCATCGGCAAGTGACTTTTCTGTGAGGAAGGAACGAGGGCTTGATCCTGGATGAAGACTCAAGGCCTGACCATCGATTTCTCCCATCTCCCAGTAGCCTGCAGAGCTGTGAGGGAATCATTATGTAGTGTCAGGGTCCTGACAACTCCTGATGCTTTGTGATCCTGCTAAGATGTGGGCTCCAGGTTTCCCCTCCACCTGTGTCAGCAAGTCAGTTCTGGTCTGTGTTTACCGCAGTGACCTGTCACCTTGTGGTATTTCGTTCTCTGTTCTCTCATGCAAGAAAAGGTGAGACAGTGTGAGTGAAAGAGAGTCATTTGCTCTGACTTTATAGGCTCAGACTTTCTAGGCTAGAAGTGTCACAGCTGCTCTGTTTCCTCCTATGTGTACTGCTCCTATAATCATAGTCAACGACCAAATGGATAATTGCTTCTGAATTATGATTTTTATGGTCTGAACAGCTAGATTTCTTTTAGGTTTGGTATAGTGAGTCAATGTTTAAGATGCTTTTCCAATATATTATGTCTCCTAAAAATTCTATTTATTATATCGTATTTTAAATTAACATTACCCTGAGTTCTCAGATTGGGAAGTATCTCTCCTCTCCCTTGCCCTAGCAACCAGTGTGTATCTCTGTTGAAGCAGCAACATAGACAGGACCATGGTAGATTTTCCAGACCAATGACATTATTCTATTAATATCTCCAAGTATCTTATTTTTACCAGTATGAAACTTAAAATAAACATATATATGTAATTTAAATCATATCCCTTACTTTCTCTAAAATTTTCACTTTATGAATTGTAATGATAATACTCATTAGTCAGGACAGGCTAACTGCTGTATGAAAAAACCCACACATGTCAGTGGCTTAACACAATAAAAATTTATTTCTTATTCAGATGGGAGATGTTCCATTCAGCCATTTAGAAACTCAGGTTCCTTCTATCTGTGGTTCCACGTTCTTCTAGAGCCTTGGTGTCTTGTCCATTCAGCTGGGAGAAGAAAGGGAGTATTATGCATTGGAGATGTTTATGGTTCTGACAAGGAGGAGTCCATACTACATCCACTTAATTTTATTGACTACAATTTAGTTGCACAACCACACCCTAGTTAAAGGAGATTAAAAATATGATCTAGGCATGACAACCAGGTAAAAAAGGAGAACACAGAGGCTGGCCCCGTGGCCTAATGGTTAAGTTTGACATGCTCCCCTTCAGCAGCCCAAGTTCAGTTCCTGGGCATGGACCTACACCACTTGTTGGTGGCCATGCTGTGGTGGTGACCCACATACAAAATAGAGGAGGTTGGGCACAGATGTTAGCTTAGGGAGAATTTTCCTCAGCAAAAAAATAAGGAGAACACAGATATTGGTAAATACTAGCAATCTTTGGCCAGATCAAAAAACTGAAAAAAAAAAGAAAAAAGCTTTCAGAGACAAAACTGTTCAATGTTTAATATAAGGCATTACATTAATTTTTTAAAAAGATGATGTCAAACTGCTGTAAATCCTGTAAATTTGATGATAGTTAGCTACATTTGCCATTGGAACAACATTACCTACAAGATCAGATTGCGTAGAGTAAATATTTGTTGAGTGACTGAATGCTTGTGAGCATACTCATCAGCATTATCTCCAACCCCATCTCCATTCAGAGCTGACTCAGGAGCACCTGGAATTGAAGCAGTAGCAGATACAGGTGTCGTAAGAGAGTGTTTGATGCCTTCTTGATGATGTTCGGACCCCTGCTTCTGATGGAAATCAGTTTAGCGCGTAGATATTTTGTTGACTGGCTCATAACATTGAATAAACTTTATTATATAGACAGTGGTTGACGATAGATTAATTTACTTAGGATTTTCTTCATAATTTTCTATTTCTTGAGACATCTCTGAGTTAATGATAGATTCACTTGGCCTGTTAAGGAAATTCATCATAACAATCTGCTCGTGACTACCAAGGTCTTAGGACATCAGGATATTCTGTATTACTCTACCTTTGCCCAAAGTCGAAGCATCAGGGTATCTGGGTTTCTGAACATTGGATCATTAGACATACACTGTATAGTAAAATCATCTGTGTTACATCTTTTTGGCCCATTAGACTTTCTCACCCATTAGCTCCTTGAGCCTGGGGACTTGTTTTATTCATATTGTGCCCCTGGCTCCTGGCCATTATCTCTGACAGGAGGCCTTCAATAAATGTTCTGCAGTGGTTCAAAGTGTGGCCCCCAGACCAGGAACATCAGCATTACATGGGAACCTGTTAAAAATGCAAATTCTTGGGCCATGGCAGACCTACTGGGGGTGGAGCCCAGCAATTTGTGTTTTAACAAGCTCTGCGGGCTTCTGATACATGCTGAAGTCTGAGACCCACTCCTTTACTAAACTGAAATGGACAGATCTTAATGATTACACATATATAGAGAGCGACAATATTGGGTACTTCATTGTTGTCACTGTCCTCAATCATGTTTAATTATCCTTGGTTCTAGTTCAAGTTTAAGTAAAATGTATTGAGAACTTTTTCTAGAATTGGACGTTTCTGAGATTTATCCATAATAATGGAACTTTCTTCAGTTTCACCAGATGTCCCATAAAATCCCAAGTGATACCTTGATTTGGGCCTGGTGATGCTGATTTTGAACAACTGGCCTCCAGAACTATGAAAGAATAAATTTCTGTTGTTTATGTCACCAAGTTTCTGGTAATTTGTTATAGCAGCTACAGGAAACTAATATAAGCAGCATTCTCCAAATTTCTTGTTTTTATACCTATCAGTAAAATATTTTGAGCCTGTCATCTAAAATATGTTTACTCATAAATATTTGCACATAACACTATGCCAATATGTTATATATAAGATACACAAAAAAAGAATTAAAAATGAAGCACTAAAAAGGGAAATAAATCATCTTATAGGTAATTTTATATTACTAATGCTATAAAAAATCTTTTATTCATACTAAAATTATTATATTTTAGTGAAAGCAATGTGATTAAATGCGCTTCATTAGTTTGAAAATCTTGGTTTAACACTTTGTTGAAGATCTTTGTTAACACTTTGTTAGAGATCTGGGTCAAAGTTCAATTTATTTAGATATTTTATTCTAATGGCTATTGTAGCTGAAAAAAATAGCTCACAAGGATATGCAGATCCAAAAGGAAGAAGTACATCCTTGACTATGCTTACTAAATTAGGACATTCTTTTATTTTCTAATCCTATTTACTAATTATGCAAATAATTTTTTATCTCATTCAGCTAATACATTTCCACTGTCACCTTGTCAATCAGTTGCTCTTATAAACTAATCAGATGATGTCAAGTCTCTCAACTTTTAACAAATAGGTTCAAACCCACTTAATGTCTTTATTTGGAAGATTTGAAAATAGATGCAAGTCTTTAAAGAGGGCAGATAAGAGAATATTTTAAGTTAGACAGTGTTTTCAGGCAACAAGATCACGTAATCATGGAAATATTTCCAGACATCTGTTTGCAAAATGTTCTCTTTTTTAAAAAGCAATTTTTAAATTCATTGTTAAAACACTCTTCTATCGAGGGGCAGATTAAAAAGAAAAAAAAAAAGAGTTAAATCTTTAGAAAGTTAGTGGATTTATTGTTTTGAAAAAATATCTTCTAGATACCTACCAGGGTTAGCAATCTCTTACATTACAGAAAACATCAGAAAATTTGAACACTTGTGTTTTTGTAAAAGAAGAATATGAAACTCATCTTTAAGTCTGACAACTCTTTAATACCCCCATGAGGTAGCTAATGAAGCTCTGTGGAATATGTGAGTTTCATGGATACTGCCATCCCATTGCAAAATACTTTAGGATAATGAATAGTAATTGAGTGTGTGTGGGGGGCGGGGGGGGGGGAGGATACTCTGAGTATTTTAAATAAAATACTTAGAATTCAGGCCAAGAAAGACATATGCAACAAGAGAAGAGGAGAGTCCTTCCTTCCCCACGGAAAACCAAGAGATCTTTAAAGAAAAGCTTTTCTTCTCCCATAATCTTTAGGTCCTTTCAAACTCCTAGGCATTTCTCAACTGAAGCCTGCGTCTTCTCTCTGCTGCTGGTGATCAGTCTTAAAGGGGCAGGTGGCCCCTTGTTTACTGTAGCCCTGGGGTGGGAATATCAATTACCTATTAAGGAGAAGGCACTGGAGGCCCAGAGGAGACACTCAATCCACCAAAGGTCACATGAGTCAATGACAGCTTAGGACCTAGAACATTAACTGGAGATTTATCCACTTGAACACCCAATTTTCCAGGACTGAAAGCAAGCTGGTTTCTCCTCTAAGATGGATACTTTTTCTGTGGCATCTGACAGTCCATTTTTCTTAATTACCTAGTTGTAGTGCTCTAGAAGATATGAGTGTGTCTTTGTGGGACTAAAAGAGAAAAGTTAGACTGTTAAATATGAAGCATTGTGTGAACTGAAAGGGACACATTATGATCACCAAACTGTCAGAAGAAATAATAATGAAAAATTTCATTCAAAGAAAACTAATTTCTTTATCAAAAGGAGTCAGTTTCCAAATACTGTACCATGCTGTATATGAACTAGGCTGGGCCTTAACCCATACCTTCCACAGGAGCATAAACAGCACCCCTTTGAGTTGTACAGTACAGACATCCTTGACCCCATGAGGGCACATAGTAGATATTCAATAAATATTTGCTGGATGGATAAATGCACTGACTGCTTTCCTCAACTTCCAGAATCGTTTCCCTGCTAGACTCTAGCAAACTCTCCTCTAGTCTTCCTGGTTGGGATGTTGAAACACAGGTGGGGTGGTGTGACCTATTGTGTTACAAGGTAGGTACCATTATAATCCTCCTTGTACAGATACTTGTGTGAATGGCCAGTGTATTGAGGGTTTAGGAACCAGAATACCTGTGGTTTCACCTTTGTCCTATAGTCCTGACTTGCTCTACTGTCAAATAATAATGAATTGGCCTGGACCTACAGAATAGTGGCCATCCAAATAGCCATTCAACAAGTATTTTTTGAAAAGCTGCAATGCCCAAACACTAGGCTATACTGGGAAGTACAGAGATAAATGATATAGACTCTGCTCTCAGTTAGTCCATTATTTATTACATGGCAGCCTCTAGAAGATTGGGGGTTGTGGGAAGAGGCAAGTCTACCAGTACAGGGGCTGCCTGAGGTATCTGCACTTGAAAGAAGGCTGTGCTGTTGGCATATTTTGTGGGCCCCTTGGGATATAGTTTAAGACGCAGATGTCAAAATTGAATTTTAATGATATTCAGAAAAAAGGAGGAAGATGAAGCTTCTGTGGCTCACTGTTAATCCTACCCTCCATTCCCCAAGCACAGGCCTGGGCAGCACTGTTTCCCCACCCAAGGATGGGCCTAGAGAGATCACTGTGCCAGCAGTGTGAGAACGACAAGGAGAAAGCAGTTGAAATTTGAAGAAAACAAGTCTGGTTTGGAGCTGTGGAATAGTGGTAGTGAGGTCGGAGAGAACAGGCTGTGTGTGAAAGATGCGCTGTGTACAAAGATGTAATTAACAGTAACTAACGTTTACTGAGTGCTCGCTGTTGTCAGGCACTCTTCTCAGCACTCTATATTCATTATTTCGCTGAATCTTTACAACAACCATATGTGGTTGATATTAGCATTATTATGGTGTTTTTCAGGTGAAGAAACTGAGGCTTGGAGTCGTTAAGTTACTTGCTCAAAGACTCACAGCTAGTTAGTGGTAGAGGCAGGTTTTGAGCTCTTCACCACCACTCTGTGCTGCACTATACTCGATAGATTGGATGTGAGAAGTACATAGAAGGGAGGGTCCAAAGTTGACACCCAGGTTTCTGGTTTAGGAACCAGTCCTCATGATGTACTCACTATGATGAAGAACACCAGAGGAAGAGCAGATTCGGGAGGCCAGAAAAAAGTGTGGTTTGGGACAATTTGAGATTGAGACATCCTTGGGACCTGCAGGTGGAGATGTTCAGTTAGCCGATAGTGTGTGGTTCTGGAATTCAGGAGAGAAATCTGAGCCTAAAAGAAATTGAGCTAAGTCCAAACAAAGAAACAAACAAGAAAACCCACACATAGCAGGAAACCAAACATTTTTAATAACACTTGAAAATTTGACCTTATATTTTGAGCAGCTGATATCAAAGTCACCAGATATCCCAATCCCTAGAATTTATACAGAATATACTTTCATACATAAAGTTGGTTTCTCTGGCTCTTCTCACTAGGATGCCAAGCTTTGAGTGATAATTTTTTTTTTTTTTTTTTTGTAACAATGATGGATTTGCAACCGTGCATCCACAGTCCCTACTCAGCATTTGTGACACCATTGGCTGGCTTCATTGGTATAGTTTGTGTCCACGGAACTAATTGACATAAAAGGACATCAAATGCATGGCATTGGTCCCATTGTCACCATATACCCACCAAAGGAGCTGACTGATAGCAATCCTGAGAGAGGAGAGATGCTGCTGACATTTTTATGAGTCTGTAAAAATAATGTTTCAGGGCTTATATATTCAATAAATCTACTTGCAAAACTGATGGAACCTTCTATATTGCGGCCAAGATAAATTAGCCTAATGCCCATGCCTTTCTTTGTTCCCTGTTCAACAAAAAGGGGGCCACCGACATGCAGCTGTTGCCCACAGGAAACAGCATTTCAGTCTTTAATGAAAGATGTCCTTCAAGGGCAATAAGTGCACCCTCTCCAACCCCAAATCAGAATCTGCCCCCTTTTCTGACCTTTGTTGACTGCCCATCAGAGCATCAGCTTGATGGAGATGTTAGGTGATGAGTGGTTGAAAACCAAAGGTCATCAGTATTAGGTTAGTGGTGGCTTCCTGTGGCGGGAAGTCACTCCCCACAAACACACAAAGCTCTTCTCTCTTTCTGCGGGGTGAGGTGGTGAGACAGTGCTCCACATGAGAACTCGGAGCCTGCGGGGACCTTACTAGTCAGAAAATGGACAGAAAATTACAAAGAGGAAGAAACGTGGCAACCAAAACATTAAGCAGTGCAAAGTCACTCCGAAGAACATCTGGGCCTGCAGGTTTCTGAAGAAGCAGGGTGATAGGTGCCCTAGGACATGCCTCCATTTCTCTCTAAAGGAACTGCCTAATGGACTATTCCTTATCTTCTCTGTGTAGCCAGGATAGCTGTTGCTAAGTGAATCACCTCCGAGAGAAACTGATGTTTTCTTGAAAGGGGCTTAGCATTATTCTCCTTTCTCTCTTTAAACTACTAGCTTTTAAACTTTTTAAATTGTCTTCTATCAGTAGAGAAAACTTAAGTAAAGACCCTCAATAAATGTACGTATTCTTAAATTGTATGTGGGTGTGTGTATGTGCTGCTGGCTATTATGAGCATTATAAAATTCTATCCCTTGCCCACTCAAGTTAGGCATATTAGAATGCACATGCGTGAGAATGGCATTATTATTTCAGTAATTGTTAGTGATTGTTAGTAATTATTAGTGAAAAGGAAAAATTCGTTGTAATGCTATATGTCCATATATATCTCGATATCCCAAACTGAGAAAGACTGGATTGGAGAAAGAAAAGACTGGAAGAGACTTCTGCTAGAATCCAGCAGAGAAGGGATTCATAGAAGTCAGCACATTCCTCCGTTCAGTGGTTATGCAGTGAATACCTACTTGGTGCCTTTGAACAAAGCACATCCCGCCCTAATGAGCCTCTGTTCTCCTGAGGGAGCCCAGCTGCCCTGTTACATGACTCAGGTGGGTGCCATTGACAGAGGCTACACAGAAGCCCTAGGAGGGGGTGGTGTCGGCGAGGGAAATAAACTTAGATCTGCGGGGTCAGGTAGAGATAGTGCTATGAGGAAGAATAACGCAGAGTGAGGGGATTGAGGGTGAGAGGGGCTGCTCTTCTGATGGAGGAAATCTTCTGAGAAGGTGGAATTGGGCTTGATCTGCCTGCAGGGAGGCAGCTAGTCCTGTGGATGTTGGAGGAAGAGCATTCTGGGTATTCATTTTGAGTCCCATCCTTGCGTTCCTGGTTGCAGATGACCACAGCCCAGTGGATCTGAGAACAACCTCCTGAGGGGCTTGCCGGCTCCCGGAGATCGGGAGGCCCGTCCGCAGCAGCTGTGCGCTGCCACATAAATAAGGCACCAGAGCTTTGTTACACTTAGTCTGCTCCCTGTCAGGCCTGACAAGGCAGCACCCTTTGTGCTCGCTCATAATGGATTTCGTTTCTGAGGTGCCGTCAGGTTCTGAAACACGAACTGTGCATTGGGAAGCCCAGCTCCCCTCTCCACAATTCTCCCTCCACAAGGCTGGGTCCTCAGAAGCTTTTAAAGACTTTTATGAACGTGGATTGCCATTGTCTTGTATGAAATGAATGTCCAAGCCATGTAAGCAGTTTAGTCACCAGCTGGCTAGACCTTAGCCTGTAGTTACCAAGAATTTTAGAAAAATAGGCCTGTAGGACACTGCTGGTGAGAGGAGGCTGAGGAGGAAGTATGAACTTTTGTTGTAAGGACGGTTGGAAGTCTTTGAAGTCTCTTTCCCCATGTGTTTCTACTGAACTTTTTTTAAAATTATGGAAACACATTTCTTAATAAGTCCAACAATATAAAGGTATAAAAAAGTGAACAGTCTCCAACCCTATCTTTCTCTAATCACTTGTATAGTGGAATAGTGCAGAGTCGAGTGTAGGTTCTCAGTCAGACTGCCTGGTGTCCATCCTGCTTGCCACTCGTTAGCTGTGTGACTGCACAAGTTAATCCATTTGACCTCAGTTTCCTTATCTGTAAAATGGGAGTGATAACAATCTTTTACCTATCTGATGAGGTTGTTGTGAGTATTAAATGAGTAGCAGACGATGCACTTAAAATCATACCTGGTAAAAAAGTAAGCACTATATTCATTTTAGCTGTTATTAGCATAGCTACTATGAGATGTCACTTTTTTTCTTTGTTTTCAAATCGAATCATCATATAGAGTTTGGCAACTTAAAAAAAATTTTCACTTAATCTATCACAAGCGTCTTTCAAATCCAAACACATGTAGATATTATTAATTTTTAACAGCTGCATACTACTCCTTAATACAGATTGCTGTTTATTTGTTTGAACATTACATTTTTAGCAGGCATTTAGTTGTTTCTAAGTTTTCAGTCTTACAAACAATGTAGCAATAGAGACTATTATACATATATCCTTTTGTACTGTCACCTCTGTTTCTAAAAGATTCTTGAAAGTGGGATTGCTGGATCAAAAGTCATGAGATTTTAAAATGGCAATAATGTCCCAGAATATCATAGCAATTTGCGCTCCTACCAGAAATATATGAGTGCTCATTTCCCTATGTGCTTACCAGCAGTGGATATTATCAATCTTTAATTTTTTCCAGTCTAGCAGGCAAAAAATAGAATCCCATTGTCCTTTCAATTGACATTTCTCTGACTAGTGGTGAGAACATTGGGTACATTGCAGAGTTCTAAGCTGGGGCGTTAAATAGTAAGATTTCTAGTTTGAAAGATCATTGGGGCTACAATATGGAGAACTGATTAGGATGGGTGTGGGGAAGGCTGATCTGGAACTAGGCAGGATGGTTAGGAGGCTGCTTCTGTTCTCCTTCGTTTACCTATTATTTTGACAATAAGCTCTACTCCCAAATGTCAACCTGGAACCCTTGATCTTTGTCCTGGGTTCCAGGATCAAGTTTCTTATTCCGTTTCAGACATTACTACATGGATGTCAGTTTTAGAGGCAGCTCAAATTCCAAATGTCCAGGATAAGTTCTATCTTCTATTTCCCCTCTCTCTCAAGCCTATCCTTTCTCTTATTTTCTTGACTTAGTTAATGGCCTCACTATGCCCCTACCTAAATCTAGGATTAGGTCTTGTCTTGCCGAAACTACAAAAAGGTCACTTTTCGGTCCTTATCCTTTGCCTCCCACAGCCAACCCATCACTCGTTCAAGTTCTCCCTGCCTGTCATTCTCTTTGCAGCTGCCATGTGACCACACCTCCATCATCTTTTTCTTTGGTTATTGTGTACCTTCATGGATTCACAGCCTCATCATGTTCCTTCATTCTATTCTCTCTGCTTGGAATTTTGTCCCCTCATTTACCCCCAAACAGTGAAGTGAAACTTGGTCCTACACTCAGCTCAAGTGTTCCTTTTTCTGTGAAGTGCCCTGATATTCACGCTCTGCTCCAGGCAGAGCTCCTAACTCCTTCTCTTGTGCCCCTGCTTTACTCTCTACATTCTTAGGTTGCAACACTTACCCCATATGACCATCACTTGAATCCATAGCGCTCTCTTTCTCCCTCAGATATCTGTGACCTCCTTGAGAACGTGGGCCATGGCTTCCTCATCTTTTTATCCAGTGCACTACCTGGCAAAGGTAGCAGTTAATGGTTTGTTGAAATAAGGAAAGCACACTGGTTTAAAGTTTTGCTAAGAATTATTATTAAAAATGTCTTATCTTTGTATATTTTTAAGTTTTAAATTGTAGAACAACACCTATTTTTTGGAAGAAATTTGGAAAAAAATTGAAAAGTAGAAATAAACAGTGATAACATCATCCATGTTCCCATTTATAATTTTATCTTGTCTTTCTCCCTCTTAATTTAATGATTGCGTAATAATTTATAGTGGGATGAGTTTTCCTCCTAACCTCCATGTCCCCATTCCTAGAGTCTGGGAATCCTAGACTAAACTAAAAAGAAGGGAGTCTACTATAATGTCGATTAATACTGGGAGGAGAAGGTCAATCCTTTAATATAATAAAAGATAAAAAATATGTTAGCAGAGGTTATCCTTCACAGTGTTTTGATAGATGTAATATTTTCCAGAGTGGGGCCACAGGGTCTAGAGTTAAGTTCTTGTAGGAATTCAGCTTGGGATGAATTGAATAGATCATGGGTGCTCATCTTGAATCCCGATCACTCGATGTATGCTTTGTCACTCATCATGGTGCATTTTTTTCCTTAACAGTAGAGTTCCTTTGGTGAGATTCTGCTTCTCTCCCTTACTCATTTTTAATGACCAGCTAAAGCAATGAGAAAACTAGTATTTGTTGTCTACTTTTTAATAAGGCTTGAAAAAAGACAAGAGAGGTGGGACTAATCTCATCCCACCAGATCTTTATCACATTAGACTCAGAAACAAAGCAGTTGAACTTCCTTTCTGGGATTTCTGGTGTGTGTTTCATCAGCTATGACGGTAAATCTGTTTAGTAACTGACTCTTCTCCCTCTCTCTTCATGATGAAGGATGTGGTTGCAGTTTTCATTTGTTCAATATAATACCTTAATTTACATACCCAATCCCATGAAGTTGGACATTTAAGTTTTTCCCTTTTTTTCCTATAGTCATGCACCACATAACGACATTTGGGTCAACAATGGACCACATGTATGACGGTGGTCCCATAAGGTTAGTACCATATAGCCTAGGTGTACCATCTAGGTTTGTGTAAGTATGCTCTATGATGTTTGCACAGTGATGAAATCCCCCAACAATGCATTTCTCAGAATGTAGCCCCGTTGTTAAGCAACACATGACCATATTATAATAATCATAATTAATAAATATTTGGGGCATTAAACATTTTTCTGTATTTCATGTATATATCCTTAAGCCAGTTCTAGATACAGAATTACTGAATCAAAGAATAACATCTAGTTTGAGGTTCTTGATACATTTTGCTCAATTTTTTTCCAGAAGAATTTTTCAAATTTACACTCTCTCCTTAATGTATGAAAGTGCCATTTTGCCACACCATTTCCAAGAGTGAGTGTTGACAATTAAAAAATAAATCCCTGCTAATTTGCTGGGTGATAGGCTGTTATTTTTACAGATCGTGTCCTCACCTCTTCAGGAAATCTTTAGACTGACCAAGACTGTTCATCTGTCTGTAAAGATTTTAACTGGGCTAAAAGTCTGTTATTGTAGGGCCGGCCCCGTGGCTTAGTGGTTGAGTGCTCGCGCTCCGATGCTGGCGGCCTGGGTTTGGATCCCGGGCGCGCACCGACACACCGCTTCTCTAGCCATGCTGAGGCTGCGTCCCACATACAGCAACTAGAAGGATGTGCAACTATGACATACAACTATCTACTGGGGCTTTGGGGGAACAATAAATAAATAAAATTATATAAAAAAAATAAAATAAATAAAAATAAAAAAAAAGTCTGTTATTGATGACATTAATGTTGATAGTCCTATAATTCTTGGCTACCCTGAGCATTATTCCCATTTACAAGGTGTACAGTTGCACCTTCAAAAATGGATAGTTATAAATAACATGGGCTGTGTCATCTTTGTGTAGGAGAAATGACTCCTTGTAACAGAGATGGCAGCTGGGGGCCCCAGGGAGAAAGAAGAGGAAAGAAGATGTTTGATTAGGGCAAGTTTGGTAATCTGTGGAAGGATGAGCTTACTAGAATTTCCTAACCATAAATCATAGTTTTATGACCAAAGGACTGTTAGAAAATATAACTAGAGACTTGCTTTTTTTGCAGCTGAAAAAAAAATCACACACATATTCCTCTAGGTAAAGGCAGAGGCTGTGAAAGGAGGGCAAAGATGCAGCAAAAGCCTTGTGCCTCGACTACCTTTAAATCAGGACACCTGAACACTCGTTGGGACTCATTGAGAGTCCCCGTCTTTCATGACACTTGATTGCCTCTCTATAGCTATCTGCCTTTCCTGAGCTTCTAAAATATGAAATACAAGGTTTGGATTTCAAATCACCATTTGGAAATCATAATTTCATCCCCAGAGCAGGAAGTTGCTATTTGTGGCAAATGCTTCTCAAACTATTTCTAGCACTTCACAGATATTTTCTCACTAATCACCATGTATTTTTGTTGCTGTTCCTTAGTAGGAAAGTTGGTCTTGTAAGATGAGATTCTGCTGCTCTCTTTCATTCATTTTCAGTGCACAACTAAAGCAATAGACAAATGTGTATTGTTGTTTACTTTGTGCTGGGCCTTGAAAAGGACCAAGAAGGCTGGCTGAATCTCATCCCACCGGATCCTTCTATTTAGGAAAAAAGCTCAAGGTGATTAGTGACAAAATGAAGTACTGCTTTCAAATAAATTACAGTCAAGTTTGGTAGAGACACGTGCATACCAATAGTGGCATTGTTTCAGTGGGTAATGATTAGGTGCCAAATGTTGGGGTAAAAGTGTGAATGCAAATCAAGATTGATAAGTAGCTGAACTTTTCTAGAGCCTAACAATTTAGAAAGAACTTGTAAATAAGTTATTTTTATTAGAGCTTCACCAAAACCCCGTCTAGAATTATAGTTCCCATTTTATAGCTAAAGAAACTGAGGCTCAGAGATATTAAATAAATACCTTATCAAGCAGAACCCCGTGAGTCAGGACGCGGACAGGACTATGCATCACAAATTCATGACTCAGTGAGGAAATTCGCCTGCTTGGATTAGAGGATTCTAAAAAGTGATTTGCAGGGAATAAGATTTCAGAGGTAGGGTGGAGCCTTTGGAGCTGAATTAGATGTCCTTGCTTTTTTCTTTTTTGAAAAGTTGTGAGCATGAATATGATGTATTAAAAGTGATGCCTGGCATAGGTATACAGGTTGAATTGGAATGGGGAAACATTGATTTATAGAGGTTGGCTAAATAATGTTGTAACAGGCAATGTGTGATACACTGAACTTAAATGCTGGATGGGAGAATGGTGTGGAACGGAGAGCAGAAGATCCAAATGAAGGACATATCAAAAGAAAAACAGAGAAGTCTTAGTAATGAAATGGACATGGTTGATGACAAAGAAGGGGAGAATAAAAGGTGATTTGGTTTTGAAGTGGGGGCCAAGAATGGCAGTTCAATTGACACAGACCTGGCTCCTTGAATTCTCAGGCAGCCGAGCAACTCGCCACAAGCATTTCCAGTGCTGGAGGAACACAGGGCTGGAAGTGGTTATGTTGTGGGCATTTTCTGCCTTGTTTGTAATCACCAAGTTACTTTGATGAGAGGAGCTATCAAATAAGAGATAGAGAGGAGTAACTTTTGTCAAAATGATGTTTCCAGTGTTGATGAGTGGGTTTCTTTGCCACAACAATAGCAACACTAACCCACTTTATCCAGTTTTCTGCTTTGTTTGGGGGTGGTGTTTCTTTAAGCTGCAGCATGGGACAGGTAGAGATGCGAGTTCTTGAATGACAAGATTTCCATTTGTGAAGGTTTGTAAAGTTTTCCATCTCCTTGCAGAAAAGTAGATATAACTATTATGACAATTTGTATTTCTCTGGCTTCCCTTGACTAACACAGCTTCTGAATGCACCTTTAAAGCATATTACTGCTATTTTAGTAGTGTGGGCGTTTGAACAAGTCAGTGATAACAGAGGCTTTTGAATATAAAGGTGTCCTAAGCAGATTTCAATATAATTAGTAGCTCGTGGAATAATTATATTCTCGTGTTCCACAGTTTTCCTTATTTCAATAATAAGGAATATTATATGAGAGGAATACTATATTACTAGATTTCATGGCTTTTGGTGAATAATGGAGAGGAAACTAGGTTAGGCATCGTTCATGGACGTAGAAGAATCAGAATTTTTAAATAGCCTTTTAATTTGCCTGAGTTTCTGTGAGCGAGGCTAGGAAGCAAAATATTAACAGGAGTTTTTAAGTCCTTTTGTTCCAAATCTTTTTTGAGTAGATGAGACCTTGAGCCAACAGGTGTAATCGGAGGCTTCCAGATGCGGACTCTTTGATCTGAAATGAAAAAAAGGAGTGTAACTACTGCCCTTCCAGTGTCTGGAGCAGAAGAGAAGCTGAGAGCTCTCTCTTCCTCCTCCTTCTCCACATACTCCTCCCTCTCCATGCAATGAATGTTTCCTGTATTCTTCTAACTTGGCAGGATTATCTATACGGACCTTCTGCTCTGCAAATTATCATACATTGGGTCTAAAAATGTATTTCAGACTCATTACAGCAAGTTGACAAGCATTTCCTGAAAACCTACTATGTACTAGTTCCTGTGCAAACAATTTCCTCCAAGTTGGCTGAGTCTGGCTCTTTGTCTCTTTGGAAACCTTGATCGAAAGCTAAGTAACACTCCCAGTAGGATGCCATTCGGTTTGGGATTTGGACAATGCTGGAACAAGTGTTCCTTAGTGAATTAGTATCAGATGTTACTGAGACTTCTCAATGCTAAATTCCTTTCAGCAAGTATGAGGCTTCCTTGATATGTGTGTGTGTGTGTGTATGTATATATACATATATATGTATATATGTGTGTGTGTGTGTATATATATATATATATATATATATATATATATATATATATGCCAGAGGCTACTGTTAGAGAGACAGAGACAGGATATAGTGAAAAGAGATCTGAACTGAGGATTTCTAGACTGGAATTTTCCCAACCTGCTGTGAGGCATAATTTATCCTGTTGTCTGACTTTGGGCAAATCCTTTGGTTTCTCTATACCTCAGTTTCCCCATATGTAAAATAAATGGTTTGGCTAGAGGCTGCTTGTAATCTGTGACGTCTCCCCAAGCTGAAGCATTCCATGATCATATCTTATTTAACTTTTGTTAGGAAAAAGTGGGGCCGGTCCGGTGGCGCAAGCGGTTAAGTGTGCGTGCTCCGCTGCGGCAGCCCGGGGTTCGCCAGTTCGGATCCCGGGCGCGCACCGACACACTGCTCGTCAAGCCATGCTGTGGCAGCGTCCTATATAAAGTAGAGGAAGATGGGCACAGATGTTAGCCCAGGGCCAGTCTTCCTCAGCAAAAAAAGAGGAGGATTGGCAGATGTTAGCTCAGGGCCGATCTTCCTCACAAAAAAAAAAAAAAGGAAAAAGTGGTACCTTCTATACACTCAGAGTGCTCAGTAAACTGATGTAAACTAGATTAAATTGAAAATATTAGTAAGAGATGCTTTGCTTGCCATTCAAAAACACGCTTTTTTCCGTCATTGGAAAATGAATCAACTTGAATGGATTATTTGTATAGTGTTATTGTCACACCTCTTTTAACTTGGGTGTTTCATGTATGGAAAATTAGTGTAACTTTTTTCAAAAGAGACAAAGCCTCAGAGTTTAATCAGACCATTTTACTGCATCTGCTATCTGGAGGCAATACTTTTTGTTTTATGGAAAAATGATTTTTTTTCAGTAGATTAATATGGGCACGGCATATTTCTGTGGTGGGAATGTGGAGTGAGGCTAGGATTTAGAGTTGGAAAAACAGAGAACTAGGTAGAAGCAAAATGGATCCTAATAGAGTCTATGTTTCCTTTAGAAAAGAAGAAAAGACACAGCTGCTCCTGTGAATCTTAAATAAATAAATAAAGATTTGTTGTTTAATTATTCAGTTACATACACCCTGTTAGTGATGAGAGTGAAGAGAACTGAATATCTATTTAAATTAAACTGTTGCAGGGTATTCTTTTGGACATTAGCTACTTCTCTGACTTACCCTGGGAAGTTTGCTTTCTGGGTTGGCATCAGCCCAGTCGTGATGGTTGTGTTGTCCTTGACAGCGTAGAATTTAGGGGGTGGGGAGCGAGTGGGGCCCAGGAGGGAGGGAGACTTGGGACACCTTTCTTATCTTCCCATGATTTAGTCAGGGAAGCACATGCCCTATGAGAAAGCAAACCCCTGCCTGCCTCTGTGATATAATGTACCCTGTAATTCTAGGGCAAAGTCATCGTTCCTTTGGTTGCTTTTGAGACATGTTCTTTTAAACCAAAGTTGGATTCTTCCACGAGATTCTCTACCCCAAGTTTAAAGCTCTCTCTGATCTATCCCCAGTTCACTGCAAGCTTTTGTTCCGTTGCCAAGGTTGCATAGCTGTCAGTTACAGGACCCAGGTGCAATTTTGCTAGCAGCTAAATTTGGTCCCTTGATAATTACCAAAGGCAATGGCTTCCAACAGAGGCTGCCCTGGCCTTGGACTTGTTGTGTGGTCAGATTACTAATTGCTGCCTCTGATGTTTGTCACAAATGCCTAGGAATAAAGATATTCTAGTCTCAGATTCTTTTTTCTACCCCTCCTGTGAATTTGAAGTTGCACATAGATGGCCCTAAAGGGGGGCAAGTAGGTTGCCTGAGGTCGTGGTTCCTCTCTGGGTGTCACCTTCCTCATCTGATAAAGGAGAGGGTTGTCTGAGGTCATTGAGGCTCTAACACACCAAGACATCAAGACATCAAGACATCACAACATCCACATCTTATCACTGTTTTCCTCCCAAGTTCCTGCTCACATCCCCTCCACTCTGTGAGGCCTCTTTGTCCAGACTCCCCTGTCTCCATCAAAATTAATTTCTCTCTTTGCAATATCATCTCACCGTGTCCTATTATCACCCTCACCACAGCCCACTTTGTATTTTAGGCCTTGGATCTGTGTCTGTCTCCCTGACCAGACTGTTGATTAACTCCTGGGTATCAGGGCTGCTCATGTCTTATTTATCGTTCCATTTCTTTTAGTGCTTTCTGCACTGCAGGCAGGCACTTGAGAAATGTCTGAGTTGAACAAAACTTCTCACGTGCAGTCACAAGGAAACAATCTGTAAGCAAGTCCTTAGGAATACAACAGGTAAAATCTCAATTCCTATTAACCTTTTTAGAAGCTTAGCAATTGAGGAGGTAGTTAGCTCCTTGCTTCCAGATCAAAGTTAATTAAAAGGACAGATGGCTCCAAGAATTCTAGCTCCCTAATGCATTTTTGGAGTTCTGTAGCAAACAAGGTTATTTCAATTCCTGCCAGATTAATGACCCCACAGAGAAGCAGCCTGTACAAATATTCCAGAGATAGCAAGTCTTGGAATCTGTTGAAAACAGACACCAATCAGAGCTCTCTTTTACCCTATTGGGGTAGAAAATTCAAAATGATATCATTTCAGTGTACTCTCAAAGACTTACTGAGTCCATAGTATGTTCAAGGTATTGCAGGACAAACAAAGCCAAAGAGAACACAGCTTCTGCTCTTAGGAGCTCGCAGCTTTATAGAAAGTTATAAGAAATCACTTACGTGACTCTAATCTGACACTGAGTTTAATAAGTGCAATAAGCAAGTAAGAAAATGCCAGTTATGGGATTCAGAGGGGAGAAAGCTCACATCTGACTGGACTGATTCAAAAAAGCTTCTTGGACAACGTAGAGTTTGAGAATGGCATTGAAGTATGAACACAATTTTAGTAGATAGGGGAACTGTATGAGCAGAGATGAGGAAGTGGGAAAACCTGGAGCATAGAAATAATAGTCCAGCTTATTCAGAGTGAAGACTACGTATGTCAGAGTGATGGGAGATAGGATGGGGAGGAAGGGGCGTTCATGCTGTAGAGGATATTGGATCCCAAATGAATGGCTTGTCCTGAAATTGGTAGGCAATATGGTGCTAGAAAAGGATTTTGATCAGGGAAGTGAGTATTTTAAACCAGAGGTTGGCAAACTTCTGCCAGTGGGCCAAATCAGCCTGCTGTCGTATTTTATTAGAACACAGCCATGCCCATTTATTGATATACTGTCTGTGGCTGCTTTTGGTCAACATGGGAGAGTTGAGTGGTTGTGACAGAGACACATACATGGCCACATGGCCCACAGAGCCATAGGTATTTACTGTCTGACGTTTTATAGAAGTTTGCTGACCCTTGATATAAACATCATTCATTCATTCAGCCATTCATTCATTTACTCATTTATTGACTAATTCAACAAACATTCAGCATTTACTGAGAGCATTTACTGATATGCTCTGGTATTTTTTCCCCATTATTTAATTTAAAGTTGGGTCCTTATTCAAATTGCCCTTTAGAATTTTTCAGAGAATTTAAATTCTTCTGTAATTCATTATTAGACATGCAGTTTCTTCAAATGCCATAAAAATGTTCCTTTTTCAAGCATTCTTGGCCAATCCTATGAGGGCTAAAGTTCAAGCAATATTTATATCAATGATTCAAGTACAAACTGATAATATAAGATTATAAATTAAATATGCAACAGAGAAGGTTACTATAATGTAAGTTAAAGACAGGGAGACCAATTGTGATATATAAGTGAAAATTAGTTTGGCCTCTTTATTGATAACTGCTTGTCTTACCTTTCCTCGAAGGAGAGATGGCAGCAGAAGGAAGACTGTGGTCCAGTCTTCCCACAGCCTCACCACCACCACCACCACCTCTGCGGCTACTGTTACCACCACTACCTCTACCACTTCTACTATTACTTCTTGTGATGTTCAGCTATGGAACACGACAGTAATCCTATGATGACTGTACTGTCTGCTCAGGCTGCCATAACAAATACCACAGACTGGGTGGCTTAAACAACAGAAATTTATTTCCTCACAGTTCTGGAGGCTGGAAGTCCGAGATCAAGGTGTCAACTGGATTGGTTTCATTCTGAGGCCTTGTCTCCTTGGCTTGTAGATGGCTGTCTTCTCCCTCTGTCTTAACATGATCTCTTCTCTGTGTGCCCACATGTCTACATCCTAATCTCTCCTCTTCTTATAAAGACATCAGTCATATTAGATTAGGGCCCACCCTAATGACCTCATTTTACTTTAATCACCTCTTTACAGACTATCTCCAATTATAGTCCCATTCTGAATTACTGGGGGTTAGGACTTCAGTGTATGAATTTGGGGGGACTCAATTCAGCCCATAACAATGACCAATTTGTAGGATATGTGTTTGTTTTAATTTTTGAGTTTAATTCAAATGATAACTGTTTATGAGAACCTATTACATTTTAGGAAGTACACTGATCTCAGTTCCATTTGTGAGCAAAAATTGTGACACAGTGTGTCTGTGGAACAGAGAAATCAGTCTACACGTGTTAAGCCATGGCTTCCACCTCTTCAGCACCGTCCTTTGCCCAGTTGACCTCCAGCAGACACCTCTAGTCTCCCTCACACTAATGCTGTCAGATTCATCTTTCTAAAGGGCAGCTCTGATCATGTCTCTCCCACTACTGTGAGCATTAAAAGGGAAGGGATAGTGTCTGATTTATCTACGAATCTTAGGAGCCTAGCTCATTGCCTGGTGAATAGTAGATACTTAATGAATGTTTATAGAAATGCAAATGAGATACTACATGCATAAAATAGGTGCTGTTCTGGTTACTAATGTTGCATAATAAGTGACTCCAAAATGTAGTCACTCCAAACAACAACCATTTTATTGTTCATGGATTCTGTGGATCAGAAATTCCAATAACACACAGCAGAGGTAGCTTGTATTTGCCCCACATATCCAGAATCTGGCTGAAGAGATTTGAAGGCTTGGAATGACTTGATGGCTAGGACTTTTTCACTCCCATATCTTGCACTTGGGCGCTACTGACCCGGGAATGCCACCTAGAGCACCTACTTGTGGGTTCTCTGTGGGTTTAAGCCTCACAGCCACAGGGTAAGCAGACCTCTTACCTACCGGCTTAGGGCTCCAAGCATGAGTGTTCTGATAGAGAGGGCAGAAGCTGCATTGCCTTTTATTACCCAGCCTCAGACATCACACAGCATCCCATCCACCATACTCTCTTGGCCAATGTGTCACAGGCCTGCCCAAATTCTTTTTTTTTTTTAAACCATCAGTATGTTTTTATTATTTGTTTTTTTTATTTTTAATTTTTTGTTTATTGCAGTAACATTGGTTTATAACATTGTAAAAATTTCAGGTGTACATCATTGTACTTCTATTTCTGCATAGATTACATCATGTTCACCACCCAAATACTAATTACAACCCATCACCACACCATGTACCGAATTACCCTTTCACCCTCCTCCCTCCCCCCTTCCCCTCTGGTAACCACCAATCCAATTTCTGTCCCTATGTGTTTGTTTATTGTTGTTATTATCTACTACTTAATGAAGGAAATCATACGGTATTTGACCTTCTCCCTCTGACTTATTTCACTTTGCATTATACCCTCAATATCCATCCATGTTGTCACAAATGGCTGGATTTCATCGTTTCTTATGGCTGAGTAGTATTCCATTGTGTATATATACCACATCTTCTTTATCCATTCATCCCTTGATGGGCACTTAGGTTGCTTCCAAGTCTTGGCTATTGTGAATAACGCTGCAATGAACACATGGGTGCATGTACCTTTACAAATTGGTGTTTTCAAGTTCTTTGGATAAATAGCCAACAGTGGAATAGCTGGATCATATGGTAGTTCTATCGTTGATTTTTTGAGGAATCTCCATACCGTTTTCCATAGTGGCTGCACCAGTTTGCACTCCCACCAGCAGTCTATGAGAGTTCCCTTCTCTCCACATCCTCTCCAACACATGTTGTTTCCTGTCTTGTTAATTATAGCCATTCTGACGGGCGTGAGGTGATATCTCATTGTAGTTTTGATTTGCATTTCCCTGATAGTTAGTGATTTTGAACATCTTTTCATGTGTCTGTTGGCCATCTGTATATCTTCTTTGGAGAAATGTCTGTTCAGGTCTTTTGCCCAATTTTTAATTGGGTTGGTAGTTTTTTTGTTGCTGAGATGCATGAGTTCTTTATATATTTTGGAGATTAAGCCCTTATCAGAAGTATGGTTTGCAAATATCTTCTCCCAATTGTTAGGTTGTCTTTTCGTTTTGTTGATGGTTTCCTTTGCTGTGCAGAAGCTTTTTAGTTTGATGTAGTCCCATTTGTTTATTTTTTCTATTGTTTCTCTTGCCCGGTCAGACGTGGTGTTTGAAAAGATGTTGCTAAGACCGATGTCGAAGAGCGTACTGCCTATGTTTTCTTCTAGAAGTTTCACAGTTTCAGGTCTTACATTCAAGTCTTTAATCCATTTGGAGTTAATTTTTGTGTATGGTGTAAGGTAAGGGTCTACTTTCATTTTTTTGCATGTGGCTATCCAGTTTTCCCAACACCATTTGTTGAAGAGACTTTCTTTTCCCCATTGTATGTTCTTGGCTCCTTTGTCAAAGATTAGCTGTCCATAGATGTGTGGGTTTATTTCTGGGCTTTCGATTCTATTCCATTGATCTGTGTGTCTGTTTTTGTGCCAGTACCATGCTGTTTTGGTTACTATAGCTTGGTAGTATATTTTGAAATCAGGGAGTGTGATACCTCCAGCTTTGTTCTTTTTTCTCAGGATTCCTTTAGCTATTCAGGGTCTTTTGTTGTTCCATATAAATTTTAGGATTCTTTGTTCTATTTCTGTGAAAAATGTTGTTGGAACTTTGATAGGGATGGCATTGAATCTATAGATGGCTTTAGGAAGTATGGACATCTTAACTGTGTTAATTCTTCCAATCCAAGAGCACGGAATATCTTTCCATTTCTTTGTGTCTTCTTCAATTTCTTTCAGAAATGTTTTATAGTTTTTGGTGTAGAGATCTTTCACCTCTTTGGTTAAGTTTATTCCTAGGTATTTTATTCTTTTTGTTGCAATTGTAAATGGGATGGTATTCTTAATTTCTCTATCTGCTACTTCGTTGTTAGTGTACAGAAATGCAACAGATTTTTGTATGTTGATTTTGTATCCTGCAACTTTACCATATTCGTTTATTACTTCTAAAAGTTTTCTGGTGGATTCTTTAGGGTTTTCTATATATAAAATCATGTCATCTGCAAATAGTGAGAGTTTCACTTCTTCCTTTCCAATTTGGATCCCTTTTATTTCTTTCTCTTGCCTGATTGCTCTGGCTAGGACTTCCAGTACTATGTTAAATAGGAGTGGTGACAGTGGGCATCCTTGTCTGGTTCCTGTTCTTAGAGGGATAGCTTTCAGTTTTTCACCATTGAGGATGATATTAGCTGTGGGTTTCTCATATATGGTCTTTATTATGTTGAGGTACTTTCCTTCTATACCCATTTTATTCAGAGTTTTTATCATAAATGGATGCTGTATCTTGTCAAATGCTTTCTCTGCATCTATTGAGATGATCATGTGATTTTTATTCTTCATTTTATTAATGTGGTGTATTACGTTGATTGACTTGCGAATGTTAAACCATCCCTGCATCCCTGGAATAAATCCCACTTGATCATGGTGTATAATCTTTTTAACGTATTGTTGTATGCGATTCGCTAGTATTTTGTTGAGGATTTTTGCATCGATGTTCATCAGTGATATTGGCCTGTAATTTTCTTTTTTTGTGTTGTCCTTGTCTGGTTTTGGTATCAGGGTAATGTCAGCTTTGTAGAATGAGTTAGGGAGCTTCCACCCCTCCTCAATTTTTTGGAAGAGTTTGAGAAGGATAGGTATTAAGTCTTCTTTGAATGTTTGTTTGATAGAATTCACCAGGGAAGCCGTCTGGTCCTGGACTTTTATTTTTGGGGAGGTTTGTGATTACTGTTTCGATCTCCTTACTGGTGATTGGTCTATTCAAATTCTCTACTTCTTCTTGATCCAGTTTTGGAAGGTTGTATGATTCTAAGAATTTATCCATTTCTTCCAGATTGTCGAATTGGTTGGCATATAGCTTTTCATAGTATTCTCTTATGATCTTTTGTATTTCTGAGGTGTCTGTTGTAACCTCTCCTCTTTCATTTCTGATTTTACTTATTTGTGCCTTCTCTCTTTTTTTCTTGGTGAGTCTAGCTAAAGGTTTGTCAATTTTGTTGATCTTTTCAAAGAACCAGCTCTTGGTTTTATTAATTTTTTCTATTTTTTTTTTTTTTGGTCTCTATTTCATTTATTTCTGCTCTGATTTTTATTATTTCCCTTCTTCTACTGATTTTGGGCTTTGTTTGTTCTTCTTTTTCCAGTTCCTTTAGGTGCATTGTTAGATTGTTTATTTGAGATTTTTCTTGTTTGTTGAGATAGGCCTGTATTGCTATAAACTTCCCTCTTAGAACTGCTTTTGCTGTATCCCATAAATTCTGGCATGTCATATTTTCATTTTCATTTGTCTCCAGGTATTTTTTGATTTCTTCTTTGATTTCTTCGTTAACCCAGTCGTTGTTCAGTAGCATTTTGTTTAATCTCCACGTATTTGTGGCTTTTCTGATTTTCTTCCTATAGTTGATTTCTAGTTTCATACCGTTGTGGTCAGAAAAGATGCTTGGTATTATTTCAGTCTTCTTAAATTTATGGAGACTTGTTTTGTGTCCTAATATGTGATCAATCCTGGAGAATGTTCCATGTGCATTTGAAAAGAACGTATATTCTTCGGTTTTTGGATGGAATGCTCTGTATATATCTACTAGGTCCATCTGTTCTAGTGTGTTGTTTAAGGCCAATGTTTCCTTATTGATCTTCTGTTTGGATGATCTATCCTTTGCTGTAAGTGGAGTGTTAAAGTCCGCTACTATTATTGTGTTACTGTCTATTTCTGTTTTTATATCTGTTAATAATTGCTTTATATATTTAGGTGCACCTACATTGGGTGCGTAGATATTTACAAGTGTTATATCCTCTTGTTGGATTGTTCCCTTGATCATTATGTAATGCCCTTGTCTTTTTTTACAGTTTTTGTTTTAAAGTCTATTTTGTCTGATATGAGTACTGCTACCCCAGCTTTCTTTTCATTGCCATTTGCATGGAGTATCTTTTTCCATCCATTCACTTTCAGTTTGTGAGTGTCTTTAGGTCTGAAGTGTGTCTCTTGTATGCAGCATATATATGGGTCTTGTTTTTTTATCCAATCAGCCACCCTGTGCCTTTTAATTGGAGCATTTAGTCCATTGACGTTTAAAGTAGCTATTGATAAGTATGAACTTACTGCCATTTTTTAACTTTTTTGTTTTTTTCCTCAGTGTTTTAGTAGTCCTTCTCTGTTCCTTTCTTCTTCTATACAGAATTGATGGTCACTTTAGTTTGACCTCTGTCTGAAAGCTGTACTCTTTAACTCCCCTCCTCCCTCCTTTTATGTTTTTGATATCCTATCTAACCTCTTTTTTGTGCATTTGTATCCATTATGTTCTAATCATGGAAATAGATAATTTTTCCTATTTGTGGTCTTCTCTTTTCCCCTTAAATCATTCCCTTTAACATTTCTTGTAGAACTAGTTTCTTGGTGACAAACTCCTTTAATTTTTGCTTATCTGGGAAAATTTTGATCTCTCCTTCCATTTTGAATGATAACCTTGCTGGGTAGAGTATTCTTGGCTGTAAGTTTTTTCCTTTTAGCACTTTAAATATATCGTGCCATTCTCCTCTAGCCTGTAAGGTTTCTGCTGAGAAGTCAGCTGATAGCCTTATGGGGTTTCCTTTGTATGTAACTTGACCTTCTCTTGCGGCTTTTAGGATTCTCTCTTTATCTTTAATTCTGGACATTTTGATTATGATGTGTCTTGGTGTGGGCCTCTTTGGGTTTATCTTGTTTGGGGCTCTCTGTGCCTCCTGTTCCTGGATGTCTGTTTCCTTCCTTAGGTTAGGGAAGTTTTCATCTATTATTTCTTGAAATAGATTCTCTGCCCCCTTGTCTCGCTCTTCTCCTTCCGGGACACCCATAACATGGATGTTAGTGTGCTTGCTGTTGTCCCAGAGGTCCCTTAGACTGTCCTCAGTCTTTTTAATTCTTTTCTCTTTTACCTGTTCAGCTTGGGTAATTTCTTCTAGTCTTTCGTCCAGCTCACAGATCCGTTCTTCTGTATCCTCTACTCTGCTTTTGAGTCCCTCTAATGAATTTTTCATTTCCAGTATTGTATTCTTCATTTCTGATTGGTTCTTTTTTATATCTTCCATTTCTTTGTTGACATTCTCACTGAGTTCATCTATTCTTCTCCCCAGATCAGTGAGCATCCTTAACACTCTTAGTTTGAACTCTCTGTCGGGTAGGTTGCTCATTTCTGTTTCACTTAGTTACTTTTCTGGGGTTTTGTCCTGTTCCCTTACTTGGAATGTATTCTTTTGCCTCCTCATTTTGCCTCTTTCCCTGTGCTTGTGTCTACATATTAGGTAGGTCAGCTACGTCTCCTGCTCTTGGATAGGTGACCTTATGTAAGTGATGCCTTAGGAGGCTTCCAGTGTGCTTCCCTCAGTTCTCAATGTTCCAGGGGTGACCCCTATGTGGGCTACGTGTGTCCTTCTGTTGTGGCCTGTTTGCTCTTTCTGTAGGCGCCCAGGGAGGCTGAGTTATGCTCCTGGCCAGCTGTTGTAATGCTCAGCTGCTTGTAGTTGTTGTGGGCCCTTCAGTCTCTTTATCAGGTGTGGGGAGCCCCAGTACAGTTGGCTGCAAGTTCTAATACCACATTTGTGTTGCAGTATTTCTTTTAAGTGAGTAGGCCCCCACCGTGGCAGGTTGTTAGACTCAGGGCCTTAGAATTGCTGTAAGCCTCTAGCCTATTAGGTCTCTTGTCAGCTCTCTGAGGATTGCAGCTGGGTGGGGCTGGCCTCAGGCACAGGAGCACCCAGTTGTTTCAGGCTTTGGAAGGTGGGGCAAACCTCCTATGTGGGTCTTTGAGAAGCACAAATCTTCTGCAGCTGACAAGCCCTGCCGCCCACAGGTCCACACACACAGTCAACACAGTCCTGCCCCATGTGAGCGCCCTGACCTCCCCAAGTGGACCCAGTCTCTCCACGGCAGGAGCCCCACACACTCTGCCACCGCCCCACACTCTCCACCCGCTCCTTGTGCACACCCTGCCCCGCTAAAGTCGGCTCAGTTGCCAGGCTGCAGAGAATCCAGTCACCAATCTATGCAGGCCCACAAGTTGCCTGAGGGCTTGTTGTTGGGTGGGGCCAGTCTCTAGGGTGGGCTGCCTGCCCTGGCTGAGCTGGATTAAATTGGTGCTCTAGCAGGTGGGGCAGACCCTGGGCTAGCAGGCCTCAGGGAGAACTCCAATGGCATCTGTGTCAGCACGCCCACACCAGGCCACAACAATGGCCGCCGCCAATGTCCCAGTCCCTGGAGAGGTCTCACCCCTCACCGAGATGCACTCAGGGCCTATTAGGTGAGTCTCTTGTCACCAAAGCACTGTGCACCTTTCTTTCTGGTGATTTTAGGATGCTTTCTGAAACGGGTGAGTTTGTGCGCAGGCCCTTTAAGAGCCGGTTTTAGTTTCTTTGTGAACCGGGTTTTCTGGGGGTGCTCCCCAATGCTTTAGCAGCAGGCAAAGTCAGATATTATGCCGCTGGTGTCGATTGTGCTGGGTCCACAAAATGCCCCACAGCGGGGACGCTCCCCGGCTCAGGGCCCCGCGCCTCCAGGGAGGCTGCGTACCTGTGGGCTGCTCCCCGAGGCCATGACATTGGCGGCTTGTGAAGGCGGCGTTTTTCCTCTCTAGAAGGGAGTCTCTGCCTCTTCCACCTCAGTTAGGATTGTCCGTTGTTGCAGGAGTTCCTCTTATCCAGTTTTCAGTTCTGTCTCAGGGGTAATTTTTCCACAAGTAGTTGTAAATTGGCTGTGTCCACGGGAGGAGGTGAGTTCCGAGTCTGCTTACGCCGCCATCTTGACTCCGCCCCCCAGGCCTGCCCAAATTCAAGGAGACTACCACCTGATGGGGAATGGTACTCTCACATAGCATAAGAAAATGTGGGATGGGAGTTATTGTCATGGTCATCTTTGGAAAACAAAATCTGGCATTTAAAAAAAAATCAAACCTACGAAATCAACAGTTGCTACACAGAATTCTTTATAGTCACCAAATGTCAAAAAGGCTTGAGGATGAACACTAAATTATTCATCTAACGTCAACAATAGAGAAATGGTCGAATAAACCCTCTCATTGGTCTTATCCACCTATCAAAAATGCCATTTACAAAGATTTGTAGTAACATGGAAATGTTACCTACAATACTGGTTAAGCTGGATTGGAGAAAGCAACTTGTCTTGTGGCCACAATCCAGTTTCCTATTAATTCTGTTCCTGAGTTAAACTCTTTTACCCAGAATTATAAGCCATCCTACTCCAGGATAGAGGAGCCAGGATATATGCTTATGCAGTCATACAGATCCTGGAGCAAGATCACTGTATGTTGAGATTTTTAACCCATTAACTGCCCCCCAATGGATATGCGGACCAATGAACTATGGATGTCAATGTCACCAGCTGACCAATCAGACCCATCACTGCTGCCACGGAGGTGGAGAAAGGGGCTGGAAGTGTTTCTGCTACATTTTCCCTTTAAGGGAGAACTTTCCCCCTCAAGTGAAGTATGAGTAGCATAGGTATGTTCCCCAGCTAACATTTATGTAATAAGTGAAAAAGCACATAATAAAAATATGTGATTATAATTGTATATATAATGTGTGTGTGTTCTATATAGCTCTCTATATATACTTATATATAGTTATATCATCAAATTTGATATATATATAGCGATACGTAACACACACATGCACATATGCATGCATATTTAAACCCTATGTATAAAAAAAGGAGACTGAAAGAAAATACACCAAAATAATAATACTAGTTATCCTTTGGTTGTCAGGCTATAGACACTTTTTTCTTTTCTCCATATTTTAGTCTTTATAAAATTTGTCTATAACTAATATGAATTACTATTTAATGAAAAAGTATACTTACTAAAATTTAAAAAGTAAATTATTAAAATACTGAGCCCTAGACAAGTTATGTATAACAAAACAGTTGACACTTCCCACTGTCTCGTTGGAATAAGCTCTGCCGTAGAATTACTGTAAGAATTAATGAAGCACTTTAAGAAGGAATATTCTAAGAATAAATTTCTTTTTCTGGAAACTAAAAAAAAAAGTCAGAATCTAAAACTTGACTAGTCTATGAAGAAGTGAAGAACTATCTAATAAGGAAAAATCAGAATACAGAACAGATAAAAGTACAAAATTCTAAACATAAATATATTATAAACTTTGTTTATTTCCAGAAGGATTATACCAATATGGCAACACTGATTATCTTTGGGTCTTAGACTTATGAGTGCCTCTTGTTCTCTTATTAATACTTTGCTATGTTTCAATGATGATCATGTATTACTTTAGTAATTTGAAAAAAAAAGAGAAAGAGTGAGTTCATGAGCTAGCGTGCTATTGAGATCAACGAGAGGTCAAATCAGTGTACTGAGTTGGACTTGGGTTTGGTTAGCATAATTTTTGCTGGCAAGATAAAGAAATTTCTTCCAATAAGTAAGGTAGCAGAATTGAACACTTTTTTCCCCAGGTTGAGCTTGATCCCTGGCCTGGGTTTGGGCCAACAGTCTGGGGCTTCTTGAAAGTGGATAACAGCCATTGTCCCCACAAAGGCGTAAAGCGAGGTTCCCCTGCAGATGCCCACGGAATGTGGACCGTGGGCCTGAGCTATGTTTTCTTTGGCCTAGCTAGTATTTTAAGAAAATTGGGAATTTAGAGTAAAAATCTAAAATTCTGGCTTCTGAACATATTTGCATTCCAGTGTGGACACCAGCTACTGGTGTAAGGTAAGGGGGTGTAGCTGCCACTGGTCCCTGTGGTTTCCCCAACACTAGTGTAGAATTGTGGTTCAATTCATCAGCACACTTGCACTGCTCCTTCAAATAGAAAGCCAGGCGATGGGCACCTCGTGTTTCAAGAAAAGAGCTTTCTTGAGGGAGAGGTGAGGAGTTAAATGTTTCACGTGAATGCATTGGCCTGTTTACTCATTCAGGTCACCTGCCTCGCCCTGTAGTCATTTGAAGTGGAGATCTTCCTGTGGACATTGGGGAAGTAGTGCTGAGAGTCTCTCAAGGGATAACAGAACCCACAGGGAACACAGTTCAGGACCAGGCTGAGTGAGCCTGAGGGAAGGATGAAATTGGAGGAATACTACACACATCCCTCTGTCATCCTCCCAGAAGTTTTAAGGAGATCTTGACCCTGGTGAAAAGCTGAGTCAGTCAGAGAGGCTTGGTTATGCTCTGGAAGCAAACAGCCCCCAAATCTCGGTGTCTTATGGCAGCGGGTTTTATTTCTTCCTCACATCACACATGTCCATCGTGTATGAACTGGGGGCTCTGCTTCATGCCGTTATCACTTCAGCACTTCAGCCAACAAAGCAGACCCCACGTGGAACATTGCCAATAGCTGTGGTAGAGGGAAAGACAGCTATGCAAATTGCTCACTGGTTCTTCAAACTTCCGCTTAGAATAACACATGTTATTTTGCTCACATTTCGTTGGCCAAAGCAACTCACATGGCCATGCCTAACTACAAAGATTATACTTCATACAACCCTACTATGCCCGGAAGTCAGGGGGTTGGAAACGTGTGGTGCATAGCACTGAGGACTATGACATAGACCTCTAGAATCTCTCTTAATTTATTGGTACTGCAGAAGGAGTTTGAGTCAGTCCCCTTAAATTGGACTTTAGAAAGCAGTGGCTGATAAACATTCACGTGACTGGTCATGTTGACAGCCATGGAATCACCCACCATGTGCTTGGTCGTAAACTTTGAGGAGGTGGGCCCTGTTTGTCCGGTAGGAGTTGCCCTTTGGCAGACTTTTCAGTGTGCTTTTAGTGAGCTTTTTAAGGGTTTCTGACCCAAAGCATTAAAAACCATTACCACTGTGACAGCAGAGTGGAAGAACTGAAGCTTTTGTTTTCTTCCAGAAAGAAAAAAATATGAAACCATTACTTTGGCCCATCATTGCTCTATTTCTCATTCCACCCTCAAAATGACTCTCAGCATATGTGCTTTTTGGACATAGCATGATTTGAATGCATTGACAAGTGAGTGCATTCTTTTACAATTCCATAAAACCTATGCAGACATTTCCCAGGTATGTTTGTATAGTGATAGTGAATAGCTTGCTAAGCGTTTAAAATTAGATCATCAAATAACCAAGTATGATTTCAGGACTGCTAATGACTAAGTCAGTGCACTTGACTGGTTTATATTTTCCTAGGGGAATGCATCAGTATTGTCTCCTGAAAGATTTTGGTGGTGCAGAGGTATTCAGACAGACATCTTAATCTTTCAGGAGAATTTTAGCTACTGAAAAGTCACATCTACTGTCATCAAGATTTATAATGCTTTTTATTTTTAAAGAACCTTCATATGATTTCTCTTTATAGAGAGAGGAAGGTTAATTATTGAAAAATTTCATACAGAAATAGAAGTATATTGCCCAAAAATGTGACTGGCAGCTGAGAGTAGTGTTGTCTGACCAGACGTTTATTTTCTTTAAAGGAGGGGTGATAAGGAATATTTCTATATATTAATTAAATAGAAGGTATAGAAGACACAGATAACTAAAATTGCACGCGTCGGGGGAAATAAATGCCAGAAAAGCTCTATATTGTTCATGTGTAATTTGAAGTTCTTTTATTTTCGTCAAGGAATCAAAAACCTTTTCGTGGGTCTCTTTATGTTTTACTTAGCCTGTTAAAAAGGAGAATTGAAAAATATAGTTAGAATTTCTTCTTATAAAGATCCTCTCTTCTAAAATATGTCATCCACATGACATAATTATTTGATCTCCCCAAGTCAAGATTTATGAAGGACCGGTCTCAGGGCACAGAAAGCAAGATAGATCACAAAGCTCAGCTTGATTGGTCACGTCATAATACGTGAAAGGTCATAGTTTGAATTGTATGTATCAATGGATTTCTAATGACTGGTTTTGTGGTATAAACCCTTTGGATTAAGAGCAGGAATGAAGATGGCCTCAACAAAAGGGACAGTAGAATCAACTGTCCCTTTAAGAAAATGGAATGTAATCGCTCTGAATGCCAACAAACTCCCCAAAGTCCTAATCTAGCATCCTGGCTTCCTGCAGACTGGCTGTTCTTAGACTCTTCTGCAGGGCCAATCCCTTGGTGGCCTTTATGCAAGACATCTGCACTCTGGTTGCCCCCAGAGACAAGCAATTCTATTCATCCCAGGCGGCAGGAGGTTGCATTTCTTCTTTTCATAGCAATATGTGCCTTCTTTTCATCTGAGGATCACTGAAGAGTTTTGCAAAGAATAAAGAAATACTTGCAGATCATGGAAAGCATGTTACCCCATTTTACAGATAGAGAAGCTGAGCCAAAAAGACTTAAAAAATAGAAAAGGCCATTTTCTCAAATATAGCAGAAGCCAGAAGGCATAAGTCATGACTGATTCTAATGAAGTGATCTGATTAAATCACAATTCATAGGCACGTTTTGTGTGTGTGTGTGTGTCTTCAGAATCAGCCCTGCAATTAAAACATAATTATACTTTGCTCTTTCGTGGTACTTTTCACCAAGGGAACCGAAAGTGCTTTACAAACATTAATTAAGCAGCACAACACCCCTGTGAGGAAGGTAGGAATTATCCTGCTCTTAGATGTGGTGACATGGAAACTGAAGAATTTAGTAATTTATCCATGATTTCAATGGGAATTATTGCCCAAAGTTCCATATGGTTGAAGTCTCTCTGTCGTCTTATCCTTCAGTTAGACAGTCTTTGAAATGTGTTAATCTTTTGTTAAAAGTATTTTCATCTGCTTATTGTTATTAGAATTTTATGTTATTTTTTTAATCTGTGCCTTTGTGAATCCTTTTTGTTATATATCTGTTTTAAATTTTAAGTCAGAGCTTAAATTCTAGGGAAATTTTTGTTATTTTTATTGATTAGAGTATTCTACATATCTCAGGTGTTTCCTGACCCCAAAAGTCATTTTAAGTCTTTTTCTTTTAGTAAACTTCTTATTGAACTATGTATGTGGAAGTATTACAGAGATAGAAAAAAGTGCAAAAATCATAAATATAAGGCTTGATGAATTTTCAAAAAGTGAATACACCTGTGTACCAGCATGGAGCATTAACAGTGCCCAGACCCCCCTCACCCTGTGTGCCCACTCCCTGTCACTGCCCACCCAGAGGTAACCAATAGCCTGTATTCTAACAGCATGGATTAGTTTTACCTGTTTTTGTAGCCTAGATACATGGAATCCTACTGTAGGTACTTGTTTGTGTTTGTCTTCTCGCATTAAGCATTATGCTTGTGAGATTCAGCTATGTTGTTGCCTGCAGTTACAGTAAGTTCATTCTCATTGCAGTAGAGTATTCAATTGTTTAAAACGCCACAATTTCTTTATCAGTTCTACTATTGATGAACAATTGGTTTGTTTCCAGTTTGGGGTGATTTAAGTATTATTTTTAACAGTATGTTGCTGTGCACACTCTTCTTCAATTAGGTGGAAATAAATCAAAGATATCTTTTTCACGTGCTTTACCATGACGGCATTGAGATAAATGAATGACGTGTTCTAAGGAGTCGCTAGATGTTATTCGTATAAAGAGGATTGAGAGTCTTAAGACTCTGTTTCCCAATTGCAGGAGCGGGAATAATTAAAATTTTTCTCTAAACCTGAAAATATCACCTGCCTTGATTGGTTGGTTGAGTTCACAAGAGGCATCTTAGAGAAGTGCAAAGAGCTCAGGTACGCGTAGGCCTGGGTGTGAATTCTAGTTCCACCGCTTACTAACTGTGCAACCCTGGCCAGCTCAGCCTCACTCGACTCCGCTTTTCTTATCAAAAGGTCTCTGGGGTTGTTGAAAGATGTAAAGTTAAATACATAGCACTAAGTAGGAACTCAGTGAATGGCGTTTATTTTTAGACATTTTCTGGCTGAATATAACTCTAATGGTAATCTGACTGACCTGGATTATAGTTTTGAATTATTAAGAATACTTAATTGAAAAATATAATAACTATACAGTGAGTGTAGAAACATCTATATTCAAAGAAACCTCCAATACTAAAGGGACATCCAACATAAAGATTTCTATATTTCTTTTTGAGATATAGCAATGAATGATATATATACAGTGGTCAGTGGATTCAATCTTGGCCTCCCTGAAAAAGTTTGTCATAGATATAATAAAAGAGAAGATAAAATATCATTACAGTCATACTTTGTAAACAGCTTGATTTAATGTCTGGTTTAGGTTGGAAAATTGTTGGCTTTAAGTTCAGAATTCTGTGGAAGTGGAAGTTTGGGCAGAAAATTGCTATGGTACTTGGCATTTGTTGGATCCTGGATCAAGGAGCCTCATGTTAAATGATATTTTAGAAATGGTAATGGTTGGAGTGAACTGAATGGGAAGGGTAGATATTCTTTTGCCTGATTCTCATGTGGCTAGATGCCGGTTAAATACATTTCACATGTTCTTGAATTTCCACTGCAGAGTCATTCATCTGAATCACTACCTTGTTCTGTTCTACTTTTTCTTTTTTTTTTTTTTTTTTTTTTTTTATTGAAGTAACATTGGTTTATAACATTGCAAAAATTTCAGGTGTACATCATTGTACTTCTATTTCTGCATGGACTACATCATGTTCACCACCAAAATACTAATTACAACCCATCACCACACACATGTACCGAATTATCCCTTTCTACTTTTTCTTATGTGAAGAAATGGTACCCATTTGCTCAACCTAGAGCCTGAGTGTTCTTCACTCCTCATTCTACCCAGACCCAACCAATCCAACAATTCCTACCAATTCTACCTCCTAAATATCTTATGACTCCACCCACTTCTCTCTATCCCATTGCCATTACCATAGTCCAGTCTGCCGATGTCTCTCACCTGGATCACTTCGGGAGCCTTATACCTGATCTCCCAGCATCCATTTTTGCCCTTTTACAATTTTATCCCAATGTTGCAGCTAGAAGTGATCCTTTAAAACAACAAACCAGATCAGCTCTGTTTTCTGCTTCAAATCCTTTAATAGTTGCACATTGAACTTAGGGTAAAGTCCATAATCTTTAACTTAGCCTAAAAAAGGGCTTTCTTTCTTTGCTGCCCTGCCCCAGAGGTTTCATGCTACGCCACACAAGCCTTCTTTCTGGTCCCTGAGTGCCATGCATCCTTCCTTCACATGTGTTTCTCTGTACCTTCCTGTTCCTAGCAAACTCCTACTAATTCTTCAGGTCTCAGACTTAATATATTTCTACAGGAAAACATCCCATGATTCCATGCATTAAATTACTGGATCCCTCCATTGCATACTTTCATAGCACCATCAACTTGTATTTATAATACTTGTTCATACTTAGAATTTTTCATTTAGTGCTTACTTTCCCTACTAGTCTATAAGCTTTAGAGAGTAGGGCTTCTGTCTACTTTGTTTACTTATGTGTCTCTATTGCTCAGTGCTCAATAAATATTATTGACTGATTGAGTCATATGTGTCTATAGGGCAGGATTATGTTGTTAATCTCTCCACCGGAAACAGTGGACAGATTTTTATCCCTTCAGATATGTTGAAATGATATTTTAAAACAGTGAAGGAATTGTCATTGTTGTCTCTGAAACTAAAGATGGCAAACCCTTCAAAAAGGGTTATAAAGGTTTTATGCTGATATTTATTTTGACCATTTTTCTTGATTTATTTTATTGATAAATAGGACTTCACAATATAATTTAAACAACAACAACAACAACAAAATACAATGCGTCTGGTCTTTGATATCTCAGTAATAACATGCAGCAGCAAAATATACCCTGAAGGAACTCGTTTTCCAGCCTACCTTTCCTAACTTCTTAACTGCTTTTCTTCTTCTCCGTATATTGAGCATCTGCAAGCTCAGAGTTGATGCCTCTTTCTCTCGTCTGCTGCATCAGCCGAGTGCAATGTTAGTTCCTCAGAGCAGAGCGCGAGAACCATGTCATTTAGAATCACCTGGGGTTTTAACTACAAATGCAGATTCCTGCTCCCATCAGAAACCTGGGAATTAAAATCTCTGGTGGATGAGGCCTAGGGAACTGCATCTTTAACAAGAACCCAATGTTTAAAAGCTGTCGGCCCAGTGCCTAGTCATAACAGATTGAGGAAGTGACAACAAGCATATATGATGCTAACTTTGGGGAACACAGAATTACAATTTATGCGCGTCTTCATCAGTAAGGCCACTCTGTCAGGTTTAACCTTGAAAGAAGCCTGAATCTCTAGCATGACAGGAATCATAGAAACACAAAGATAAAAGGATTTTAAAAGACCATTTGTCTAAGCTTTGTGCTTCAGGCATATTTATACCCAAACCACATAGGACTGCTAATGGGTCTGTTTCCTTACCGGAGATGTTTAAGGACAGAGAACCCATTAATATATCCAGGGTTTATCACTAAGACAATCAGATAATCTTAGGTGATCTTCTTTCAACTCTAAAACCTTTCAGCTTTACCTAGGGTTCACTTCTTGTTTGGTGCTTTATAAACAAGGAGAACAACATAGTCACCACCTTAAAATACGCACATATAGACATCTCCTCATCCATCAGGACTAGTGCTCAACAGTACCCCCAACACAGACTCATTGCGTTGAAAGCAATCTTAGACATTACTTAAGTTGAACCTCCTCATTTTACAGACACATAAACAAATGCAGGGATCAAATGCCATTCAGTTATAAATCTGACAGATTTACGAGTATATTTCAACACCTCAAATTAATTTTTATCCTGAGTGAAATTTTCCCATGGTGCAGTTGGAAAGCATCTGGTCCATCTAAATTCAGATCTGGTTCAAATCCTTTTCTATCACTTACTACTTGTATGATTTCAGCACATTATTTAACACACCTGAGCTTCGTTTTCATCATATACTATATGGAGGTACAATCTACTTTGCATAATTGTATTGAGAATTAAATGAGATACAGCATAGTGCCTGGCACATGGTACGTGCTCAGTTAAAACATTCATGTGTTTGTTGTTGGTACAGGTTTTTGGAAGGCAGTTTGGCAACATGTATCACAATACCCTGGGACTGGGCAATTCCAGTCCTTGAAGTGAAATCTCGCACCGCATGCAATGTTCAGAAACCTGTAGAGTGGCCGCCTTTTACAGGGCCTTAGTTACACAGTGGGTCACAGCTTGTTTTCTTAAACAAGAACCCAGAGTAAATCTTGATACAACCCAAATATCCTAGAACAGTGATGCTGTCTTCTGACAACCCTCTAGAAGAATTTAACTGCATCTAGTTTAGTCATAAGAAAAATAATCATAATTAATAATGAATTAATAGTTTATTTAATGTATGTTATGTGCCAACCCTCAACGTATTCACTTAATCTTTGCCATAATTCTTTGATGCAGATACAATATTGTCAATATTTTAGAGAGACTAAGTAATTTGTGCATCTCTTGGGGAGTACTGGAGTGGGAGGGGTTAAAGATTGAATCAGGATTTAAACAGAACTTTGATTCCACAGCCAAGTGCTCAACTCTGTAACTCTTATCTGTGGAGGTTTAAAAAACAAAAAAAAACACATTAATACGAGGGCTCCATCCCAGACTCTCTGAGCCACAAAGGTGTAAGACAGCTGAGCTGAGAACAACTGTCATAACCATTATGCTTTCCTATCTCTCTGTGTGCTTTGTATGTGGTCTGCTTATTAAAAAGAAAATATACTACTATACATGTGATTAAGTAATCACTTATTGTGGCCCTATTTTCACCCTCCAAACTGTTCATGCAGAGACCTTGAATTACCTCAGGAAGTGGGGTCCTCATTTGAAAGATCTTAAGGAAAAAACCTAATTAGGCACAGATGCTCTTGAATATTTGTTTTACTTACTAATGATTGGGTGTAGGTTTCCTTCTTTTCCCTCGTCAAGGAAGCTGAGGTTGTGAGGCAGCCACAGACTACAACATAAATAGGAGGAGGAAGCAAGGGAAAATTTTGGAAAACTCAAAGGCCTGATATTTCCCAGACATGCCCCAATCTGCTTTTGACCTCACTCCAAGAGGAGTGGTTTCCATAACAGCATGTGTGTAAAGTAACATGACCCTACTGGAGCAGATCCGCATTAGACCTTAGCCTTCTCTTGCCTACAGCCTGGGATTCTATTCTTCGGTTCTGGTCACTAACTGCTGAGAGAGGCACTGGGGCGTGGGCCCCGCAGTCTAACACCTTTCTTCACGGCAGCGCTGGTCTCAATGCTGCTCCCTTCTCCACCAGCATCACCAGGTTGGGTGGGAATCATTTGTGCTTCAGGTTATATGTGTAGTTTGCAAGCGTTAATTAATTACATCCTCCGACTTCTAACCAGCCCTGTTTGGTAAGTAATCTGAGACCTAAAAACAGTTTCTGTTTACATTTGGTGGCAGAAAAGACTGAGAAAGATTTGGGAGGTGAAAGAATCTGCCCAGAGCAGCTTGGGAATGGACACAGAGCCAGACAGAACTCCACTCAGTGTTTCCAATCTATTAGGCAAGATTACCTCCCAGTTTGCCACCTGGGCCGCCTCATTCTCGTTGTATCTTCTGACCTGAGTTTTCCCTCTGAGACTGACACAAGGTTAGAGGAAGGGTCAGCCGTCTGGGTGACTTGGCGATGACTTCCATGAGGACTGCTTCTTTCTCCATGGTGATGAAATTCAGTCTCACAGTTTAAATGCTTATCCCAAAATATTTCAAAATGTGAAATGCATGTAAGCCAAATGACAAAAATGTTTTTTTAAAAAACAAAAACATGGGCTTCTTGTCATCCACCACACTGGCTGTTTCAATGTCTGTTCAGTCAGTAAATTATTCTTTCTGATCTTCGTTCCTGATGATATCCAGATGGCCTAAAAGTCAATCTTCTGCGAGAGAGAAATTCTCTGTGACGTTAAAGTGAGTAGCCATCATGTTCAGATAGTGTGGGTAGGAATTAAACGGAATAACATAGGTTTGTCTGTGCGTGATTAACAAGAATTGATATTTAAATAATTACAGTGCCTATATATTCAACTTGGGGTTGGGCTTAATTATTAATGTTCTTAACTCTTAAAGGGAGACTGTATCTGTCTCCCTAAATTATAGGACACTTTGTAAAAGCCAAAATTCCTAATGTTAGCTTTTCTTCCTTTCTATTTCCTCCAAATCTTTTAGAACTAAAATACTGTTTTGATGGGTTCAAAGATGTTCTCTGGTCAGCCTACCACAGGTAGATTCTGAGAGTTTGAAATGGGTCATGGTGTGGATTATGGTGTTTAAGGTTTATTCTGTTTCTTTTTAAATGTAACCTTAAAATGACTAATTAATAATAACATAATATTAACATAATTTTTAAGTCACCATCATATCAGACTTTGAAAAGAAAATGATAATATTCTTTTTCACGATGAAAAGAGCAATATTAGCTTCTATTTATTGTCTGTATCCAGTAGTAAGAACTATAGTAGATGCTATCATTTAGTTCTTTTTAGAAATCAGAAGGTGGACATAATTATCCATATTTTATAGATGCAGAAGCAGAGGCTCAAAGAACATCAGTAATTTTCCCAAATTGCAAAGGTTGTAAAGATAGGAAGCCAGGAATGTTATGCTCAAATCCATGCACTTGCCACTTTGCTAGATAATTTACCAAATTAAAAACATCCACTGACTGTGCTCATCTACAGTGAATGAAAGGTAAGCTTTGTTATGCCCATTGCTCATTACTGCTAGAAGCCGAATGAAAATAGGTGTCTACATTTCCCCTTTCCCACACACAGCATGTTCATACTGGGGTTCTGGAATACAGGTTAGTAGTTATTGATTTTCCTATTGGCTGGGCTTGGGGAGAGAGAACCCTACATAATTGTACATTATATGGCAGATACTTAGATACAGGACTTCAGAAATGCATTTAGTTGTGAAAATCAACTAATAACGTATAAGGATCTGAAAAATACTCCAGGGGGAAGAAAGCTGCAAAATGGATGTTGCTATACAACAATCAAATATTTAGAGAATGTCAAAGACCTAAAAACGTTTTCATTTTTTTCTCTCCCCTCCTTCTCTTCCTCCTTCTCTCTCTCACTCTTTCTCTCTTGCTTTTATTTTTATTCTCACTCTCATGCTTTCTGATTATAAACAGTTTTCTTCTCTAACTCACCAGAAGGATATAACACACTGCCACCAGTGTGAGAACTCACTGTCACCATGAATAGAGGTGGTTTTGGGCACTACTATGGAGTTCGAAGTGGCTCCCTAAATCCTTGCTACTCAGAGTGTGGTCTGTGAACCAGCAGCATTTGGCATTACACGTGAGTCTGTTAGAAATGCAGAATCTCAGGCCCTAAAGACTCAGACTCTACCTTTTAACAAGATCCTCAGGGAATTTATACGCATAGTAAGTTTGACTGGCCTAGAAGAGCCTAGTAGGTTTTGCCCTCCAGAGCAGAATCACTGCTCTAAAGGGAAAAGGGGTCGTCAGAGAATGTTAGTTGCAGGCTCCTTCTGCAGTTAGCTGTAGTTAGAACCAGGGCTGTTCTGTGGTTGGGAAGACATGTCATTGCGGGTAACAGACTAGGACAACCCTGCACAGGTAACAAAGTGTCTACTGGCAATTCTGGTTACCATCTTACTACTACCATTGGTAAGGTTGCCACAAAGCAAGTCCTTTAGGGCCGGGGCTCTTGTGGCAGCCACTTCCTCAATTACCCATCAACAGAGAGACACACAATCACATGTATACGCAGGAGTGCTGCCACCCACATCAAAAATAACCATGGATGCACCTAAAGGAAAGGGAAGAGAGAAACCCAAATCTATCATGTGTCTCTTATGTGCCAAACATTGCAGTAGGTGCTTTCATCTTAAAGACTAGACAGCAACTAGAAAATCAGATTATTGTGAGCACACCTTCAGTTACTAGCCAGACTTCGTTAACCAGAACCTCCACACATTAAATAGGTCTATAACTGGTGTTTTTAATGATGACCTCGTTAAATAATTAAATTAAATGATGAGATCCTAAAATCTAAATCATAAAAGAGTAATTAAATTATATTAATTAGTTTTCATGTTTATATTATCATCTTAAAAGTCAGTTTCCAAGTGACTTCAAGTATAAAAAATATATTCTACCCTAAATATTTATACACTTAACTCCAGAGGTTAGTGGCTGGAAAGGGACCCTGTTTCCCAAGAGTAGTTTTCTGGAGTTGGAGACTATGACGTGAGTCATATAGTTTAAACAGTTGTTTCCTTACCAATCTCTGGGAAGCCTCTGTCACAGTATTCCTCTCTTTTCTAGGACCTAAAAGTTCCCCAGGGCTTACCCTCTACACGGACAAGTGTTTCCAGCATGGGGTTGTGCAAAGAATCCTTGAGTGGGATTCTAGTCCTGTTACTGCTTGACTGGCTGGGAGATTTGGGGCTGTCACTGAATCCCTTTGAGTCTCAGGTTTGTCTTCTGTAAAAAATAGTGAGCTTGACTGAACTCCAGGATCCCTTCCATCCCACATGAATATTCTAGAGTTTACAAACATAATATTTTAAAATAGAACGTCTCAACAAAGATTTAAATGGGTTTAGTTGGGTCTCATCACATACTTACAGGCACCCCAAAGTCTGCGTCTCCCATCCTACCTCTCTTCCCACAGGCTTGGCTTGTGTCAGACGGCAGCTCAGCTACTGGGCAGAGGCAAGACGGCTGGTGGTGAGGTACTGATTGGTGATCAATGAACAAAGAATCTTGGTCTCCTGACTACACCATGGCTCCAGAAAAGGATTTGAGTCTCTGTAGTCAATTCATAGGTTACATGTTTAACATTTTTTTTTGTTTTTGAAATTTTTCACCGTAAATGCAGGACAATGCAGAATATATTTGTTCTAAATATTCGAAACTTATAAACCCATTGATAATATATGGGATAACTCTCTACAGAATCAAATTTTTGATTGGCAACCTATGCAAGAGAAAGAACATAAACTTTGGAGTTAGAAGGAAATATGTTTGTATAGTGCCCCTTACTTGCTGGGTGACTCTGGGCATGAAAATTAAATTCTCTGAAACTCAAATTCATAATCTTTTAAATGAGAGTAATGATATTTACTTCATAGAGTTATTATAAGGATTCAAGATAATACATACAGAGCTTCTGGTATATAATAGATGCTCAATAAATGTCAGCTATTATCTGCAACTAGAATATTGGTTCCCAAATGCCAGTTTGTGAATCAGCATGACCTTTGACATCATTTTCACCATTCCATGACAAACAGTGTAAAAGAATTACAGTGTAGGCAGTTTCCCACAAATTTAAATTTATATGGTGTTTCTTTTTATGAAATGATATTGACAGTAGATGGTAATTATTGTTTTTAACTTATTTAGTGAAATAAAAAAACTGGTAATTCTAAGACATCTGCCCATATTTTCCTTGTCTAATTTGTCTGATTTACAAATCCAAAATAATAGGACTCACTGAATTAAGACATCCTAATGATACTGAATATTAGAGTCATTGAATCAAATGATTTGCACTTTCAAATCATTTTAATAGGGGCAGTGGGATTCTGGGCATTCCCTAGCCACTTTGTGCTATAACCAGTTACTGTCTCCTGAATTCCTATAACACCTGTCATCAGAATAACTCAGTTCACACTCTCTGTGTATGCATGTGTGTGTACGTGTGTGTGTTCTCGGCACCAGTACTCAGTATGGTCTCAGTGTGCCTTGTATCTTCCCCCAGGGATTTTGGAAGTACAACAATGCAAAGAGATCATATGCTGTTGTAATAGAGTCTGGGCTCTGCAATCAAACTGCTTGAGTTCAAGTCCTAGATTCACCACTGGGTAGCTGTGTGACCTCCTGCAAGTGACTTAACTTTTCTGTGCCTCAGTTTTGCCATCTGTCAAATTTCAAAATTAATATTACTTACCTAACAGGGTTGTTCTGAAGATTTACTGAGATAATCCAGGTAAGCATTTAGTATAATGCCTGATACATAGTAAGGGCTCAATAAATAGCAAATTCAACAAACAGACAAAGAACAAGCAAATAAAAAACTCTTGGGAGTCAGACAAGCTGAGATCTGACACACCCACCTCCATCACCAACCCCTCCCTCTCGACTTCATTATATGACTTTATGCAAGTTACTTAGCATCTCTCCGTCTTGTTTTCCTCATCTACATAATGCCTACCTCACACGTTTGTTGTCAGTATCAAGTTATTATATATAAAGTACTTAATATTGTGCTTGGCTCATTGTAGTTGCACAATAAACTACAAAAATTTTATCTACTCCTTCCCTTTTACAAATCTGTATTCCACACAGCCCTACCTCTGTACTTTGCACATAATAACAATTACTAGGTATTTATCGCAGCCCTGTATGCATCTCTTTGTCTCACTGCCTCTCACCTGCATTGTCAATTATTCTACAGTGAAGAGCAGAAACCGATGTGCTCTAAAGACAGAACAGGAATCTTACTGGTTGGGACTCAGGTTACCTAGACCTACTGGCTATTTCTCTGCTTTGGCTAAGATTGCCTCTTGATAGACTTCTCTGATGACAAAACAGCTTATCAGGAAGGACACTGCATTGGACATTTTGTGATATCTTTTCACAGTTGGGAGAGTAATGGGTCCGGCACACTGTTTTTAAGACATGCTGTATTTTAAGAAGTCTGTGGTTTGCTGTCTCTCTTTCCTGAGAGCTCCAACCTCACCTCTTCCTCTGTGTGATTCTCACATTGTCAGCTCACGAGGCAAAGGGACTGCCTTGTTGGACTTGACCACCAAGCCTGGTGTGCACGGGGAAACCTTGTGAGACATATTTTTGGACTTATGACCCTCAAGTTAAATAAATTCCATTGCTCTTTAGAATAGAAAAAGGCAACATCCTTTTAAGAGCTATTTTAGAGCAAGAAAATGTTTATTTTCACTGCTGGAATAAGGGAATGAAGGAATAAGTGATTGCAGTATAGATCACTAAAATAGTTTTTAAATATATATTTAAAAAAACTCCTGTCTTGGGGCCCGCCGAGTGGCATAGTGGTTAAGTTCACACGCTCCGCTTCCACGGCCCCGGGTTCGCAGGTTCGGATCCCAGGTGCGCCCCGACCCACTGCTTGTAAAGCTGTGCTGTGGCGGTGTCCCGTATAAAGTAGAGGAAGATGGGCATGGATGTTAGCTCAGGGCTAATCTTCCTCAAAAAAAAAAAAAAAAAACACCTCCTGCCTTGACATTAACATTCTAGTATGTGAGGCTGCAATGCTCCTTACACTAAACCCTGGTCCTGTGTCTTTTCCTTTTCTCAACTTCTTGTAACCTGGAACATGTGTCTTTTCCTTTTTCTTTTTAACATTTTTTGTTCAATTAATGCATCATTTTAGGAGAGAGTCCTTCTAAAATTGAGAATTTAGAAGGGATGGTTAAAACGCTGACTCTATGGTTTGAAGACTCTCAAAATTTGGGGGTTATAAAGCTGAGGGTGTGTTCTGCAATGTGGGCTTCCCATCAGGTGGCAGATGGCACCTTGCTGGGACAGGAAAGGAAAAGGCACTGTGACTCAAATGTTTACTTTGGGCACATTTGTTGCAACGTGCTGCTCCTCAGGTGCCTACCATTTCTACTGCTCAGACTAGAATGTTCCTTCACTACAATTCAAGCACCTACACCAGGTTCACAGACAATTGTGTGCAATTGTTGGGGAAGAGGCTTTGTAAAATTGCATGAAATATTTACATCTGGCTCTGCTCTGTCAGGAGAATGAATTTAGACTCGTTTCGGTGTGGTTTCCCTCACACCCTTTTTGTTACTGTGCAACACTGTGTCTTGAGCAAAACGGAACTACGAACTTGAAGAGCATCACCCTGTGAGGGAGACAAAGATGGGCAAGAAGACAAACATTTGTTACCATTAGCCAGGCTAGATCTGCGTTTCCCAAACTGAAGTTGTTCAAAGACTGTTCATGAATTTTTTCCTTATCTGTATGTCACTTCTGTTGTTACTTCATAGGTTTTTTTTCTTTAAATTGATGTGCTTTTAAAAACATAGCTTTATCCTAAGAAATAAAATCTAAGAAATTATACGTTTTATGTTCTAGTTTCCTAACACATATAAAAAGAAACCCATGACAACTAAAAATTAAATTTTAAAATGTGTGTGCCACTGGTGATAAGCATACTAAACTTTGGGAAATGTTGAACTGGGTTGTCCCACTGTTGAAGCTGAAATCAAGAGTCAAGACCACATTCCTAATATGGGATTAGGACAGTTGGAGTTCATTTGCAAAGCCATGGTTGGTAGAAATACCCGTAAGTGTGACCAGGCCTCCTTCCCTCTCTGTCTGCTCTCAACCTACTCTGTTCTAATCCTGTGTGCCTGAATGGTAGGATCCTTCCTCCTCTTCTGCGTTCTTGACTTCCATTCTAAATTACCACCTCTGCTTTACCACTGAGTGTGATCTGTGGGTTGCGAACCTCAGATGAAGACTTGATGCTCACATATCAGTGCCCCTTTGTATTGGTTTTTTTTGGTCTTTTTGACTGTGGGCTTTTCCCCAGTTTCTATTATTATGGAACCAGTAACAGCACATTAGTACAAATTAGTACAAAATAGCAAATTAGAACTGCAACTGTTCCGGAAAGAACCTGATCTGGAAGGAATTTGTGTGACTAGGTATGGGGCCATTATCAATTAAAAAATAAAATCTTGTGAGAAGAGAATTTGTGAGAAGCTTAAAATAAAAATAGTGTGTCTGCCTGTATTTCTTATGAACATTTTGTATCTTAACTGTAAAAAATGCGGACCACCCTCACTGGTCCTCTCATTATCTCCTGAGCCAAAATGGTGTTCAGTGCTGCAAAAGTAATTTCCAAATATTCTTAAACATGATTTCATCATTCTTCACATGCATCCCCAGAGACCACGGATAGTTTTAGGACTGGAGGAATAGAAGTTCAAAGTCACTAAGGAAATTTACTAGTCTAAAACTCAATCTTCTGCCTCCTGGTTTAGGACTCTCCTCACTGACCTTTCTTTCCTCAGTTTTTTGAACTGAAAATAATATGTATCATTTGGCATCAAATAAAAAATACCTAAGACTTTTCCTTTAACCAGATATTCCCTGAATGAGCTGTGCATTTTTAAGGGACAAGATCTGTAACTAACACTGCTAAGTAGTGTTACTACTGTAGTTGGTTTTTTAAATTCACAAGAATGCCTTAGATAAAAATACCAGCTGAATGGTATGCTTCTGGTAAATGGGATCAAATTCCAGGGCCATGAGGTTCCACTATCTACATTAATAATTTTCACCTGGAGTCTTATTTATATTGATGCAATTTTGCAACTCACCTTTTGGGCAAAGAAGGGTCACGCCATCTGCTGAAACACTAAAATGGAGGAACATACAGAGACTCCAGCACTTTTGGATTCTTCTTCCTTTAAAATGTCTGAATTTTAACTAGGTTTTGGAAATATGAAATTCTTGAGTCATACAAACCAACATAAGCAAATTTCAAATCAAAGCGGCATATCAGAAAAAGGCCTTTTGCCAAGGGTGGAGGTAGAAAACATGTCAGTGTCTTTGAGGCCAGGACAAGATATTATTCATGTTGTGTGGGCAGCTGCTACGTGAGGAGTCCTCTGCGAGATAGCAGAATGTGCTGTGCCTGCGATACTGACTCCTTTACTCTGTCCCAACCTCACAGTTGCATGCATCTGGTAGTTGTAAGCCCTTTAAGATGAGATCTACAAATTATTGCTCTAGGTTTTGCTGGACACGTTCGTCAACGTAAGAATGTCTTCAAACCTAAAACAGCTAAAAAGCATGGTTTAAGGAGAAGCAGAAACAGAAAGCTCTCGCCAAGTGTTTCTAGTGATTGTTTGAGAATTGTTAACAATATTGAAAATGTTTACAACAGAATCAGAACTGTCCCAGTAGATTAAGAATATAAGAATACAGAGACTTGGGCTTGACTGATGAGAGCCACCCAAAAATGAACAGAGTGCTTCCAAAGAAAGCTAGGCCAAATTCCCTCTTTACTAGTCTGCATTTCTATCTCACCTCTATGATATTTCTTCCAAATTCCCCACACATCTACCTTGTGTCTCCACAATTTGTAAGGCAAGGATGAGGCCCTTGAAGATTAAAATGATTTGTTTATTTATGATTCAACTCATAACTCCACTTAAGTAAATAAACTAATAAATAATTGCCTGCAATTATTTATTCCTTAATCCCAGAGCTCTATCTTTGGGCCTATTTGATTTCTTCACTTGACTTTAATATCATAAACACTGATAATTCGTGTATGGAAAGAAAAGGACTAATGTTCTTAAGCAGCTCTGTCTACCAGATGTCTGTAGTTGCTTTTCAGAAAGAATCTGAATGGTATCCATCAACTGGATCCTTAGACTTACGGGTAGGAGTTCAAGTTGCATCAGCCCACAGACTAAAACCTTTTGTGGTTTAAGTAAGGTGGTACATTACAGTGGAAAGAGCACTAGAAACCTGGTTTCAAATTCTGGTTTCGCTACTAACTAGTTTTGTGACTTTAAGCAAGTTATTTAACCCCTCTGGCCCTCATTTTCAATGAAATAAAAATGCTGGATCAGATCTGGGTTTGTCTCAAGTGCCAAGTCAAATTCACTGGTAGTGGTATGCTGGAGAGTGTTGAATGTCGATTATGGGACTATATCCAGGTACAGTGAGGGTAAGTATCCTCATTGATTGATTCAGATTCAGCCTTATCCTGATAGGTTAGCTATGTCTGTCTTGTACAGGTGATGGCAGGAGTGCCTTATATGTGTTAACCCTAGCTACAAATGCAGTCTGAGGTGCATTTCATCTCTCTTTGAGAGAGCTATAACACATTTCAGAAGCAGCAAGATTATTTTATAATTTTCAGAACCAGAAGTAGAAAATTCTCTTGAACAAGACAGATTTTGAGAGACTCAGTTCTTTCCAACTCCTTGGCCCAACTCCTCATATTTTCCTTCTGACTGTTAATAGCCAGTGGGAACAAATGGCCAGATGATGTACCCTGTTTAGGCAATGAATGGAAGCACCCAGAAATTTCCTCCTCACTCATGGTCATTAGGCAGGACTTAGAAGGTTTACTTTGCTTACCAGTCAATCGACTCGTAATATGTTAGTATGAAGTGCTCAGAGCTAGTTGTAGCTGGAGACTTTATATAATTTTCATTTGATGAGATCAACTCCGAAAGATCTTGAAATCGGGCAGAAATCATAAAATTACTCAAGCCTACACAATCTTAAGGAGAAAGTTTGCCATATAATTGTAATGTTGACTTCTATACTTTGGAATTTATGATAAGTGCCCTGAACAGCTTCAAATACACAAGTCTGTCTGTTGTTAGTTTGTTTGTTTAATGAAGATTTTCCTAGTTCCTAAAAACCTCAGAAATTTGAAGGAGATCTGGGACACTGTTTATTTATTCATTAGAGTAATTTGCTTGAATTAAAGCTGAGGCTTATTGAGGGCATTATGCAAAGCGAAATAAGTCAGAGGGAGAAGGTCAAATACCGTATGATTTCCTTCATTAAGTCGTAGATAATAACAACAATAAACAAACACATAGAGACAGAGAGTGGATTGGTGGTTACCAGAGGGGAAGGGGGGAGGGAGGAGGGTGAAAGGGATAATTCAGTACATGTGTGTGGTGATGGGTTGTAATTAGTATTTGGGTGATGAACATGATATAATCTATGCAGAAATAGAAGTATAATGATGTACACCAGAAATTTGTTATAAACAAATTTATAATGTTGAAAAATGTTATAAACCAATGTTACTGCAATAAACAAAAAATTAAAAATAAATAATAAATAAAGCTGAGGCTTTGGAATCACCATTCGCCACCTTCTGGCACTGTGCTTTACATTTGACTAAGAGTCAGAGTTTGGAGGTTTTGGTCCTATTTTTTTTTTTTATTGGATCTATCCCTAAATTTAGGAAAATTGTTGAAGCACAGTATGTCTGCTTCCTCCCCAAACGATTGGATATTTGCTTTTGCCTCTTGACTGTACCTCAAGGGTACTTGAGGAATCAAAGAAGTTCCAGGAGATCCATTGAGGCCCTCTGGTGAAAGTCACTCATGCCATTACCTTTGTCTTGTCAGCAAGGTTGTTACTTACCCTGTGCCTTCATGTTAAATAGCCCTACGTGTTCTCTTGAGCATAGAGATGCCATTTACATGCCATTTATAGCACCCAGAAACTGCAGAGGCACAGAAGAAATAATGTAGACTATGAAATACTAATACGATTTTTACCTTAATCTATAAAACAAGTTCATCTACTTTATGAATTCTCAAATGTCTGGGAGAACTTATGCAACAAAGGCTGCTACCAGGGCATAAGGATGTGTTGGCAGATGTCCTAAGCATGTTTTATACCCTTCAGACTCCTGTAGTCTCTTCTCTTACGTTCTCTTACATAACTTGTTCTGTTAAAGGCAAAAAGGAACAGTAGTAACGTGTCATGGCATCATTGTCGTGAAAAATCTACTACCATCAAGAGGACAGATGCATACATCTTTAGAGAATATGATTTTATTTCAACTGATCCTCTCCTACACTATAATTTTAGTGGACTTTCTTCATATTATTAGAACTGGTTGACTGTTTTTCTGCCAATATCCATTTTTTCTCCTTCCCAACCAATCTCCCCATTCTTTATTCCGTGTGAGCAGTGGTGTGTGAGTCAAGGTTTAACAACGATATCTCTGAAGAGAAACGAAATAAGTCCTGATTTGTAGCATGCCAGTTTTGTGGTGTAAATACTCTCACCATGGCCATTTTCAGGTTACCAACAGGACATTACCGAACACAGAGTTGGGAAGAGATGCACAATAGCACTCCATTATATAGTATTACCATCACCCAAAAACAATAGACGTGAATGAACTGAAGAGCGTAGATAATAGCAAAGTGTAGTAGGACAATTAGGAAGTGATGAGTTTTGAGTATATATGACCCTTGTTTTAAACATAATTTATTTGTTAGTGCATATAATTTAATTCTTAATAACATCTGTCTTTTAACAACTGACTCACAAAGTTCCTGAAAATTTAATAGTCAGTTCTTGTGAGCTGGTGTGGACTGGTTCCAGCACACCATTACAAATGAGATATTTAGAGACTAAAGTTTATTAATTCCCTGGGAATGCTTGAAAAACTGGGCAGGGAAATGTAAGTGAGTCTAAACTCCTATCCTAAGCAAAGTAAATTAAAGAGTAGGGATGTGTCTATTTAACATGCTTTATTTGGTGCCAGTACAAAGCCCTGGCATTTGGGCACTTAATGCATAGATCATATCAACAGCAAAGAGTAGGGAGACCAGGCTTGCCAAATAGGCCACTCCTAAAAACATCAAAAAGACTCTTTAAAATTTTGAAAGGAATATAAACACAACTGAACATGAAACCAGAAGAACTTGGAGAGATACATTTTTACAAAGTTAGTTTAATCTAGACAATATAAACACATAGAAATAGTATTAAATCTGTCTGGGAAGGCAATACTGGAGATATCATTGTTCATTGTGTGTGAAATGAAGGGAGTAAAGAAGACAGGCCAAAAGGAAACAGAGCCTTAGAGTTTGATATATGGAGGTAGATTAAGAAAATATAATTTGTATTTACTTTGGCTGCAAGTGAATGGATCTGAGACCACCATAAGTCAGTCTTCAAAGCTTGGCCGCTTGATTAGAATAGCTCAAGATGCCAGGAGAGAAGATGAATTCTACTATGTCTAGCAAGAGTGAGAGAAAAAAGGGAAAACCTCCTTCTATTCTACATGTCTTTCTTTTCCTCCTCCAGAAATGGCCTCCAAGCCACATACTCTCTCACTCCCCACATCCTGTTGATTGTACCTTCTCTACTATTGCCAAGCATTTACCTGGAAGTCTCTTTATCCAGTTCTCACCTAGTCTCCCTCACTGCCTCCTCCCAACTTCTGCTGTTCTTGGAATTGCAGCTTGAGTGTCAGTTCCAGGAAGCCTTCCTTGACCCCCAAGTCCTAGCTGGAAGACACATTGAGTTGAAATTACTTGCTTATTGATATGTCTTTCTTGATAGACTTAAAACTGCTTAAGGATGGAAATGTATCGTATTCCGTTGTATTCTATGTGCCTAGAGCAAATCCTGATTATGTGATAGATGCTCAATAAATGCTTTTTCTGCATGAGTAAAATAAATGAATCAATGCCCACAGAGGAGACAGAACCCAAAGGAATCTGGCTTTCCGTCGCTTAATACACATAGTGACATGTCTATTACCAGATGATTATACTGCCTTTACCACTTTCTCTAAATAAATGAGCAGAACAAAGGCAATTAAGAATTTTCCTTCAATGAACATGCCTTCTGTTGCCCTTCTTCATGCCAGTCCCTGTTATTCTCCCATCAGCTGTGTTAATATCTTTTCCCTCTTTCCCCTCATTGCCTTCTGGGGCTCTTTGCTTATCATACCAAGTATAAGAGATTGTCTGTAATTACCTGGGATGAAATGAAAAAGATTCAAATGAAGTAGATTCCAGTGCTAGGGACTCACCACCTTTGAGCACCTGTGTTACCTCTCTCATCTCTTTACCTCTACCTGAATAATTAAGTGCATGCTCCTTTGTACTGCTCTTCAGCACTCTGGTAACCACTGCTATCCACATATTCATGGAGACAAAACAAAATGGAGTAAGGAAAAATTACAGGTTAGACAAGTGTCAGGAGATAGCCTAAATTATTATCTTTGCAGAAAGCTAAAGGTTGACATAGGCCATTTACACTCCTCCAAAGACATGAAATTCTGGTTCTAAATTAGAGGTAGAATTACCTTATGTAGCTTGATATATTATTCTCAGGTGTGTGGGAGATGTCTGGAAGTAAAATGAATTTAGTATCTATAGACCGGGGCTATTTAAGTTGGGTGCTATGTCACATGCATGATTTTTAATAGGCAGATATGCCTTACACTTTTCAGGGGTTCACTCCCTTCAGTCTACTAGAGTAAACATGGATTCTATTCACTGCCCTCAAAGCCATTGAGGCACAACTGATGACAATCTGTCAACAGTGAGAAGAACTTTTACTTCCTTTGTGACAATAGCATGTGGAATGTCCCATTGGCGTGGGTGAGATTATCAGTCCTTACCTGTACTTTTTCTGCTTGTTCTTATTACTTCTACCAGTTGTGAGAGTCTCAGGCACACTCCTTACTCCTTCAGAGGCTTCCAGAGCAACGTGAACAAGCCTTCAGCATTATGGTTATGTATCTCCTCAGCCACTGGAAATGGCCATTTTGGAGCTCTGGGCATTAGTTAATGGTCTCTTCTCTCTTAGTTGAATTACATAGTGACTTTTGTAACTGGCAATAATTTAAAACCTTGAGGTTCCAAAGGATATTTATATTCAACTTTTTTAAAGGATCAAAAATAGTACCTCTCTCTCCTAATTTGCTTAATGTAGAACTTTGTCTCTGTCAATCCTTCAGGACTCCACCAAAAAGTTCAGAAGAATTTACATGTATTGTCACATATTATAACCAATTACATCTTGGAACTATTGGTTCAAAATATTTTATATGCATGAAAGTCATTAAGAAAATGTAAAGTAATTATTTTCAATGCAGTCTTTAAAACATAGTTTCTCAACGTGTGGACTTCCTGAATCTTCCTTGGAGAGCTTGTTTATAATGCAGATCCCTAGGCCTCACACTATTCTGATTCAGAATATCTGAGGGTGGAACCCAGGAATCTGCATATTTAGCACATTCCCAGATGATATTGATATACTTTACAGACTAATGACCATCAAGTTAGAACATTAAAAAACAAATAAAATGCAAGAAATACCCTGTTGTTTCTCTTTAAACACAATGGAAACGGAGCCTTCCTCGTTACTGCTGTGAGTTTATAAAGGTATATTACTGGGCAGCCATGTAGCTGGGTGTATATGGCAGAACCTGAGCCATGGTGGGGAGGAGTTGGGGTGAGCTCTAAAAATTGGTAGCCTTATGAATGAACAGCAGAAGGGCCTACAATCGAACATTATACATTGGGCATGAAATGGCCTGTGTAGAACAGTCAGACTCAATAATACAGTTGGGACTGAACAAGTAAGTTTCCTGGGCCCCAAGTAACAAGCCTCATGATGTTTGTAGATTAGGTGAGATAAGGACAAAGATTTCTTAGGCTTATTCATTCATGCATTCATTCATTCATCCATTTGACAGATAATTTTTGGGCACTTACTTTGTCTCGGGCACTATGCCAGATTCTGGGAATATAGATGTGAGCAAAATTGATGTGGTCCCTGCCTTCATGGGGCTTATAGCAGCGTGGGAAGGAAGATATTAAATTTAAAAAACCTGGAAATACAGAAATAAGTACATAGTTACAATTTGTGGTAAATGCTATGAATAAAAACGACATAGTGCCAAGAGGATCTCATACAAACCAGGATATAACATTTAAATTTATAGTGCAACAAATAACTCAGCAGAACAACCTGAGCTCTTCTCCTCTATCTTTTTGTTACATATATAAAATAAATATCATCAAAATAATAGCTAACATTATGGAGTGCCAACTGTCTGTCTCGGCACCTTGGTAGATTTTTACAAATATTTTCTAATTTAAACTTCTCAGTGACCCTATGAGTTATGTCTCATTCCACATACAGGGAAGCAGAAGCTCCCAGAGCTACTAAATGCCTCAAATAGGATTCAGATTCTGGCCTATCTGATCCCAATGCCTATATTCTATTCACTGCGATGCAGTAGACAGACACCACGGATTCAGAGAGTGTTCGAGCCGGATAGCATAGCAGAAGTCCTCTAGCCCGCTACTCGACACCCCGTTTTATAGATGCAAACACAGGGATTAAGCACCTATCAGAACTCATGTCAAAAGTTGCTGATAGCAGAGGTGAGTCTAGAACCCAAGTCTTGAGCCCCAGTCCAAAGCTCTTCTCACCCTGCCACGTTGCCTCTCTATCTCATAATTATGTGTGCCCTGCTGGGCATTTAGCATTCAACTGATTGTCTATGCTAGATTTTAAAAATAGTTGGTTTAGGCTGCAGAAATAATTCCCAGTTATCAAAAATTGCACTACCGAAAATTGCACTATCAAAAATTGTTCTTATGGGGGCCGGCCCCGGGGCGTAGTGGTTACGTGCGCGCGCTCTGCAGCTGGTGGCCCGGGTTTGGATCTGGGGCGTGCACTGAGGCACAGCTTGTCAGGCCATGCTGTGACGGCGTCCCATATAAAGTGGAGGAAGATAGGCACAGAGGTTAGCCCAGGCCCAGTCTTCTTCAGCCAAAAAAGAGGAGGATTGGAGTGGATGTTAGCTCAGGGCTGATCTTCCCCACAAAAAAAAAAAAAAATTGTTCTTATGTACCATCATCCCGTAGTCCCCTTCTAAGCATTCAAAATCCACCTTATGATCATTAGTAATAAAGTGCTGCTCTTTAGGTGCAAATAATATGCTATTGGTGCACTCTCTTTAAGGAATGTACTTCTCAGTTGTATTTTCAGTGATGGAAATGGATCTATTTTTCCTCCTTTTTACCCTGGATTACGGTAATCCCAAGGGCCATGGCAAGGTGCCTGGGGTCTATAGACCTGCAGCATAAGCATGGTCCATCTTCCTAGAGCATTAATTTAGCCAATGGCAGGTATTTTTTAACCCTTTTCTTTAACATTACAGCAAGCATGAGTATATTACAGAATAGAATGCAAAATTAGAATGAACTTTTTAGATTGATAGAAGAGTTCAAAGAAATTATGTGAATGTAGCTGAATGCTTCAGACTAACATCCTCAAAAGCCTTCTGGATTCCCTTTCCCTCAACATGCACTCACACCCACTCACCCACATACATTCACTCTTCTCTGCCGTTAGGGATAATTTGGTGGAAAAAGTTAGAGAAAATGTGCCTTAAATTCATTCCACTCTCAGGCCTTTGTCTATTCCTGAAGGTGTAATGTACAGGAAAAACCTTGTGCTTTGGAATCAGTAAGACTTGAGTTCGAATCTTGAAACCACACCTCCCCAGCTGTGTGACTTCTATCCCCTGAGCCTCAGGTCGTTTAGCTGTATATCGGAGATCATATTGTGTACACCATAAGCCTCTTTTGATGAAGAGATGGGGTAAATGTAAAGTGCCAGTATCTGGGACATAGAAGGCACTCAAAAAGTGACAGTTGATCATGATCACATATTTGTTAGATGGCAGGCAGAGGGTAGGGGAGTGGAGTATGGCCAGGGAAGTGAGAAAGCTTACTGGTCCAAGAAGGTTTTCCACCACGTCTTGGCTTCTAGAGCATTGAAACAAGATGTAAGAGCAAAATACACACACACACACAATGCACTCACACACACACACACACACACACACACACACACCTGCACCAGTGGGAAGAGGGGAGAAGCAAATAGTAGGTGGTAAAGATTGGACCATGGGAGAGAGGCTTGAGAAGCTTGGAGCTTTTGAGATGCGAGGACTATGAATCAAACTGTCATGAGAAGACCAAGAATTACTCTTCCGTCTTCCTGCTTCCTCTCAAACACTAATTTATAAAAGGTTCAGGAAACAGATTTGGATGTAGTTTTTTCTCCCACAGACGTTTTGTCTCAAATCTAGTCTTTATTTTCTTCACATCTATTGCAAGACTGATATTATTTATGATGTCAGGATCAGAAAATACATTGTGCCAGAACTAGTGTGACTCGGATTTTGCCTTTAATTTGAACTTTTTGATTTTCTGGCTTCTTTGCCAACTTCCTGTTTCCAAGGCCCAGAGCTTTAAAAAGATCAGAAAATAGCTATCACACAATATTATGCCCATAGGAAAAAATGTTGTTATGAGTCAAGTGAAAATTCATCAGAATTATATAGCTTAAAATATCTTTGGCAGGCTATATGTAAGCTTATAGGCAAAAAAAAAAAAAAAAACCCTTGGATTTGATTCATCCAAGCTATGAAAACTCTACCATCAGTTGACAAAACCAGCCAACAAATTCCTATACTCCTGTATTGTGTTTGTAAGTGCCCCCACACACCCATAGCGCATGAAGGCCCAAACCACAGTTCTGTATAGATCCACCTTCAGTCTGGTTCTTCCAGGGGAGAAGTGAAGAGAGGGCACTTCCTCTGGAGATGAGAAGAGTGGTGAGCTTGGCTGCTGGCCTGGGGGAAGGAGATCGAATGAATTCCAGCTGCTCCTCCAGAGAAGATATTCTACCCACCTCTGTTCTATCCCAGCTGCCACCTGCAGATCACCACACTGAATCTTACCTCACTCTTTGGGAACAAGAAGATAAGGATCCGAGTATCACCTTCCCTACCTATAGAGAAGACAACTTCGTGGTCTTTACCTTCAAACCAGCAACATCTCCATTGGTTTCTCGATTAAACATATAAGGAGTTTTAACATCTTCATACTTTTTTAAAGTTTTAATTTTATCTCTAAAATTAAAAATATCTAAGAGAAATATGACCTTCCCTGACCACATTCCCCCATGGCTCTGTCATACCTCCTGCTCAGATATATTTCTGAGGGCCTCTCTTCATTATACCTTTTGAGGATATTCAGAGATACCTGTCCCTTTGAGGAGTCAGAAATAGGTGGAGATGACAAAGCTCTCAGAAATGCTTACATTTTTTTCTTCCTTTCCAAACATCTCTAAACATTGTATCACATCCAGATCTACCATGGTTAATTCTTTCCTAGCTTGAAGGTATCATTGGCTGGCCTGCTTTGGAGAGAAGATCTACTGATCATCTCAATAGTGTGTGGCTAAAGCGTAGAAGAAGGAATATGCTGACAGTTTTGATCAAAGACAGAGATGGCCTAGACCAGATGCAGGCAATTGTCAGGACTAAAAACTTAGGCCCAATGAATCATATTTGCTTGAGAGAGATGTCATGAGGCATAGGGGCCTTAGAAACTTATTCTGTCTTGTGGCACCAGGATAAGGTGAAAAAGAAGAGGTTGAAGAGATCCTAACAAGTACCTGTTGAGCATCAGTTTCCAAAGAAACCCCTGGGTATTTGATTTTCACACGGTAAAGAGTTTAAATAAATTTCTTTCTCCATGGAATTGACTGTCATTTTATAGACACTATTAACAAGGAATGTTTGTTTTCATAATATATACTTTCAGATGACAACTGTCAGAGCAGAGGGTCAATACTGTGAATTAACTGAGGACGGGAGCACTGGGCATGTGGAATGAATTACTGTTGCCTATGTATCTTCCTTTCAGCAGGAGAGGGAAGCTTAGAATTTGAGGCTAAGTGCAGGCTTTCCTAAGACTCTTCCTAGCCAGGGGCAGTTACCTACAGAATGTGATATGTGGCACATTTCTTCATTCCACAAATATTGAGTCAGGCACTATGCTAGATGCTGGGAGAAAACAGAAGAGGGAAGTCCCTGCCCTCAGGGAGTCTATCGACCAAGAGGAGAGAGGTACATGAAATATTTCCACAGGAGCTGGGGCCCCAGACCACCCATGGTCCCCCACCAGCTTCAGGAAGTACTCTGGTTTCTCAACTCTGTCAAGAGTGTCCTCAAAGTCTGGCCCGCTGACCTGCTCCATCTTTGTCTCCTAGGGAACTTGTTTATAAGGCATATTTCTAGGACTCACCCTGGTCCTGGAGGATAAAAATCTCTGGCCTTTCCCAAGTGTCCCAAAATATTTCTGATGCCATAAATTCTCTCTTTGCACATTTTAACTGTGATAAGGCTTTACAATATTTGTGTAAGAGGGAACACATGAGCAAACATGTTGGTTTGTGGTGGGGCAAGCACTGGATCTGTGGCTTTCGGACACGACTTTAAATGTTAGTTCCCCAGTTACAGCTTTGCTTTTAGAGTCTCAGTTTCTTTATCCCCAGCCCATTGTAGGATTAAATGTGACAGAGCCAAGTCCACGGTCTGTGACTGCTTCTTTCGGCTTCTTTGTCTAATTAGTAATAAGTTACTCATAAACAATGTTAAAACACAGGCCATGGACAGGGAGAAGATATCTGCAATATTTATATATAGTACATAAAGTACTATAGTTCAGAATATATTTAAAAAAAGAATTCCTACAAATCAGTAGACAAAAGGCAATTAACCACATAACCGCAAAGGATGTGAACAGAGAGAAGAAAAGAAGAGAAGGAAACTGAATCAGGAAAAAAATCAATCAGTTACGAGGAAAAGTGAATTGAAACAACCATGAGGCACCTTTTACTGTAGTCTGACATTAGCAGAAACTAAGAAGTCTGACAATATCAAGAGTTGTCACGCTGTGGGTGAAATGGTACTCTCCTGCATTGGTTATGGGAATATAATTTGATACACCCACTTTCAAGATATGTTGACAGCATCTAGTAAAATTCAAGATATAATACTGAGGTCTCAATAATTCCACTGCTGTGTATATATCCAACAGAAACTCTGATGTATGTGCAGAGTCATGTAATAGGATGGGTATTGCAGCATTGCTTGTAAGAGTAAAAAAAAATTGGAAACAATCTAAATGTCCATTTATAGAGGAATGGGTAAGTAAAATGAGCAGTTAAAAGTGATCATCTAAATCAACTAGTTAGATCTCAAGAACTTTATGTTGAGTGAAAACAAGGAAAAGAACAAAACGCTCAGTATGAATCATTTATATGGACAAAAAAGAATAAAAATAATATTATATGGTGTTTTATAATGCATGTTTATGTATGCAAAATTTTAAAAAATGAACTAAGAGGAATGAAAACTCATGATATTTGTTGCCTGCGAAGGATAATGGGAAAGGGATGGGAGACTTACAAAGATGTTTGACTAGATCTGTCATTTAATTCCATAAAAACAAAATATGAAAACCTGGAAGAGATACAACCAAATGTTAACAGTTGCTAAGTCTGGATCATAGGACTGTGAATGTTTGTTGTTATACTATTCTTTGTAGTTTTCTGCAGTGTTGTTTTTGAAAATTAAAAAATGAAACTGATTACTCTTCATTGTCTCATAGCTGAGAAACTGTTTGGATAGACAAGAGGCAGTCACTAACCTGGAATGCAGTGAGGGGTCCCAGTATACCTACTGGCTGGAGGACTGGGGGGGGGGTTGGCTGGGGAGTGTTGGAGGTCCCCAAAAGATTTTCAGGACTCACCCATGGAGGGAGGCCCCAAGAATACGAACCATGTTTGTAGTATAATTGTATTTGTTTTTAATGTTCTCAGCTACTGTTTATGTAGACAGTGAAATTACCACTCGGAGTCTCAGAGAATAAATAGCTCTCTTCTCTTCCACGTCCCCCTTCTCACCCCCACCCACCTGCGGTTTGGCAGCTACACTTGACTGCCTTACAATTGGCTGCTCCTCTCCATTTCTATTTTATCTTCCTGTCTGGTAGGTGGTTGCTGTGGGAGTATGAAGGAGACAAGGAAAGGAGGAAAGAAAGAGGGAGAATGTAATCAACTCTGGACAAAGGAGGACATCTTTTGGTTTATCATCCAAAGGGTGGCGTTTCATGCCCTGACACACTCATGATTTTAGAGGTAAGGGCACTGGGGATTCTAACTTCCAGGCCCCTGAGCAGTTTTGTAGTGACCCTTAAGTTTCTTGCAGCCTGTCCTCTAGAAATGCAACACACACACACGCACGCACACACGTCACACACTCCCATCTCCCACATGTAGTAAAACCTCCAGCTTGGCTGGGCAGCATCTACACCCATGAATAAAAACTAGCGTTCAAGAGAGTGGAATACGAGGCATCACGTTCATTTTAAAATGCTTCTCCATGTATGCATTTAATTTGCAAGCTCCAAATGATACAAGTCAATGAGAAAGAAGGCTTATTTTTCTTTGCAATTAATGTATTATCATTTGGCTTTGACATACCATCTTGGTTTTTCTCTTCTTGGAAAGAGGATAGATGTTTTTTTGATTCAACTAGGAAAGAGCTGTCTTGGTATAGTATAAAGCAGTGGTTTCCAAAAAGTGTGGTCTTAGTACTGGCAGCAGCAGCAGCAGCTGGAGACTTGTTAGAAATGCAAATTCGTGGGCCCTACCCCAGACCTAGTACTGGGTGAAGGCCCGACAATCTGTGGTTTAACAAGCCCTCCACGTGATTCTGATGCACATTAAAGTCTGAGAACCTCTATCATAAAGAAGCAGCACTGAACCGGAAATACAGAGATAAAGAGTTTAGGTCTCAACTCCTTTACTTATCAACTGTGCCACCTTGGGCAAATAGCTCATTAGGATCCGGTGTTTTTCATATAATGTAAACAGCAACTATTTACTGAATGAGTAATGTCTATGAAAGTTCTCTGAAAACTGTGAAGGATCATAAAATTTAAGTTGTTATCATTGCTGTTATCTCATCCTGGGTGTGGTTTTGTTTGTTAAATCAAATGCTCTGATTTAAGCATCTCTTCTGCTTCTCTTAGAAGTGGCTTATTACTATCCATGAAGAGTTGCCAGATTTAGCAAGAAAAATACGGAACACCTAGTTAAATTTGAATTTCTAATAAACCACAAGTATTCTTCAATATAAGTATGTCCCAAATATTGAAGGGACATACTTATTCTGAAAAATTGCTTGCTGTTTTTAACAAGTCCTATATTTAATCTAGTGGCCTGTGTTTACCCTGGCAACCTTATACCTATGGGGTCTTTTTTTAAGGTTAGGGGCCAGGTCTTACTGATTTCAAAATGTTCATGTATAAGAAGGAATGCTTTAAACTTCAAGTAACAGAAACTCTCAGTGTTTTTAACAAATGGGTTAATTTTTCTTACATAGCAGGTAGTCTTGGAGACAAGTGATTCTGGGAAGATTCAGTGGCTCAAAGACATCAAGGATCTGGTTCTGGGTTCCTGTGATTCTCTTGGTCTTTTCCTTGTCATCACAGAATGGCTGCAGTAACTCTAGCATCATATCCTCACAGAGCTTCCTTGTCAGACAACTTCATAGTATCAGGAAGAGGAATATCTTTCCCAGAATCTTTCTGGAAAACTGGAAAATTACCTAGCTTTTCCACTCTCTAGAGTGGAGGTCACCAAGGAGGGATGGGCTAGGGAAGGATTTGGGGTAGCTAAGTGAAAGTGTCTGCCAGTGTTGAGCAAACATTTATTGAGTGCCTACTATATGCCAATTCCTGTGTGTAGTGCTGGAGACACAAAATGTATGAGACAAAGTTCCTGCCCTCTACGAGCTTATATTCTATTGAGGAAAGCAGACATGAGTCACATGAATTGATATTATTCTATGTGCTTTGCTAGAGATATGCTCTAGGTGTAATGAAAGCTCACAGGAGGGGGGCAGGCAGGGAGGGGACTTCTCTAAGGCAGGGAGTTCAGAAAGGCCCCCGAAGAGATGCTAGATGCCTGGGATTGTGTGAGGATTAAATCAGTTTATGTATATACAAGTCTTTGTTGTCGTTTCTGGCACATAATAAGGATACAATAGATCTTAGCTTTTATAATGATTATTATCCTAGTGGGAGTCAGTGGTGGGCCTGTCACATAGGTGCCCGTCTTTTATTGGCTGATCTAAATTAGGGGGTGTGACCTGCCTTACCTGACACAGGGTTAGGAAGTTGAACAAGGAGTGTAGAAAATGAGCAGAAATTAAACAGATGGCAGAACCAGGGAAATTAAAATTCATAGACTGAAAGAGCTATCTAATCAATGTTTCTCAAAATTTTTACAGCCCTTGTTCCTTTATGTACATGAGTGTGTGATCTCCATATGATTATTGATTTTAACTGAAACTGAAACTCAAAGCTATAACTAAAAACAAATCAAAACAATGGGACAATATGCTGCTTTATTTTCAACTTGTATTACATCTCCCCTTGCCCCCCAAACGCACTCAGATACCCTCCCTTCTGCTAACCTGTTAATACATTATTGCTTTGAAGATCATCTGGGTTGGTGAGTTTTCATTCTGTGATTCCCCAGATCTCTGGATGGTGCCGTAGGGCTACCTCAGGGTCTAAAGAGAAGGCCAAGTTTTCTGGACTCTACTGTATTAACAATCTCACATGCCCCCTTCCCCAATACACATACTCATACATACACAGACACACAGACACAGACACACACACACACACACACACACACATGCCAAACAGGACTTCATTTAGCCTGGAGGTTAAGAGCCATGACTGGAGAGTCAGACTCCCTGCCCTCTACTATCTGTATGACCTTGGGCAAGTTTCTTAATTTCTCTGTGCTTCCGTTTCCTCATCTGTAAGACAGAAATAACAATAAAATGTCCTATCTTACAGTGTTAAGAGTGAGAATTAAATGAGGTAATCCATCTGGAGCGCTAAGTTCAAAGCCTGACAGAGTCTAAGTATGCAATAATTGTGAATTAATTCTAGTGCCATTTTTATTATTAGATATTGGGGATTTGAATATGATTGACCTCAACAAAGAGTTCCACTGCTGGGAAAAAAAAAAAAAAGAAAGAAAGAGGAAAGGCTGCTGTTCTTGTCAAACCCCTTCTTTCATTGCTGACACCATTGAGGTCCAGAGATGTTAAGGTGACTTATCTGAGGTCGTTTGGTTAGTGGTGGATTTGAGTCCAGACATCAGGTCCCCAGACTCTCACTGGAAACCTTGTATAGACTCATAGTTCACAAGGTTTTTACAGCTCAAAAGAATTTTACTTGAATTATTGTAACACTGGCAGCAGACAGCAAGAGTCCGTATGAATATATTTCAAGCACTGGTTTCCATGCTTCGAGGTCTGATGTGGGCAGTGGATCTGCCTACTTTAACAGCCTGTATTAGCATCCACTTGGCCCACTGACAGGATTCCCTTCCATATCTCTTTTCAAGTGCTATCCCAGACCCAGTTCCCCTCCCAGCAGTTTTCGAGAACAATCTCTTCTCCAAGCAGGCTGAACCCTCACTGAGCCACTAAGTAAACTGAGAGAGATGGGCTTAGGAACCAACAAATTCTCCCATCCAGAGGAGAAAGTCACCCATACTCTGCATAGGTATTCCCCTTCTCATGTGCTCCCAGTCTAGAAACACACCATTTATCTTTAACTCTTCTTTCTCTTCCCCACATTCTTTTTTTTGTTTTGTTTTGTGAGGAAGATCAGCCCTGAGCTAACATCTGCCAATCCTCCTCTTTTTTTGCTGAGGAAGACTGGCCCTGGGCTAACATCCACGCCCATCTTCCTCCACTTTATATGGGATGCCTGCCACAGCATGGCCTGACAAGTGGTGCGTCGGTGAGTGCCCGGGATCCGAACCAGCGAACCCCGGGCCGCCGCAGCGGAGCGCACGCACTTAACCGCTTGCACCACCGGGCCGGCCCCTCTTCCCTACATTCTTACATTACTTTCTACAAAACCTTCAAAGGCCTTTTTCCAAAACCTGAGTCTACCTGGTTTCACTAACACAATCTCTTCCATTAGCCAGGTTGTTCTCCTCAATGGACCCAGCAAGTTATAAATCCAGGTAAAATGGGCTTAGACAATAGGAGTTATTGTCTCACGTGATGAGAAATCTAAGGAAGGCAGTTATAGAGTTGATTCAGTGGCTTAATATTGTCAAGGGTGTGTAATTTTCTTGTGTTCACCTCATGGTACAAGATGGCTACCACAACTCCAGAGATTATGTCCTTTCAGGACAGTGTCCTAAGTAGGACTTTACCCCACCTGTCTCTCCTTGTTTATGATGGAAGAAGACCTTTCCCGGAATCCCTCCGTAGACTTTCCCTTCTGTGCCAGGATGGGTTCTGTTGTCCATGCCCTCGCTACAAAGGCAGTTGGGAGACTTTACATGGGAGGTGAGCTCTGCTAGGTAGGAAGAAGGGAGGGAGGGTGGGCTGTTTGGTAAGTGTATTAGTTTGCTAGGGCTGCCATAAAAAAATACCACAGGCTGGGTGGCTTAAACAACAGAGATTTATTTTTTCACAGTTCTAGAGGCTGGAAGTTCCTGATCAATGTGCTGACAGGATTGGTTTCTTGAGCCCTCTTTCCTTGGCTTGTAGATGGCCATCTTCTCACTGTGTGCTCACGTGGTCTTTTTTCTGTGTGTGCACATCCCTGGTGTCTCTCTGTGTGTCCAAATCTCCTCTTCTTATAAGGACACCACTCAGATTGGATTAGAGCCTCCCCTAATAGCCTCATTTAACTTAATTACCTCTGTAAAGGCCCTGCCTTCAAATACAGTCACATTCTGAGGTACCGGGGGTTAGGACTTCAACATATGTATTTGGAGGCGGGGGGGGGGGGGAACTAGTCAATCCATAACAGTAGGCAATCAACTGTACCTGTCATATTGCTAGGGACAGGTTTCTTTCCAGCTACCCCTGAATCTTTGCTTGTTCCATCCCTTTTATTCAGAATCACATTCTCTTCTTCAGATATCCAAAAGACATTCATTTTCCAGAACAAATCCAAAGCCCACCTCTCCCAGGAATCCCATTCCTCTGCCTGTTCTTATCTTCCCAGCCCACTTCAGTTGAACTCTGCCTCAATCCTTATGCATGCATCTTTATCACTGAAGATTTGTCACCCTGGGAATAACTTGATTAGAGCTGAAGAAATATTATAGACAAGTCATGACATCACACAGTGTGAATGCTTTTTAGACAAAACCTAGATTTTAATGAACTTTGGCTGAAGTAAAGAGTCATCATGCTGAGATAGGAAGGTGATCTGAAATCTTTTCTAAAATCTGCATGTTAGTTCATCAGTGTCACATGATGAAGTGGGAACCTGAGAGGAACTTGGAGTTCAATCTGGGATCTTTTGAGGGGATTGGAAACTGGAAAATGAGTTTTTAGTTACAAAAGGGAAATTGGTTGGGCACTGTTTTAGACACTGTTGAATTCCTGATCAGGAGATACTGAGCAGAATTATAGTCTCATGCTATGTGCTTTCTTCTCTCTACCTGTTATCTTTATTATCATGTGTTAGTATGGAGAAGGGAGAATGGCAATTTCAAGATTACAAAACTCAGCTCTTAGTCTTGTATAGCAGCAACCATGCTTCAATTTGATTTTGAAATGTGCAATTAACTTCTTAGTCCTCTATAAAAAGAGTATGTTTCTCAGATGAGGGATCTGGGGTCTCTTATTGATAAGATCCTCCTGAGTATGGAATTCTTGTCACCGCTTCTCTTGGTGACTTTTTAAAATAGACTATTGCAAGGTTATTTTGAATCTGGAATTTAAAAAAATGAAGCTGTAACTACGTGGGCCTGCTTAAGGCATCGTGCTTTCAAGTTTGCTCCCCTCTGTCAGCGCAAAGGCCTTTTTATCTCTGATCAGTGATGGACTTCAAAGAGAGGGACACGCTTTGCACATCTTGCCTCTCCACCAATTCATTTCTTTGCAGCTTTCATTGAAAGGAAGCCAGTGCACACCTACAGACATGACATGCACATGAAATCACTGGTGTCCTGGGCCAGGGCCTTCCAAAGGCCAGCCCCCACTCCAGTGATGTTATGAGGCGTGAAAACGGTCTTTCAAGTCAACAGCACTTTGTCATCCGGCTCATAGGAAAATACAGTGTCAGAAGTTTGGCTTTATGTTTGAATGTTCCTTTATTTTGTCACATGCACATTTGCCATGATTTCTCATTTAAAAACAGCAGAGGCTTAACAACTCTAACACATTGTCATAAGTTCTAAATGACTGGTATAAATAAGGTACAATAGGATCATGAAGAAAGGCACCATTAGTCCTGTCTGACAAGGGAAGAATCATAGATGAGCTGAGAGAGAAGGAAGCCTTGAAAATGAATAGAATAGAATAGAATTTTGCCAGATTAGAGAGTGAAGAATTCTGGGCAAAGGTGAGAGCATGGAGGAGTGAAAATGCAGGGTCTATTGAAGGAAGGAAGAGTCGTGGCACAGAAGTCGAGGCACTGGACAAGGGTGGGCAGACCAGATTTTAGAGTGAGGAAACAGATGCACAAGTTAGTCTGAAAGGATGCAAGGCGCTGAGAAATCAGAAGAAGGAATATCAAGGGAATAACAAAGTATACAGGAAAAGATCTTGGCACTAATATTCTACACAGCTGGAGGGACTATAGACCAAAAACAAGATAAGTATTGTATTATCATGTTCTCAAGTAAATTATCTGGACTATAAGTGCATATTAGATACAGAGTTTGTTTAGAGGTCAGCATATTCCAGGAAGTCTTCCTGCAGTGGGTGGAGATGAGCCAAGATCTGGCAGGTGAAAGAGACTTGAATTATCAGAGGAGAGAAGGCATTCTCCCTGAGCAAATGAATAGGACTGTGGGCACAGAGGTGGTAGATATGAAGGACAATAAGCAGATTAGCCAAGCAATTAGGAAGGAGGTTTAAGCTGTGGAGTCGATTGGTTTATTTCAGTGTTTCTCAATCTCGACTGCACACTGGAATCACCTAGGGAGATTTCAAAACTATTGATTGGGTCCTATGCCCAGGAATTCGGACTTAATTGGTCTGGAGTATGGCCTCAGCAACAGGATTTTTAAAAGCTCCTGATGATTCTAGTGTAGAGCCAGATTTAGTGTGGAGACCCACACATTCCAAGCTGAGGAATTTGGATTTGGTTCCATAGGCATTGCATGCTCTTAAGTGATGGAGAAATAAAATGGTCTGTTAGAAAGAGGAGCTGGTGATTGAAAAGTGGATTGGAGAGAGGGTGAAGCTCATGGAAATGAGCCCAACCAGAAATTCATGGAGAAATCCTGGAGTGAGTTATCAGAGCATCAGGCTAGCATTGTGTCTGTGGGAAAGGAAGGAACAGGGCAGATCCCAGACACACATGAAAAAATTATCCCGAGAGCCTGATGACAAGGACAGCAAGATTTAGCAGAAAGAATGGTGATTTGGAGAGGGGATGGACCTGGGTTCAAATTGCAGCTCTGCCCCGTTTCCAGCATTATGGCCTGGGCAAGGCCTTTAAATCCTCCTTTGGATCATCTCTTAGCTTTAGAGACAGAGATAATAATACCAACCTAGCAGAAGTGTGGTGAAGAACAGTGAGATAATGTATAAAAAGTACCTGGCATACAGCACATATTCAATAAAAGCAATCTATGGCATTCCTGTAGGGAATAAAAAGAAAGCTGGCTGGTTAAAAGCATCCCCTTTGGAGATAGACCAGTGATCTAAACCTAGCTCAGCCCCTTGAAAATTGTACGACTTTGGATAAGGGACATAATCTCTCTAAACATAGATTTTCACATCTGTGAAATCAGTACTTCCTTCCTTTTTATGGTCTAGTAATATTCCATTAAATAAGTATACTACATTTAATTTATCCATTCCTCAGCTGATGAACATTTGGGTAGTTTCCACTGTTTGGCTATTATGAGTAATCTGCTATGAACATTTGTGTGCAAATTTTTGTGTGAACATAACGTTTTCATTTCTTTTGGGTATATACCTAGGAATGGAATTGCTAGATCATGTGGTAACTCCGTGTTTAACGTTTTGTTTTCCACAGCATCTGCACTATTTTAATTCTTACTGTCAGCATATAAGGATCCCAGTTTCTCCACATCCTTGCTGATACTTATTATTACCGGTGTTTTTTATTATAGCCATCCTAGTGGATGTGAAGTGGTATCTTATTGTTTTGATTTGTATTTTTATAATAGCTAATAATGTTGAGCATCTTCTCATGTCCTTACTGGCCATTTGTAAATTTTCTTTGGAGAACTGTGTATTCAAATCCTATGCCTATTTTTAAATTGGGTTATTTGTCTTTTTATTATTGAGTTTTAAGAGTTCTTTATATATTTTGCATGCAAATCCCTTACAAGATATGTAATTTGCAAATATTTTCTCCCATTCTGTGGGTCATCTTTTCACTTTCTTTTTTCTTTTTTTGGTGAGGAATATTGACCCTGAGCTAATCATCTGTTGCCAATCCTCCTCTTTTTGCTGAGGAAGATTATCCCTGAGCTAACATTTGTGCCAGTCTTCCTCTATATGGGAGGCCACCAGAGCATGGCTTGATGAGTGGTGTGAATGTCTGCACCTGGGATCTGAAACTGCAAACCCTGGGCCGCCGAAGCGGAGCATGCAAACTTAACCACTACGCCACCGGGCCGGCCCCATCTTTTCACTTTCTTAATGGTGTCTTTTGAAGCACAAAAGTTTTTAATTTTGATGAAGTCTAATTTATTTATTTTTAGTGCTTACATTTAGGTCTATGATCCATTTGGAGTTAATTTTTGTCTATGGTGTGAGGAAGGAGTCCAACTTCATTATTTCACAAATAGATATGCACCATTTGTTGAAAGACTATTCTTTCCCCGTTGAATTGTTTTGGCACCTTTGTCAAGAATTTGTATGTCTATCCTTCTGCTGTCTTATGTTTTGAATGAAAAATAAGCCAGGTTTGGGAAATCTTATAGGATATGCTGCCACTACTCTCCTTTGTTAGATTTATTTTATGCCATTAAAACATTTTAAATTATCTACCATTGCCTTTTAAAAAATTGGTCTGATTTAGACTTTATTCTATATTTCACATAAAAAAATTGGTGGTGAGAAAATGATCAGTTTTTTCTTACTTTCCCAAGAAAGAAAGCACACCGTGGAGACCTGGCTTGAGGTCACAGCTGTGGTGCGCACACTGTTTACTGTCACACATTATCCCAAACATCTCTCTCTCTTGGCATTCTTTCCTTAATGCATAACCCAGCTGGACCGACAGTAGGTTTTGTGGCTAGGTAACCATGCTTAGTTCCTTCTTTATGTTCTTCACTGTGGATTTTCAAGACAACTTTAGCAGTCTTATTTATCTACCCCAAATATCTCAAAAATCCTTTTGAAAATGTGCATTGTTTCTCGCCCTGAAGGTAAAACACAGCAACCTTGTTTAACAGCAAAGCTCACGTGGCAAGTGGTTCAGGAACAGAAGGATTGATTGTCCTCCCTCCGGGTCTCGTCCTCATTTGTTCGGCTAAAGCTTGAGGAAGAGAGCTGAAAAGGGCACGCAGGCTGGCCTGTCAGAGCCGCTCTCTATTGAAGGGTAAGGCAGCATATGGGGCTGCCTTTCATGGGACGTTCTGCCTGCAGTGTGTGAGAGGCAGACGGTGGGCAGCAGGCCTTGGGGCAAGTTAATCTGTATCCCCAAGGGCACAGATGATTTCAAGTCTTCAAGCTGCCCCAGTTGTGGTCTCGGGATGCCAGACTAACAGAGCAGAGGGTAATTTGGACCCAAAAAGGGCAGTAGAAAGTAAATCTGGCATGGAACTTGTATCCACTGATCCCTGCCCTGGCTTGGAATCTCAGCGATCACCTCCTTACTGGCTTATGCTGTGGTACTTTTATCTTACCCCTGTAGGGGGGAGCAAGGTGACATGTGGGGAAATGGAGTTTCAGTGCATCCATCCTAGCACTGAAAAGACAAACAAAATCTGATGAGCCTTGAATCATTTTTGTGAGATGATGTAAGGAATTAATGCTAGGTTTTGTTTTCTCTGAACTATTGCCTGGATAACTCTTTAAAATAGCCTGAGAAATTAATTTGCTGACAATTCTGAAAGACAACTATAATTATGCCATTCACATAATTTGCACCAACTTCTGCTTTGCTCTCTGTGGGTGTTGCCAGAGATGTAGACTTGGTCTAGTCCTCATCAGAAATGAGAACTTACTGTCCTTACTGAGGTTATTTCTTCTTTGTGGGTGAATATAGTATTGGAATACAAGCAATATGAATACCATTTATTTAATTTGGATTTTCCTTTGAAGAACTGTGTATTTATCAATATAATTTGTAACATAGATGCATGTATTCTGAAGCACTGACCTTCAACAGAGCCCACTACTTTGAAGTTCTAGATCCCTCTCTAAACCTTTCCCAGGCTGAGTTCCCCTTCTTCCTTGATGAAGAGATGCTTTCCAATTCAAAATACTCATGATTAAAGAACTGATTCTCAATGGTGGACAGTCTAACCTGGAAGTGTTTAGAAAAGTGTTGTTGTCACAGAGACTGAGGGAACTACTGGAATATGGTGGATGGGGCAAGAGATGCTAAATGTCTTGCAATGTGAAAGATAGTCCTGTACAACAAAGAGTTTTCCCACCCAGAATGTGAATAGAGCCCCCCCATTGAGAAACTGATCCATTCACCTGAACCTGAGTCTCATGTCTGTGCTTTCGAGTGGACTGACGTGTGTTTGTCGATGCATCCTGGGCTGGTCAGCAGAACAAGCAGTCACAGGATGGTCTGATGCAGTTACAGCATCACCCGGACAGTGGTGCTCATTTCCATTCCTGCTTTCCCTGTGATCCAGACTCAGCTGAACCATCTTCACTCCACAGCCTCATTCCTGCCATCTGAAGCTAAGGTTCATCTTGTCATTCTTATTAATGATAACTAACATTTACTGAGTGCTTACTGGTAGCAAGGAAGATGCTGGATGATTTTTTTTATGTTATTCTGTCACCACAATAACCCCAAGAGGTAGACATTGTAATATCCTTCACAAAAATGAAACTGACATGTTGAGGGGTTAATTAACTTGCTTAAAGCCGTACAGAGGGAACAGAGAAGGTTGTGGATCTGGAATTTCATCCCAGGTCTGTCCACTTGCAAAACTATTTCCTCAGATCCCCTGTGCTGGCACTGCCTCCCCAGCCTTTGTCTCTTGGCTGATGGAGTCTGCATTGGCCCCCCTGCCAGCTTGCTCACAATACATACTGTTCCCTACACTAGGAAACTTCTTCCTTCCTCGTCCTCATCCCAGCCTCCTGTGTCTGGCTGATTCCTACTTAATCTTCAGTCTTGCTTTCTTGGGGAAGCTCGGTGACCTCCCCACTCTGGGGTTAGGGACCTCATCTCTGTGCATGCTCTATTTCCCTAATCATGGGCAATAATGACAATAAATGCAGTTCACCTGTCTATACCCCTTAGTAGACACTAAGGGATCACAACTTCTTTGTCACTCTCTCCCTGCTGCCCAGCTCTGGGCCTGGAACAGATCAGGTGCTGCAGAGATGTTTGTGGAATGTGCAAAGGGTGATCTGGGCTCACCCCTCTGGCTCTTGCTGCTCCAAGAGTGGCTCAGGTGGGTACTTCCCCCAAGGCCCAGCCCTCAGGTCACAACCGGCTTTCTTGACTGGGACCTTCTGCGAGGCCAACTCTAAGTGAGGAGCCTGAGAGAGCTTGAGTGGGGCGACCGGCACTGGTGGAGCATGGAGGCAGGGTTTTCATGAGGCAGCTGGCAGGGAATTTGTGGTCCTTCAACAAGACCTACAGGACAAGTGGGAAAAACTGTCATAATGTGACCTCTGGGCCACATAAGGAATTAGAAACGGCTTCCTGATCCACTACTTTCCTCTAACCTTAGTGCAGTTAAACTAGAACCCAACCTAGGTTCAGTGGGGTTCCCACCCCCCAAGCCCTGCAAGAGATTTGACAGGGAAAAAAGTTGTGAATTTTATGAGAAAAACAGTAGAGAAGGAACACTTCTTGAGTAATGCTTTTGGCATTTAACATGCAAGAAAACTAGTTCATTACTTAGAAGTCAACAACTCGGCACATTTTTATAGGATTATATAGATCCTTAATCTAATTATTACATTGTGATGGTGCCTGTTATGTGCCAGGGACATTAACACACAAGTGTACGTGTGTTTGTTTTTCTCTCTAATGTTTACCACAATCCTAAGACTTGGGTGTTATTTTCCTTGTTTTACATATAGGAAACAAGGGTTATGTAACTTGCCCAAGGTCACGCACCTGTAGATGGCTGAGATGGACATTAAACTCAAGGTCTGTCTGAATCCAAAGTGTGATGAGTTGCTGGCTGCCTCATGCAAAAGCATCACCACCGCTCTCATTATGTACCAGCTCTTCCGGCCACAGTGCTTTCACTTCCTCATTCTTACAGAGACCATGTTCTCTGTCACCTGGGGTGAGCCACGTGGCCCAAGAAAGCATGAGGAGGAGCAGACGCAGGCGTGACAGGGATGGGTGTGTGAAGAGGTCTTTCTTTGCCAAAAAATGGGATAGAACCTTGTTGCAGATGTCAGTGATCTGTCCTATAAATGGAAAGCCTTTCTTTTCCTTCAGGATCGCTCTTCATCAAGCAGAAATGATTGAAAATGCTCCAGGTCAAAGAATTTACCTAACTTTGTTTATTTTTATCCAAATTTTGTTTTTTAAACCCAGAAGAATATTCAGTCTGACTCAACCAGGAAATCTCTACTCATAAATAGATCCTCCTGAATGTAATCAAAATGATAATTTCCTCCTCTGGGCCAGACCAACCCTGGTCGCTCCACTGCAATTATCTGCCAGTCTACTGTGCCGTTTCATTTTGTGAGTCCACGCTCATTTCCAGGCAGTGCCGAGTTGAGTGTTTTTTTTTGTAGGTCAAATCCTCCCAGTCTCCAGAGGCAAGCACGACTGCTATAAGTCAAATCGAATTTGCAATTCCCAGGGTGGCCTTTATCACTGTTGTGCAAACACCGTCCTCCTAAAAACCTGTCTGGGGAGCAGCCTGTGATACCCTGCATCTCCTGACTCCATGAGGTCAGAGTTGAAGAGCTCTCGCTCCTCCTCACTTATTCTTGTGGGGCCAGCACGGATACAGCCTAGTCATATTGTGAAGCAGCTGTTTTTTTCGGAAGTGTTCCCCACATAGGCTGCTGCCTCAACAGAGTGGGTCATCACTGAACAAAGGAAATGAGTGGGTGGAGGTGGGGGTTGTAAGTGTTCCCTGGAGGGTCAGCATTTTAAGTGTGTGCATAAGTATGCCCATTTATGACAGGGTCACTTCCATGTCCTGGATCCTCTCCGAAAACATAGGACAGCATCTCGAGGCGTATGACGTCGATAATTACTCAGTGTGCTGCAGAGATGTATTTAGAGCTTGTCATCAGGAGGGCTTTTGATGATAGGCCGGTGAGGACTCAATTTCCATTGTCCAGAGAGAGAAGCTGATGAGAGTGGGATTTCAGCACCATGACCCATGTCTGTCAGCACGGTGTAATCAGCTTTTGATCATTCAGAGGCTACTCTTCTGTTCAGTGAATGATTTAAGGCCTTTTATTCTGTGATTGCCAGCACTTCTTCCACAAGGAGGGCAGGGGGAGGCACAATGCGATGAGACTCCAATGTGTCCCTTTTCCGCCTCCTCGGCAGCTTTGCTGAACCTGTGCTGTGGGGTGGAGAGAGTAACACCAGTAGCTGTGATGCCTGGGGGTGGTTTTTGGAGGAAGGTATGTTTAATGTATCTGTGTATTTAATATCGCTCTATTCCTTAGAATTTACACAGATGAAATTTTTTTTTTTAAAAATCAGGAAATTGGAACTTCCGTTTCTGTGCCCCAACTGTAAGGCATAAAAAGAGAGCCTCCAAGTCACTGTGACTGAAGGGCATGCCCAGCATTTGGCGCCGTGATCCACACCCTGCTGCTTGAAACTGTGTCTTCCTCTTGTTTCCCTTAGTCTGCACTTTTTGCTTCCCTCCTGCCTTTTGACACATCCTCAGCCTCCTCTGCTGATTCCTAATTTTTCCACTCAGCTCTGTGATGAAGGAACTACCTTAGGATCTACAGTCACCCCCTTCTCTGCTCCATTCTCTCCCCCAGAGCGGTTCCATCCACTCCCATGTCCTCACTCACACTTAGATCCTTTAGTGCCAGAGCTAAGCATCTCACTGCCTGCTGGGTGTCAACATACAGATGTCCAGCAGGCATCTTAGACTTAATGCATCAAAAATCAGAAAGGGGCTAAACTATGGTCCCCTTCCTTCCCTTGTACCACCCAGGCCTCCAATTCTCACAATTGCTCATAATCACTAAGAATTTCCATTTATTGCTGGAAGAGGAAAAGTTACTTCACATTCTTTGAAAAGAAATCTGGAAGACTCAGTTACAATGAAAAGTAGATATACTCTTCAACCCAGTAATCCCGTTTTTGGGTTCTGTCTTGCTGAAATCAAAGCACATCTCTATATAAGAGTACATGCGTAGGAATGTTTCTTGTTTGTAGTGGTGGGAACTTGGGAACAACGTGAATGCCCATCAGTGGAGAATAGATGACAGTCAATTATAGCCATTGTGCAGTTACATGATGTGAAAAGATGTCTGTGATGTATTCTAAAGTCAAAAAGCAACTTGCAAAGTAGTATTATAGTATTATCTAATTATTGTACAAATAAAACAAAAATAACAAAAAATGCTGTATGTAAATATGTGTTTGTGTGCTCGAATGGACATGAGGAAAGAAGTGGAAGGATATTCAGCAGACGGTTAGTATTGTTTCCCTGGGTTGGGGCAGTGGCCAGGAGGAGTGAGCACATGTTGCTTTTGTAATATTTGAAAAAATATTTAATTGCCCATCCTCCTGTATTTCTTGCTAGTCACTCAAGTAAGAATCTTAGCATCATCTTAGGCAGCTCTTTCTCTCTTCCTCTTTCCAGTGATTCATTGTTTTTATGTTTGTATCTTCCATTAGACTGTAAAGTCTTTGCAGGCAAGGACCTTCTACATGGTGCCTTGCGTGTCTCTCTCAATATATGGTTATTGACTTGAAATGAAGATTTTAGTGCGTCATTGCTCCATATTTCTATTATGTATATATATCTCTCTAAGCTTTTATTTCTAATTCACAGGGATACCAGTGCTTTCACCAAAGCCCTGAAATACACCTTGCCTTCCCCACCCCGGCTCTGGGAAGTGTGCCCTTGGAATAGAAGATGTAACATCATGTACTCTTCCATCCCAGGTTGACTTGTTTAGTCTTCTCTTATACATGTTTTCACTCAACTCTGCATCCTGCTTTCAGTATCATTTGAAGTCCTTTGGACAAGAGGCAGGTAAACAGGGGATAAACAGTCCCCTGAAGGGCCGTGTGCATATTTGCATTGAAATAAGCAAAGAATAGCACATGTGTCAAACAATGATGAAGAAATTGGTCAAACATTCAGGTGTCTCCTGATGTCAAATGTTTGGCAATATGAAACCACAATATTCAGACATTTTAAAACCAATTCTTAAAATAGTCTAATCTCTATACCAAAGATTAAGTAGGGAACTTTTACCACACCCAAGGGAGCCTTTCAGCACACCCACAACCTTCATATACCCACACCCACGCCCACACCCAGACACACACACTGCATTGAACTTTACCTGAACCCCAACTTTCTGAATCATGATTTCACTGGCTTTGCTCCAGTGGCTATCCAGGACTGATGGTTAATGTCTGAGTTGCCTGAAAGGGGAGTGGTAGATGTTCAGTCAGACTTGGTGGGTGAATTGCTCCACCAATATTTCCACCAGTTCTGCCTGCACTATTCCACTCTGCGTTCCAGAGCCTTGAACAAATTCTGGTACAACCATCTGCGATTGAACATCCTCACAGTTTGTAGGATTGCACAGCACATTGAATGACCAGGCGATGTCATTTTCATGCGAATAAACAAGAACATAGGATCTCTGAAAGCAGATTGAATTAAGTCATCAGCATGCTATTTATATCCCCAACAATTTTCAGGCTGAGAGTTCAGCATAATAGCAGATATCGATCACTTTGTTTCTGGAAGTTACTATATATCACTATTGCCGTTTTACTAATAGGGGAGTGGAGACACTGACTTATCCACAGAAATATTGCTCATAAGAGATAGAATTTGGCATTCTATTAAAGAATATGAACTCTACAAGTAGTAAGACCCAGATAGTTCAAAATAATTGACGTGAAACAAATCGTGGTTCCTGAAGAATGCCACCCTTTGTGATGATATCTATACATAGTTATGATATATCAATAGATTCTAGGCTGAACATAGCCAACAGATAGAATCTCATGGAGGAGTTATGCTTCTTGAACCCTGCTGTCTGTGTATTCTGCATTTTTTAAGGGTTGGTGTCAAGCTAGTAACTATTAAGGGGCTGTATTTTCCTCCATTGGCAGTAAATTCTGAATATGCCCTCCTTACTCCAATCAGTTGACTATTCTGATTGGAGTCAACCCCTTGGAAAGATATTCTTACACATCTTTGCTCTCTATTGAGCACTCCTTCCCTCCAACCCTCCTCCCCAAATAAACGGGAAATACTACCCCAAGCAGAAGAATGCGCTCTGAATGAGCATAATCTCCTAGCATCAGAAGTTAGTGGGAGCTTTGCCCAGGGAGAAGAATTAGAAATCAGCCCATAAAAATAAATGAATCTGTTTCCATAGTGACGAGAATCTTTCTCTCCGTAGTTTTTATCCTGTGTTCCCCCACAGATCCCTTAGGCAGAATAACAATAAACTCGAAGAAAACATTTTATTATCTTAATGGATTCTTAATTTAAATCCAAAAGCCTTTAAATTATCTTCCCAAGGATACTGTTGGCCATAACTTTTGGAATTGAATACCTGAACAGAGTTGCGGGAGGAATATCACTTCCCAGAACCCAGCCAAGCGGGAGAAGCAGAGTGGGGAAGACCTTGTGGGTTGCACATGTGTTTTGTATGCAGCTTTCCTGATGGGTAACGCACCTGTCATGTTTAATATTTCATTGGTGAAGGAAATGTGCATCTGTCTGTGTTCATCTGCTGCATGAAATTTTGCACTGATGAAGCCTGCATGTGGTGAACACGACAGGGCTTCCTCATTATGCCCTTAAATCCTATTCCACAGCAACCGGGAGGAATCTATACTAGCAGCAGAGCTGGAGCCACCGCTCTTTACCCCCAGCCAGCTCCAGGGGCCCGTTACCTTTGTTTCTGCAGTCACGACTGGGCCTGTCTCTGCCATAACACTGAGAAGGCTGAGGGAAGCCCAGCAGCTGTAGTGTCGGAAGTGTGGCTGCAGAGACAAAGGACTCAGAGGAGCAAATTCCTGGGCAGGAATGTCCCAGGGTGCAGGTGAGGAACTGGGAGTCTCCCCAGGAAGGCAGGACTGGTGGGAATGTCCTGGTGTAAACATGGCAAACTCATAAGACGGGTGGTCCATGTGGGGAATGGTGCAAACCACATGAATGGAAATTATTTCAGCATTGTCGCAAAACCGAATGTGAAAGGTCTGAGTAAATACCCTTAATTTTCTGAGAAGTCATCTCAATAGAAAAAAGTCTTGACCCCTTCCTTAATCCCTTATGAGAGTGAACATATGTCCCGGTTTTCCTGGAAGGTTTAGCTTTTATGCCTGTTGTCCCAGTATAACTGTTAATGCTACCCCTCTCCATTCTCGAAAGTGTCTCAAAGGTTTGAACAATAAATGCTAAGGTCACCCTACTTATAGTCCACAAATGTAAGTCTAGTATTCCACCACTGACATTTTCTCTCTCTGTTTCTTTCCATAAATATTACATGCTCTTTCTAGACAGGTTTGTGCAACTTTCCCATAATGTAGCAGCTGGCAGGTGCTAGCTCTTTCAAGCTAGAGATAAGTGGAGCCATGAAGACATTTTTCTCAAGATTGAAAGTGGAGAAGGAAGGAGTTGCTTCTTCCTTATATCGTAAGACTTAAGTTGTATAATAATAACCCATTAATTAGTTTTCCACCCTAAATGCGAATTTTTTGAGGACAAAGAGAGAAAATTGCTTATCTTTGTATTGCCAAGGGCAATTTATAGGTATTCAGTAGAAGTATGTAGCTGCAATCATAAATGAATGAATAGAGCAATAATAAGGGGAGAGTTTATTTGGTCTTACTACTTTGGAGGAGTGGGGTTAGGAACTAATACATGACAGTGGGATAGATAAGGCAGAAAAAAAAAAGGAGTTTTAGAGACTGTCATTTTCTCTCTTCCCATCATTTGTTAACTTTTTCCTAATTACAAAATATTACCTGTTCATTGTATGAAATTTGGAAAGAGCAATAGGCAAAAAAAAAAAAAAGATAAAAAAATTACTCACCTTCCAGAATAATTACAATGAACTTTTTGAGGTCTGGGTGTCTTGTGTTTCTCACTCATATTCACATATGTGTACACATGTGTCTGTATATTCATATGGTTTTTTGGCATACGGTCTCTTGTCAGGATCACTGCTCTTGTAGGGACAGCACTGTTGCCATTAGTGAGATTTCTCATCAAGGGCAGCCTGCCACTCCTTGTTCAGATGGCACATGAGAGCTTAGAATCATTTGGAGAATTTATGTAAATACTTCAAGTGATGGAGGATAAACTCGAAGAAATAGTAGGGATTGTTTTTATTACTTTATTTGTGCTCAAGTCTTCCATCCTTTCCAAAGGTATTCTGCCTCTGCCAGAGTCTTCTGTTACTAAGGATCAAGTGAGTCCAGTCGGGAACCCTGGACTTGGAATGAGAAGATTGGCACCTATATTCTGAATTAATCACTTAATTGTTGTCTGAACCTGGGCTAGTTCTTTAAACACTTTGAACCTCAGTTTTATCACCATGGAGGCATTTATTCTCACCACATAACATCAACGTAAGGATCAAATGAGATCAGAAATATACTTGACAGTCTAGAACACAGTCAGTGACCAATAAATAAATATATTCTTTACGGTTCCTTATGGAATGGTGTTGGTGTGGAAAACACAGGATTTGGGACATGGAGATGGGTCTGAGATTGTGCTTAGCCCACAATGACTCTGTGATTTTAAGGCAATTCGTTTAACTTTTTTGATCCTTTGTTTCCTCAGCAACTACCTGAAATCATTTATATAACAAAGTGTTAACTGAAAGAAAATTTTACATTATAATAATGACAAGATGATGATAATGATGATAGTCTCCTTGTTGGTAGAGTTGGAAAGAGAAGGAAGAGCAAAAGGGGAGAAAGGAAGGAGGTTTTATAATACTATCATAAAGAGAGATGAGAGAATGATATTTTATTTTTACTCCTTAAGTCCTACACCTTCAAATTGAGGTGTATTCTATTTCATCTGTTTTCAACCATGGCTGTGCATTAGTATCACAGGGAAAATTGAGAAAACAAGCAAAGAACAATATTTGAGTCCTGGTTAAATGAGAATCTCTGAGAGGTTAGGTTGGCTGTCATATTTTTAAAAACTCTTTAGGTCATTTTCATAGGCTGTTGGGGTTGAGGACTCCTCTGTATGTCCATGCAGGAAGGAAGGAAGCTACCGGTAAGAATCATGACTGGTTTTCATAACTCAGGGGGACTTGGACAGAAAACCTATGGGGACCCAGTACTGCATGTTGGCAGGAAGATGGAGAAGCTGGGAATGAACCCTTTGGAGCTGCGGGAGCCAGCCCATCCGTGGAAAGCTCCTGCCTCTAAGTTGCTGGTGCTTTAAAGCACAGAGTTGAAAGGCAGTGGTGAGCTCCGCTCAGCAGGGAAGGCCTCATTGCGATTCTGGGCATTCATCCCACGTCTGGATGACTGCGGCAGCCTCCTCACCGTCTCTCCATCTCTAGTCTTAACCCTCTGCAAGCTGTTTTCCACACGGTCCAGCAGAAGCCTGTGTTCTTTTCTATTGCTGCATAACAAGTCACCACGAACGTGGTGGCATAAACCTCACCTATTGATTAGCTCACATTTCTGGAGGCACGGAGAAGCTGGATTCTCTGCTCCGGATCTCACCAGGCTAAAGTCAAGGCGTTGGTTGGCTGTGTTCTCATCTGGAACTCAAGATCCTCTTCCAGGCTCATTCCAGTTGCTGAGAGAATTCAGTTCCTTTCTGCAGAAGGACTGAGCTTCCTGTTTTCCTGCTGGCTGTCAGCCGGGGGCCACTCTCAGCTCCTAGAGACCATTCTCATTCCTTGTCACATGGCCCCTGCCAGCAATGGAGAATCTCCCTCGCATTGAATTTATCTCATACTGCGAATCTGTTTTTCCGGAAAGAGCTCAGTCCCTTTTAAGGACTCACCTGATTAGGTCAGGTTCACCTAGGATAATCTCCCTATCTTAAAGTCAACTGACTTGGGACCTTAGTCACATCTGCAAAATCCCTTCATAGCAGTACCTAAATTAGTATTTAATTCAGAAACTATGAGGAGATACACACACAATAGGCTGGAAATTTGAGGGACTACCTTAGAATTCTGCCCACCACAAAGTCTAAATATGTACTTAAAACTTCTCAGTGGGCACTCATTTTTGGCCACTGACTAAAGCCCATGCTCCTTAGCACAGCATATAAGGCTCTACATAATCTGGCCTATCTCTCCAGACTTGCCTGTAGTTACTCTGTGCCCTGTCCCTTACTCCAGCTGCCTTATATATATCTGCACCAATTTGTTCATACTTCTGTGGCTTTGTACACTATTTTGTTTCTCACTTCTGAGCTTTAGGTAATGCTGTTCCCTGTGCTTAGTGTGCTTTTCCCATCTGTATTTACATGAAAAATCTTTATGATCCAGCACAGGCTTCATCTCCTCCAGGAGATTTTCCCTGGATTCATTCATTCACTCAACAAATACTTATTGAGTACCTACTATGTGCCAGTCACTGTCTCAGGCACTGGAGATACAGTAGTGAACTTGGCAATGTCTGTTTCCCTCTTGCAGAGCTTACTTACCAGTGGGGGAGACAGGAAAAACACAAAAATAATTATAAAATTTGTCAAATGATGATAGTAGTATGAAAAAGAGTAAAGCAAAGAGAGAGAGAGAGTGATGGGCAAATTGTCACTTTGTATACCCTCAACCCATAATGCTTCTGTCATAGGTGACATTTCAGCAGAGGCCTGAAGGAAGTAAGGGAGTAAACAACACAGAAATGTAGAGAAGAGCCTCGGGGTCTTTCCCTTCTGTTTCTTTTTTCTCCATGATTTGCTGAATGGATGAATGAAAAAAAAATGTATGAATGTTCCAGGCAGAGGGAACAGCAAGCACAAAGTTCTGAGATACGAAGTCCTTTGATGCTCAGTTAATATTTGCCTGGCTTGATGTGAGCAATTCACTTCCTCAGGGGAGAACTCAAGCCATTGGAAGCTGAGAGGGAGGAGGACAAACTAGAAGTCATGGTCCAGTTCCTGGGCAGGGGCAACAGCAAGCGAGACAAGGTATCATCAAGCACCAACTAAGTAGTCTGGGTTCGCAGCAGAGTACTAAGTTCCATGGGGTCCCTAGGCCCGAAACAGGGAAACTGAGGCTGAAATCGTAGCCATAGTGACAGGCTGGACACGTTGAGGGTAAGGAACTGTGGGATGATCTCTGGCTGTGGCTGCTGATTTGTCATCTTCAATATTTGCTTTGCACTTCGAGAATCTCTATTGCCATTTATCTCATTTCATTGAAAATAATGGTTTACAGGCCTGTCTCCTGGCCTCTTGGAGGAGGGACTTAATAAAAGTCTCCCCGGTGTCCCTGGTATCCAGCACAGTTGCCATCAAACAGAGTGTCCTCTGGCATGGTTGTTGGTTCACAATCTTAGGAGTGCCCTGGGTGAATTTCAAAACTGGCCCCCATACATGGAGGGCAGGGAGAGACGGAGGAAAGAGGCAGACCGCTCCAGATTGGTAGATGGCAATTTTAATAAGCAGGGGAGCTTACATATGAAGTTTATCTTGGGCCACCGCAAGATGAGTAGATCTCTGCACCTGCCCGCCAGAATCTTACAAGTTTACATGGAGGTCTTAACTGGTTCGGTCACATACATAGTCCAGGTGGTCTCAACAACACATTGCTCTCTCAAAGTTGCATCCTTGAAATGGCTCCAGCTATGGGCAGAACATTCCATGGACAGGACGGGGTATGGAGCCTCTGATTGCCTGGGTCCAGCTCGAGGGTCAATCGATAGTCCGTCCTCTCTATGACCTCCTCCAACAATAGTCAAGTTGCCAAATGAGGGGGGGGGAGCACGAAAGCTGACAAGACCAACAGGTCTTGGTCTGGTCTGTTGGTCTGTTGACGAGGCTTTTCTGATTGACCTTCTCAAGGTAACTTGGGGAAAACAGTGTTTGATATAGGGATATATATTGATTTAGTACTCTAATTCGAACTAAAATTAGAAAGCTCTCATGGTATGACTCTAGGGGATGATAAAGTACCCTCATTCACCTTCTTTTTCTCTCTCCTTCTCTTTCTGGGCCCATCCCCAAGTGTTAGCTTTGTTTTGCTTTCTTTGCTATGAGGCTTTTTCTGCTTATTCATCGTTTCAATTGCCTTATAATTTTGGATTGCATGTGTCTTTGGCTTGCCATGAACCCAACTCTGCTTCATGGCATTTTTTCAGCTTCAATTCATACCACCAACTGGTACACTCTGTCTGCATGACTTCATTCAAATTTAGGAGACAGAGAACTTAGTTGTCCTAGCTCATCTTTTCTTAATACCAACAAGCCAAAGGATTAGCTTAGCTCAGGTGCTCACCATTAGCTTAATTACCTGAAGCTTGGATGGGGGTGGGAGGAAGGAAATAAAGAAAGGGGATTGTGCAGCATAAAATGTAGTTGCTTAGATATCAGGGGCTGAGGGTGGTAAAATTTCCCTCAAAAGACAGTGTAGGTGAGCAGAAATCAATTGACGTCTCTAATTTGGGTAATGGGATGAGTCCTTGAGGGAGAATTGAGAGTTAACTGGGGAGTTTAGGTATCACCATCACTTAGTACTGCGAGTCAAGAGAAGGCTAGTGAGGGAAAAATGAAACCAATCTTCAGCAAAGGCTCGTTGGGAATAGGAGAAGGCAGTGAACAATCAGAGAAGAGTCTAAGGAACATCTCTAATGGAGGCTAATCTATTTCCTTTCATAGATTAGCACCTGTCATTCCTACTCTATTGGGCAATAGAGGAAATAGGGCAAGTTCTCAAGGCCATAGACATATAGAGAGATGTTTTATTTTTTTATTTTTTTTTTAATTTTTATTTATTTTCCCCCAAAGCCCCAGTAGGTAGTTGTACATCATAGTTTCACATCCTTCTAGTTGCTGTATGTGGGACGCGGCCTCAGCATGGCCGGAGAAGCAGTGCGTCGGTGCGCGCCCGGGATCCGAACCCGGGCCGCCAGCAGCGGAGTGCGCGCACTTAACCGCTAAGCCACGGGGCCGGCCCAGAGAGATGTTTTAGATTAATCCAAGACAAGAACTGAAGGGAAGCTGCAAGTTCATATAATTATAGTTATTATGCTCCAATGCTGTGGCCCTCATTCATTGAGGACTTACTTGATGCCAGGCATCATCATAAATACTGTGAGTATGGCAACCCTTCCCCACCCTTAACACTCCCTATCCCTTTCCCTGATTTATTTTTGTTCCCAGCACTTTTAACTTTCTGAAATACTACCTATTTCACTTTATTTTTTATTTCATCCCTGAAATCTAAGATCCATGGAATCTAAGCTCTGTGAAAGCAGGGATGTTCTCTGTTTTGTTTAGGGTTCTATTTGCAGCATCTAGAAAGTGCCTTGCTCAAAAATAACTTGTTGAATAAATTAATGAATTCCATTATCTATCTGTGTTACTTGCACAGGAAAGAAGAGAGATCATATTCATAAGTCAGAAACTATCTGAGTGTTCCCTGGAAACATTGATGAGGCATGTACACATTTCTGCATTTGAGGATTTCCCTCTCTTATGGGCATAAATATGTCTTCAACATGTTTACCAGTACATTAGTCAATATAGGCTACATTATGCTGTGGTGACAAATTAGCCCCTAAATGTCAGTGGCTTAACTCAGCACAACATATGCAGTGCTGGGTAGCAGGAGGCTCTGCTCCATATAGTCACTCAGGAACCCAGGCTGACAAAGTCTTCACCATCCTTTGACCCCATCACTTCAATGTGATGCTTCAGAGTTTGCTGCTGCAACAGAAGAGAGAACAATGATAATTCATAACTCTTTTTGTGTTCTCCTTTATCCCATATGATCCATATTTCTTCAACGTGACCTCAAGGGAGGCTGGGAAGACTTCTCGTGTATCCAGGAAGGAGAGAAGAACCAGTTGTAGTAAGCTCACTCGTCTCTATCACAGCCTGCAACCAATGCTGTGGGACTATCACTAATATTTAACATGAAAAGCCCTTAGAGAACACAGAATTGACTTTTTGGGTTAAATCTTTGGTGTAACAAGATTTGAAATACAGGGCTAGAACTAAATAATGATAATTACATGAATGTTATTGCATATACATGAGCAACACTTGAAGCAATTCTTTTTTTCCATAAATTAAAGGAAAAATCACACAAGGATGTCAAGAAGTGGTCACTGACCCGCTCAAGTGATTCATTCAAGACTTTCTGGCCTGTCGTGAAAATCTGCATCCGAACCAGCACTCTCAGAACTCATTCCCTTTCCCTCATTGAGAGGGAATTTGTTTTTACCTCTTGTTAGTGTGCAATTGCTCCAGCAGAATCCATCTTTCTGAATAGAGATGTCCATTTGGACCTGACCTCCAAGGCCTCATTAAGCAGGAAAAGCAAGTGCTTCCTATCTTCTAAAGACAACAGATTCTGACTCTTTATCTTACTGTGAAGGAAATTCCATCATACCAGCTCAGCCGCTGACCTCGAACACTCAGGCTTGGCAGGAGGAGTTGTGCGTAGTCTCAACAAGCCCAGTTTTCATAAATTCACCCTGCTCCTCATGGGAAATGTTTGAGGAAGCGGTTGTACGAGCACACAAGGAAAAATGTCCTATTCCTCTTAAATTCTTTTTATTTTAATTTCTGGATAAGCTAGTTGAAAAATTGGCTCATGCAAGTAAAAGAAGTAGAATATTAAGCATTACAAAAATAACATTCTTTTTCCTTATTATAAATGTATGTTCGTTGTAAAAAATTTTAGAAAATACAGAAATGTACACAGAATGCAACTTAGCAACAAGGACTCAAAAAAATATATTCGTTGTCACCTGTTTTGTGCAAGGCAGAATGGTAGGTGCTAGGGATAAAACAGTGAGTAAAACAGATAGAATTCCTGCCCCCATGGTGTACTATTCAGAGATAGTCATTGTTAAATATTTAAATCTTAAACTAAAAACCTTCTAGTCATTTTTATTTATTGATTGTATTTTATTTTTTAAGACCTTATTTTTTTAGAGCAGTTTTAGGTTCATAGCAAAATTGAGAGTAAATTGCAGAGATTTCCTACATACTCTCTGCCCCCACACATGCATAGCCTCCCCCATTATCAACATCCCCCACCAGAGTGGTACATTTGTTACCATTGATGAACCTATATTGACACATCATAATCATCCAAAGTCCATAGTTTACCTTAGGGCTCACTCTTGGTGTTGTACCTTCCATGGGTTTGGACAAGTGTATAATAACATGATAATATGTATACATCATCATATAGTATCATACAGAGTAGTTTCACTGGTCTAAAAATCCTCTCTGTTCTGCCTATTTATCCCTTCCCCCAACCCCTGGCAACCACTGATCTTTTTACTGTCTCCATAGTTTTGCCTTTTCCAGAATGTCATATAGTTGGAATCATACAGTGTGCAGTCTTTTCAGATTGGTTTGTTTCAGTTAGTAATATGCATTTAAGTTTCCTCCCTGTCTTTTCATGGTGTCATAGCTCATGTGTTTTTAGCCCTGAATGATATTTTATTGTCTGGATGTACCACAGTTTATTTATCCATTCACCTACTGGAGGACATCTTGGTTGCTTCCAAATTTTGGCAATTATGAATAAAGCTGCTATAAACATCTGTTTGCAGGTTTTTGTGTGGACATAAGTTTTCAGCTCCCTTGGGTAAACACCGAGGAGTGTGATTGCTGGATCATATGGTAAGAGTATATTTTGTTTTGTAAGAAATTGCCAAATTGTCTTCCAAAGGGGCTATACCATTTTCCATTCCTGCCAGCAATGAATGAGAGTTCCTGTTGCTCCACATCCTCACCAGCATTCGGTGGTGTTAGTGTTCTGAATTTTGGGCATACTAATAGATGTGTAGTGATGTGTTTCTGGTTTTTGGGGTTGTTTTGGTGAGGAAGATTGTCCCTGAGCTAACATCTGTTGCCAATCTTCCTCTTTTTGCTTGAGGAAGATTGTCCCTGAGCTAACATCTGTGCCAATCTTCCTCTATGTTGTATGTGGGACACCGCCACAGCATGGCTTGATGAGCGGTGTGTAGGTCCGCACCCAGGATCCAAACCCATGAACCCTGGGCCACCGAAGTGGAGCGTGCAAACATAACCACTAGGCCACTGGGCCAGCCCCTGTCTTATTGTTTTAATTGCATTTCTCTGATGACGTACGATGTTGAGCATCTTTTCATCTGCTTATTTGCCATTTGTATATCTTCTTTGGTGAGATGTCTGTTAAGATCTTTGGCCCATTTTTTATTTATTTTATTTTTTGCCCCCAAAGCCCCAGTAGATAGTTGTATGTCATAGCTGCACACCCTTCTAGTTGCTGTATGTGGGACTCGGCCCCAGGATGGACAGAGACATGGTGCCTCAATGCGCACCCGGGATCCGAACCCGGGCTGCCAGCATCGCAGCGCGCGCACTTAACCACCAAGCCACAGGGCCGGCCCTGGCCCATTTTTTAAACTGGTTGTTTTCTTATCATTGAGTTTTAAGAGTCCTTTGTATATTTTGGATAACAATCCGTCATCAAATGTGTCTTTTGCAAATATATTCTCTCAGTCTATGGCTTGTCTTCTCATTCTCTTGACATTGTCTTTCACAGAGCAGAAGTTTTTAATTTTAGTGAAGTTCAGCTCATCAATTATTTCTTTTGTGGATTGTGCCTTTGGTGTTGTATCTAAAAAGTCATCGCCCTACTCAGGGTCATCTAGGTTTTCTCCTATGTTATCATCTAGGAAATTTATAGTTTTGTGTTTTGCATGCAGGTCTGTAATCCATTTTAAGTTAATTTTTGTAAAGGGTGTAAGGTCCATGTCTAGATTCACTTTTTTGCACGTAAGTGTCCAGTATTTCCAGCACCATTTGTTGAAAAGATCATCTTTGCTCCATTGTATGGCCTTTGCTTCTTTGTCAAAGATCAGTTGAGTGTATTTATGTGGGTCTTTCTGGGCTCTCTATTCTGTTCCATTGATTTATTTTTTTCTATTATTTTGCCAATATCACACCATCTTGATTACTGTAGCTTCCTTCTAGTCATTTTCATTTTTATTTGTACACACACACACACACACACACACACACTTCAGGAGACTGAAGCAAATGGGCATGGCTACAGTTGACAGCTGCTTTGAGTGTAGCCCATTTTCAAATCAAAGTCATTCTCAGAGTGTATGAGAATTCTCAGACCCTTCAAATCAGGACACATGCATTGGACTGACATTGTAGATCACAAACAGCAAGTAAACATCTGCATCTGCCACATGATTTTCACGTATATTGACACAATTCAGAGCTACCTTTCAAGTATGTGGATGGTACCTTTAAAAAGTAATCAAGTAAGTGAATCCTCTTAGTCCATTACAAGGTTTAATATTAAGCTGAATTCTTAGTTAATGTTAAGACTAACACTGACCTTAGCTAGATTCCAAAACTCAGCCAAAACAAATAGATTTCATTGAGACCAGTGTTCAAATTCAGCCAAAGAGCAGGGGGAGTCTCCTGGATAACAATTGAGAAAACAACTTTTCCTTACTCGATGAATTCTGTTATAATGCTTTCTGTTACACTGTCATTATTTGGTGGTCAGGTACTAAAATTTCTTCATTCTTATCATGCTAGATCAAGCAGAGTCCAGATATAGACCAAATGTAAGGATAGGTTAAGGTGGATCAACTTTTGTTTTTCTATTTGTATACACACACTAATATTAAAGGGTAAATCTGAAGTTAAAAAGAGGATGTTAAGAAGAATATAGGGGCTGCTTTGCCATGTTTTATTTGTGTTTTTAACTTTCCTTAAGACTTTAAGTAAAGAAAATCCATTAAAATCACACATTGGGAATGAGGAATTAGAGGGAGGGTGACTCAGAGAAACTAAACACCAGGTTGGCAGGTGAAACTAAAATACCAGGTTCCAAACCTGCAGGGGTGGCTTATCCTCTGAGTTTCTTAGATGGATCCTTTTTTTAAAAAAATTCAAAGCCTAATTGGATTGTTCTCTATCAAGAGCTTAATTCTATGTCAATCTGTCTTGAACTATCAAATACATTTTCATGGTTCAGAAGTCATCTTTTTTTTATGATTATGAATTAAATGGTGGAGACACTCAGAAAGACTAAACTGTTCATTCAAAGTATTGAGGATTGGAAAGAAAGAGAGTGTTATTTGAATTCAACACCAGGGTTTACATTTCCCTGGTGTTTCACAGGTGGGCTTTGCATCTGCTGCATGTCTGCCTTTCTTCAGAAGAGGCTGCCTTTCCCTGACGATGGGGAGGCATTTCCTTGCCTGTGAATGTGACTGAGGATGAAGCACATGAAGGTGTTGAGGCTCACCTGGTGTAATGTGTGAAGGAGTCAGCTGCCCACATTCTGAAGGCTGAAGGGGCCCCAGTGAGAGCAGCAGCTGGTATGCATGTGCTCACATCAGCCCAAGCTGCAAAAATGGAAAGTACCAACACCAAAAACTAGCTTTGCGTTTGGATGGAGGGCAGTTTTCACTTCTCTTCAAGGCTGATTAATTACACAATTTGCATCTAGCAATCACTTGTCAATTATAAGCAGCAGGCAGCAGGTGATACTGTAACTGTCTGCTCGATAGTAATTTTTAGAGAAGACTGTTCAAAAGAGAATTGGCTTAGGAAACAATGTAATTAAATAAGAAGCCAAGAGAAAATATTTCAACTCTTCTTATTGCTCTACTCTAGCCCTCTCTATTTGGCCAAGGGAAGCCTCTTCTTAGGGGTTGATTTTTACTACTGATTTCTAAGTGGATTCCAATGTTGCCTTTTGATGTGACATGATTTTATAACTATAGCTACATCATATGCAGAAATGCCCTTGGTGCGTACCAAATCTATTCAATTTTAAAATTTTCTTCTAATGTTATCTATGCTTTAGAATCATAGAAACTTAAAAAGAGAATTGAGAGAAATTCCACCCACCCAAGGAAGGATAACTCTATATTTTAATAAAAATGTCCCTGAAGCATTTATCAGGAGCCATGGACCAGTAACACTTTATGCCAATCAAACATAAAAAAACTACCACCAACATAACAACAGCAATAATGCCAGCCAACCAACCAACCAAAACACATTCATCTTACAATCTGTAAAATTCTTACAGATTAAATCAGTTCAGTATTTTGATAAGCTTGTTCAAATTTAGTGTTATTTGTAAGAATAAAATAAAATCAAACATAACAGAATATAAAATTATATTCCTTCTCTACTCTGTACTCACCCTGAAAAAATGGCATCTTTAAAAAAAAGACTTGAGTGTAGGTGGTGAAGAAACATCACTATTTATGACCTAGCAGCATTCTGACCTATAATGTAAAACATTTTATGAATATGAGTTACCATTATTACCTAAGACTCTCCTTTTGGCAGACTTGGAATGCAGCATCAGCAGCCGCCAGTAAGTGAAGAACATTGGCAAATAATTTGTCATGCTCTCCACTCCCTTGAATGTTCCATCCTTTCCATGACACATCCACCATCTTGCCTAGGATGCTCTACATAGACACTGGGAAAAATAAAGAACCCTGGAAGATGGTTGGTGCTGTTTGATGTCATTTAGAGTTAACAGAATCTGCTCTAAATACTCTTCATAAATGAATCAACTATTTTTGATTTTTAAAAAACCATTTTTGGCTTTAAAACAAAGCAGTATGAGTGTGATATATTGGTGAACAGCATAGCTTTTAGAGCCAAACAACCTTGGGTTCAAATTCCTGCTTTGTCATTATATATAAATAATCTTAAGCAATTAATTAAATGTCAATTTCCCAATCTGCATAAATGTGAATCATACTTACTTCATAGGGTTTTGCCTAACACAGTGCTTGGCGTAGAACTGTCAAGTAAGAATGATCAACTGAGATTCTCTTTATCTATCCGTCTGTCCATCTGTGTGTGTGTGTGTGTGTGTGTGTGTGTAAACACTTAGGCACAGTATCTGCTTAGTAAATAGTCAATATAAGGTAGTTATCTAGTGGCCTCAGGGCCTTTCTCCTTGCTATTCTCAGCCTGTAATACTCCTCTCCAGGTTTCTCACATGTCTTATGAAGGTCTTATTTGCAAGCAACAAAAACCAGCTCTGGCTAATATAAGCAAAAAAAGAAATGTATTAAAAATATTTCTGGAGGAAGTATAAATTTGATGGAGTGCATGTTGGTACAACCATTTTAGAAAACTATTCGGCATTGTCTACTAAAATGGAATATATAAAGTCTATGATCTATCAATTCTTCTACCAGCTTTATACCACATAGAAAAATATAAATATGTGCACCGAAAGGCATGGGTAACAATGTTCACAGCAGGATTATGTATAATAGCTCCAAACTGGAAACACTACAAAGGTCCATCAGCAGTGAAGTGGAGAAATTGTGATATATTTGCAGAATGAAATACTGCACAGCAATGACAGTGAATGAACTATAGCCATACGCAATGGCGTGGTGAACCTCAAAAGCATAATGTTAAGGAAAAGAGTGCAGATCCAAAAAAATATTTTTTGTATAATTTCGAATATATGAAGTTCAAGAATGGGGAAGGAGGAACCTGTGGTGTTAGAAATCAGGATGGTGGCTTCCTTTGAGGCAAGGACGGAGAGGAGTTTCCACCTGGACGGGGTTTGGATTGGCCTCCAGGTTGCTGAGCAGGACACCGTCCGTCCCAAGGGAGGTAGAGAAAACTTGTATCTTCCTTGGCCTCAGAAGTCTGGGAAGCCCCAGACTGCCTTGATCAGAGATGTGAGAGGAAAGTCAGACCCACTAAGAGACAAGGGGCAGAGGTGACTCCATGTCCTAAAACCTGTCTGCTTTTTACTTTTTACCTTTCATAATAAGATTTCAAATAAAAATGTCATTGGCATACATCATCTCTACAGAAATAAATGTTACTGTAAATTCTATTTATTTTTTTATTTGAGAGAAACTAACATTTGTGTGGTACTATAAGTTCTAGTTTGTAAGTCGTGCTCATTTGCTTTATCTCATGGGGAGTATTGCTTCAAATTAAAGACAGTTTTTAACTTTAAAAAGTCTTTAGTTAAAGAATTAAAGACAGTGTCAGAAATGCCTCTATCACTGTGTGTGACCAGAGCAGACATTCATAACAAAGCTGAGTGGGGCAGGGCAGGGAAGAGAAAAGATAGTAGTGTCTTTACTTTTTAGAGGGGGAATCAAAAAGAAAAAAGTCTCAAACTCAGATCTTCTGACGCTAAATTCTGTGCTCTTCAATCTGAATGCAGTTTGGATAATGGATCACATCTAATAAAGAAAATCTAACAGCTGACGTAATTATTGAAATGTAAAATGAACACACAATGCTGTGCCATGAGCCCCACAGCAGATGCCTCCCTGGGCAAGTAGGAGTCACCTATCCAAGTCACCACCCAAGTGGGAGTCACCCTGTCTTGTTCTAAAGTGCAGCCCAGAGAGGTCTCCCCTGTCATCAGGGAGTCAATAACTGCTTCCATAAAACACCATTCCTGTTCCTGAGAATTACAACCAAAATAACATTTAAATACCTAAAATAATATCAATTACATGGTGTAGAGTCTACAACGTGGACAACATTTTTAGGAATGTTTATTTATTTTTTTGCCCTATTAAACTGGAGATTAAAATGGAGAGGGCTGCTTTTGGTTCATAAATCTCTGTGTCATATAACATGTGGTCAGGGAACCCCAAGATTCAGTGATGGGACAGATGCAGTATCAGGTACTCCACTGCACCCCTGTCTCAATGGCAGTCATTGGTTACTTCTCTTTGCTCTATTTCCTATCCATGCTCTCTGTGAGAATTATGACCATGGGTTATGGCTCCATCTGTGATCTGCCACCTGACCACACTTAATTTTTAGTAACACAAGAAACTTTTAGGATGACTAGTTAATGTTTGGAAATGTTATTACTGTACATACTGCTTAGAAATATTAGAGTAATTCTGAGCAATCTTTTGGCTTCAAGGAGAGATTAAGATATCTTTTACTTTACTATGTTCAGAGCTGAAAAATGAATCCAAGAGTCACTATAAGGAAGATACAAGAGTAGCAGCCCAAATGTATCTGCTTGGGGAACAGAGAGAAGCCTGAATATGTGAGAACAAAGGCTTATTTCCTTTTCCTTAAAAGTTCTATTTGAGTATAAAGGATGTGTGGATATTTTCATTTTTTACTATTTTAGCATTGCGTAAAATTTACGCTAAGGTTAATTGATTTCATCCTTGAGAACAGAAATTTTGTCTGTATAGTCTCAGAATCCAAAGCTTAGCTTGAGCCTATTCTTAGAGTATTGACAGGCGCTTGGACCAGATGAAGCTCATACGTTTTCAAACAGATCGTTTTTAGTGATTTTGGGATCCGATTTGACTATCTTTGTCACTTGTATTTTACCTGAGCTCCTGGTGAGGGAAAAATGCTGTAATGTATCAAGTACAGTTTATCATAGTCCTCTCACCTTATATCAAGATAAAGTTGCCTAAGAGATTAAATTGCACCTACGAGGCCTTGCACACCCTGGCAGTTTATATGGACAAACCAGTTTTTAAAATACAGTTGAATTTTTTTAGTTATTTTTTTAATTGCTTACCAACAGGACTGGTGACTCTCTTGCCTCTTCTTTGGTACATGGCTGGGCTTAGCAGGGCTGGCTTCATTAACTGCAGGGCCCTCTGAAAAATGTACCTGCAGGACCTTTGATTCAAAAAGCGGAAAAAAAAATACCATTAAATGTACTAAAATATAAAGAGTTTTCCTTTCTTCTGCAGTCTCTCTCTCACCTTGTCATGGTGCTTTTTATTTGCTATTTATTGTCATTCTAAGTAAAGAAGTCTTAAATTATTAGTATGAATTTTATCATTTATCTCTATATTGTGAAATGTCAGCTTTAAATGTAAATATAAGAGCATTTAACTTGTATGCAGACTCACTGCAATTATGCAATTAATATCTAGTAGCTTGTGCATACATGAGTATTTCATTCTACCAGAACAGTGGACACACAGCACCACTAACTTAAGTGTTTTTATTCCACTTCTTGATACACACGTATCCTACTAACTTTCTACTTTTGGCTTATTGGTAAGGAATGAAGGACTACGAGGAAAAGAAACTATGGATGGCCCTGTCTTCTCCTTTCCTTCATTATCATTATTTTCAGCATAAATGGTGAGATTACAGGAGAGTAACGTGAGTAAAGAAGGATATGATAGGGTTCCTTGGTTGTTCGTGTTTCTTAAAACACCATTATCTTCATGTTGTATTCAAAGCAAGTGCAGATTCAAATGGAAAGCATGGTCTCTCAGGATTATCAGCGTCCTTGTTTACTCAGTTGTAGACATAACACACTTACCTTGTCTTGCACTGAGTCTCTCAGAACTCCCACGCACTGTGGTTCCACTGGGATTTTGTGCTTATGGGACATTGCAAACACTATGTGCAAATGCGGTGGCAAGGAGCAGCAGACACACGTACTGTGCGTATCTCCTCTGTGCATGGGCATCCTCCATTGTCCCATCGGATTTCACTTACAAAACAAAGTTTTAAGATAAAATTATTAAGAATTTTTAAATGGCAACCACAGAGCATTATGCCAACATGGGGCTCTTCTCAGCACTGAGTTCTGTGCTACTGCACAGGTCATACACCTGTGGAGCTGGCCCTGAATGTCAGAGTGGAACTATAATGAAGTATTTTGTTGCCAAAATGTCATCCAGAAGGGTATCTGGTATGGCTTATTTATATCTTGATTATTCACATTACCTGTGACATTTTGTTCCTTTGTCATGGGACAAAAACATGTCTAAACATAGTCTAAAAGTTAAGGGGAGACTCAGCATCCCCAATCAGTGTGCAGGTCTTTATGCCTTTGATTGACACCTTTCCTTTCCCATTCACCACTCAAACTCTAGAGGCACCTCCAGTCTCTTCTTTTATTTGGGAACACAAAGACACAATGCTAACTCAACATCAGGATATATATACAAGATGGAGGGAGGGCATACGCTAAGCACAGGCAAAGAGCCAAGTCACGTAAAAAAACAACCTTTAATATTGTTCAGCAATTAGCTGTGATGAGAGCAATAGATTGATTCTCCTAAATCCACCCTCTTCTCTACATCCCCAAATGTCATCACCTTATTTCTGCTCCTAGGATTCTGCCTGATCTCTGGGCCTCCAACCTCACACTCTTCTAATGCATTCTTCACCGTGACACCAAAGTGATCCTCATAGAGCATATAACAATTCCAGGTGCTCCTTGCCTAAAATATGTTGCTGGTTCTTTCATATATTCATGATAATCAAAGTCCTTCATGGTTTGGCTCTGCCGACTGCTCTAGCCTCCGAGGCACCCTATGACCTTTCAGACAATTTGCAATTATTCAAATGCATTTGCTCTGTCATCTCTCTCTCTGTGTGTATTAACCCACTGCCTGGAAAACTACCCCATTTTCTTTGCCTGTCCCTCTCTTACTCGTCTTTTGAGAATTGTCTTAGGAATTCATCCATTTGTTCGTTTAACTTCATTTATTTACTCAATAAATATTTGTTGAGTGCCTATGATGCGCCAGATACTGTGCTCGAGTCGGGGACACAGTGATGACAAGAATAGAGAAGGCCTTGGCCTTGGGGAGCTTAGAGTCATGGGGAATGGAGACACATAATAGGTGCTTTCTTATGAAAAGTCAAACAAATATATGTACAAAAAAAAATACCCAAATCAATGACAACTTTGATGAGGGCTACAAAGGAGAACTGCTTTGTAGGATGAGAGCATAGGAGGTGAATATAACCCAGTGGAAATTACAGTTGAGCTGCACACTGAAGGGAGAATTGGAGTAATTTAGGAAGGGAAGTGAGGAGGTTGAGTGGGATACCAGAGAGTAGGAGAGTTCTTCTGGAGGAGAGTAGAGCATAAGCAAAGATTGTGTGGCAGAAGAGAACCCGACATTCAAGGCACCAAAAGGAGGAAAATGGTGCAATATGAGTTAAGAGAGGTAGGAAGAGACTTGACCAGGAAGGGCCTTGTAGGCCGAGATGAAATTTTAGTTTGCGTCTAAGAGCATTTACCTGTGAAGTGTTTGGTTTAAGGAGGAAGGGAGTAGAGCAGGCGGATCACAAATTCAATTTGTTTTTTAATAGTTCCCTCAATCTCTCAGGTGTAGTGTGGATAAAAGATCTGAGGAGAGCAAGAATGGAGAATCTTCCAGAAGTCCAAGGAAGAGATGTTTATGAGTGAAAGTAGATAGAAGCTTGCCACTTCTGTGAAGATTTCCTGATTTCCCTAATCCTCATCCCTCTCCAGCTTCAAGTCTGGATTAGAGCGTCTTTCCTCGTGCTTCTGTGGAACCTGGTATTTTTTTACATTTAACCTACACAACAACCTTGTTCAGTGGAAATTGTCTTTATTCTCATTTTCTGTATTGTTCAGTGGGCGTTGTCATTATTCTCATTTTCTGTATGAGGAAGTTTAAGGTTTGGAAAGATGAAGCTCTTGCCCGTGTTCCCACAGTTAGTAGATAGCGGAGCCAGGGTCTGTGAGAAGGGCTGGCGAAGGTGTGAGAGAGAACTGAGGAATAAATAAGCAGAGTGTATGCATGAAAGAGCAGAAAATTTCAGCTGCAGCAAAAAGTTCAAGTTGAGACAGGAAAGCAGGTTAAGGTCAAAATGTAGTACCAAATTTACATCAAAGACTGATACATTTAACATCAGAGCTCCAAAGTGGTGAGTGCCCTTTGTGCCTTTTGATGCCCAAGGCATACCCTGATACAGGCAGACTTCCCTCTCTGCACCTCCCCTACACTCTCACCAAGTCCTTCCCTTCTCTTGGAGTCCTGTCAGAGTCTGTGCTCCTTGTCTCCACTTCCTTACTCCTGGAAACCTGCAAGTAATCATTCCTAGCTCAACCTCCACTTCCAAGCAATGTGTAAGTTCTGATGATTTTAATTCCAAACTCTTTCTTAAGTCTTTCCTCTTTCTAGCCCTTCTGCTACTACACTAGTCCAGATTTTTAGGTACTAGACTATCTTCCCTGGTTTGTGACTACAGCAGCCTAGAGAGTTACCTAGTTTACAGTCTTCTCTCCTCAAATGCATGTTCCCACCTGCTGGCCTAGCAATCCATTCAAACATTGTTCTATAAGACTCACGTGCTTCGTGCCTACCTTCCCTGTGCCATCTCTCACCACCTCTGTCTCACTCTGTAAGATCTATCAGCACCAAATTATTTGTGGTTCACATAAAAACTCAACACTTCTTTTTATTCCATGCCTCTTGCACTCATGATGTTTCCTTTTCCTGAAATACCATAAACCTCTTTTCACATCCCCAGATGCTCCCTCCCCTCCCCGCTCCACACTTCTTTGTCCACCTAACTTTTGTTCTGCCCTCCTATACTCAGCTCCTGCGCTGCCTCCTCCTGGAAGCCTCCTGGCCACAGGAACTCCTCTCCTGGCTGGGCTGCATGCTCCTCCTTTGCTCCCACTGCATCTTCTGCACACTTATGTCCTTAATATGCATGCTCCCTTTGAATATTATTTATTTACCTCTCTTTCCCACTAGACTTGAGGGAGCTCCTTGAGGGTACAATGGCATCTTATTCACCTGAGTATCCCCGGGACCTGCTCAGTACTGAGGTACAGAATGCCACCCCTTCAAACCTCTGCATGTGCTTTGTCACCAGTCACTGTCAGCACCCTCTTCCCAGTGCATTTGGGATCCTTTCCTATGCTGACTGCCTAAAATCCCCCAAAAGCCTTTTGTCCTAAAATCCCTTCCCCCTGATATTGATTCTGTTTTGCTAGGATGCCTTGGATTCATTTTCTAGGGCTGCCATTACCAAGTACCACAGACTGTATGGCTTAAAGAACAGAAATCTATTGTCTCACAGTTCTGGAGGCTGGAAGTCTGAGATCAAGGTTTCCACAGAGTTGGTTTCTTCTGAGACTTCTCTCCTTGGCTTGTAGATGGCTGTCTTCTCTCTGTGTCTTCACATGATCTTCCTTCTATGTGTGTCTGTGTATAAGTTTCCTCTTCTTATAAAGACCCCAGTCATTTGGATTAGGGCCCACCCTAATGATCTCATTTTAACTTAATCACTTCTTTAAAGACCCTACCTCCAAACACCATCACATTCTGAAGTACTGGGAGTTAGGACTTCAATATATGAATTTGGGGAGGACACAATTCAGCCTATAACATGCCTCTTACCCACTGATACCTTTCCCCAAATTTGCTGCCTGTCTCCGAGCAGCCCCCATCTGCAGAGACGCAGGTTACACCATTCCCACCTTCCTCCCTCCCTCCTGTTGGAAGCTCCATTGTGATCAGTTTAGATCTGGACCTCTTAGAGCCCATACTTCTGGAGTCATCCAGAGTATGAAGTTGACCTCCAGTAACATGTGGGAACTATGGAGAACTATTTCTTCTCCTATGTGATGTTTTCTCATGTTTGAATAGATGACTTCCCATTTTCATTTTCCTTCCTATCTTTTCTGAACTCCTAGAGAATTTAGGGTTCATATCACACAAGTGAATGGACCATTGTGTGGTGTAACTATCACAACTTGTTTTTGAGTTTCCAAAGAGATATATAATTTTTATGTATTGTTGATTGAGTGTTATTGCCTTATTGGATCTTCTAAAAAAAAAAAAAGCAAATTGTAGGCTATACTTCCTACTGCTGAAGAAATGGAACCCCAAAGAGGTCATATGTCAAGTAAGTATCAAAGTATCAAAGCCATTCTCAGATCCAAGTCCTCAGACTCAGAGGCCAAGCCTCTTCCCACTTTATCATTGTTATCTTATTCATAAGGTCCTTAGAGCCAGACATATACTTATTTTATAAGCATTTACTTGTATGCGCCTATGTGTATTTTATTAACTCGTAATTGATTACTTTTTGAAAATATTTGAAATATTTACTCATTTTATAGACTTTGTGTTTTATTTTAAATAAATTTAAAATTTTTAATTATGATTTATAATGTGAAAGTTTCAAATATTTTTTAAATTAAAGAATAAGTATACCTATTTAAACTTACTTAATAAACTTTTAAATAATCTATTTGTACCTTCTATAATTGTTATAATCTACAATTGTAATTTTTATTGAAACATTTTTATAAACCTTTACATTACTTATCTTATCAATATTTTTGTATATAAATTCTTATAAACTTAGCACAGAGCTAAGCTTATAGTACTCAGAGCGTAATTTGTTGATTGATACTAGGGGAGGAAATCTATTTATTAAATTATGATAGAGATTCATAGATACCTAATATTTCACTCTGAAGAGGGCACTAAGGAAGAATAACAATAAAACTTTTCATCATTAACATGAAAAGTAATATTAGCACTTATTATGTAAGTTTCTTTGGCTGAGCCGAATTTTAATTTAAATCCTCCAGATGAGCCTATGATGTAGGTATCATCCTGTTTTACATTTAGAGAAATTGAGGCTTAGCATGATTCAGCAGCTTACTCAAGATCTCAAAGCTGGCAAGTTATGGAGCTAAAATTTGATCTCGTGCCTCTGACTCCATGCTTATTATTTCACTGTGACATAAGCTGAAAAAATTACAGGATAGAGACATAGTCAGCAATTACTCCTTGAAACCAGGGGCATATTGGGTACAGACAGTTGAAGCCAATAAAGCCTATAAAAGGAGTGTTGCGTTGTTTGGTTGGTCACCTGACGCTGAGTTCCTAACCTCTGTGGCCCTTAGTGTCTTCATCTATGAATACAAGGTTAATTGTGGCATCTTCCTCATAAGTTTGCTTTATAGAAAAAACAGTCGTGTGTGTCTGTGTGTATGTGTGTGTTTGGACATGCATACATATATATATATGTATATATATATGAGTGGCAGCTATGTAAACCAGTGCAATGCTTTTGAAAAATAATAATTGGATAGTAAATAAGAAGAGCCATAAAAATGTTCATATTTTCGGCACAGGAACTCTACTTCTAGAAATATACTTTAAAGAAATGATTCAAAAGACAAAAAAACAGGTGTATTTGCATAGATATTAATTACAAGGGAAAACAGTTTGATAGTTCCTCAAAATGTGAAACAGAGTTACCTCATGATCTAGCATTTCCATACCTAGGTGTATAACCAAGAGAAATGAAAACATACATCCCTTAAAAAACTTGTACTGAGTGTTCATAGATGCCTTATTCATAATAGTCCAGAAGTGGAAATAGCTGAAATGGATGAATAAAATGTGGTATATCCATTCAGTGGAATATTTTTGGCAAAGGAAGAAATAATGGATGAACTTTGAAAATATTACTCTCAGTGAAAGTCATGGCAGACCACATACTATATGATTCCATTTATATAAAATATCCAGAATAGAAATATAGGAATAGAAAGTAGTCTAGTGCTTGCCTAGGGCTGGAGGAGGGAACAGGTGGGATGGTGAATGACTGCTAATAGGTAAAGTGTTTCTTTTGGCAGAGGACAAAAATATTCTAAAATTGTATTGTGGTGATGGCTGCACAACCTTACGAGTATACTAAGAAACATTGAATTGTGCACTTTAAATGGGTGAATTCTATGGTCTGTGAATTGTATCAATAAAAGTGTTTTTAAAATTTCAAAAAAATTAGAGGGAAAAAATGGAAATAATCAAAATATCTATCAAGATATCAAATACGTTATACTCTATTGTGTTGATGGAACATCATGTCAGTAAATATTATAAATCCAAGGACTACGTAACAACACAGAAAATATGTAACGTGATAAGTGGAAAATGTGTAAGAGTGTGATGCAGAGTGGTGTTGTGGCTAAATATACATGCATTTGGATAAAGGCTGGCCAGAAATTCAGAGGAACAAGAGTGTAGTGAAGGGAATGTGCCTCCATCTTTCAGAAGTCTCATTAACGTTGTTGAGTGTTTCGAAAGCACTTGTTTTAATGTTCTTTATAATGGTAGCCTTGTGGTAGGTACAGGTGGTACTGAGAAGCATAAAACATAGGGAAGGAAGGAAAAAGCACAAGGGACATTTTAAAAATCAGCATGTAAAACATCCAAGAAATGGAAATTTAAATGCAAAATTTAGCAGAGCATTTAAGGGAAATGGGTACCAAGGGAGGTGCTGAAGAATGTATAATCAGGTCCAGCTCTAACAGGATTCTGCCTAGAAAACTTAAAAACTGGAATGCTTGTGAGCATGTTCTCCCCTGTGACCCTTTCTCTGCTCTCAAGTTTTGAGGGGAGGGGATTTTCATATATTGGAGCTGGTGTAAGTCTGTGATAATAACCCAAAAGGAAGTAGGAAAACTTAGCAGTTTGCACAGTTTACTTAAGTTCACCAAAATTGTACTGGAGTGTGGAAAAAGGGAGGAAGTCTGGTCAAGCCTGAGTGAGTCAACGTTTAACGGCCCTCCACCCAGTTCTCCTCCCTTCCCAAGGCCACCTCACCTCTGCGTCTGTGCGCTTGACCCTTGCAAGGAAAAACTCCAGCTGGGATGGGTGGGGCGAACCCAAATCCCTGCTGGTTGGCCTCAACCCTCAGGTTGGGGAGCTAGAGAGAACAGGGGCCAGAGCAATGGTGATGATCTTTATCACATCCTTTGTCAAGAACTTTCTTCTTCCTCAGTTCCCACAGAGTGTTTGAAATATCACAGTTCTCTCAACATTCTAGGTCCCAGAAACAGCTCGTGGCTTTTGTGAGGAGCAGCTAAAGTGTTGTGTTAGCAGTTCTTTAAAAGTCCTCTGCAGATGTGAGGTGCAGTTATTTTTGTTCCAGATAAATAATGAGTTGCAGGCTGAGGTTGGCTAGAGGGATGGCAACCTTTAAGGCAGAATCTGCTTCCTTCTCACAACAGAAGACATTGTTCGGAGCCCCGAGGTGTGGGGAGGAGAGGCGGGCAGTTGATGGACATCAACGTCCGTGTTTTCTATGGAGTCTAAAATCAAGATTTCTGAGGGAGGACGCATTCTTTCCTTCAGAGCTATTAGGATTGTTTGAGCTGCCCAGTGATGCTCAGTCAACTGGCTGAGCCTGCCAGATGATCCCTGCGTCCTTTCTCCTTAAAATCTTAGGTTATTTCTGTCCTTTTGCACCAGGAGTTGCTCTTATATTTCAGGCACCAGGACAAACTCTGAAGGTTGTAATTACAGTTCAAGACCTTAACTGCTTCTTTGGTCTCCTTTTAGGAATCCAGTCTTAGAAAAGTAACACGGGTACCTTTCCTGTGGAGATCTCTGAGCAGTTCTGTAGCTTCTCAGGAGTGCTCTGAAGTTATTATGGGAAGCAGCTAAGGGGGCAACGTTGCCCTCATTTTGCAGAGAGCTGGGGAGGATGGCTGATGGGCCTGAGGCTTCAACAACTTTTCTCTAATTCTCTCTTATTCCACTTTGTCCAAGTCCATTCTCAGCGCCCCCACCCCCACATTTAGCAAATGGTGAGTTAGATGTGAAGCCACAGTAAACACCAGCCCCCAGCCACTCAACACCCCAACAACAACACAAAACCCTGTGTGGAAAGCCTGAAATGAGGAGAGGAGATAGGGAAAGGGAAACACTGTTTAGTAATGACTATATGCCCCACACTGCTCTGTGCTTTGCATATGAACCCTTTATTTCAGAAATTCCTTTCTGTGTATGACCCAGAATCATCACATATTTTCCCACCAAACAAATAATATCTAGATAAGAAATCTATGTTTACAACTGTTGGGTTGTTTTCGTCTTAAGTAAACCCAGAGCAAATGTATCAAGGGAATCTTTAGCCTAAAGAAAATCAGGCTGCACAACAACCTAAGAAAACTAGTTACATGTTGCCATAGCAACTGGACCAGCCTCAGAGCGAAGGGCAGAGTTCCTCAGATTCATCTACTGCATCTGGAGATTGACTTCCTCGAAACAGAATCATGTGTCCTGATCATCAACACTGAACCTGTTATTTTTGTTAAGAAAAAAAAAAGTCTTGCAGTCTCAAGTTGATATATTTTGGCCTTTTCCCTGGTGCCATTCAAGGTCTTTTTATCTCTGAAAGGTGAGATTTGGTAACTGGATCCTTTGGAACTTTCATTCATGCATTCACTGACATGGTTGGGACCTGAGCCATGGGGTTTGATAGTAATTAAACTTTGATGGCTGGAACGTGACCTGTGAAATGAGTTGCTAATCTCAGTTTAACTCCTAATGGACGGAAATCCACATCCCTTGGAGTCCAACCATAACCCCTGTTTTCAGACCATGGGAAGAAGTCAGAGGTTTGCTTGGCTTCTCCTGAGGGTAAACGGCAGGGCCTCTTACCCGGGAATTATGCTTTCCCTTTCTAGGCCACAGATATCTCCGCAATTAGTCTCAAAATACCCTGCAAGTTGTGTGTAAATAACACAAACCACATTTACAGGCAGGGCCACCCGGGTCGAAAGTACAAGTAATTTGCCCAGGATAAGATAATTAGTAACAGCAGGGTTAGAGATTCCAGAGGGTCATACTCCATTCCTTTGCTACAACCACTGAAAAATCTTCCTTTCGCTCAAGACACATGGCCAATTAATGGACAGCAGGAGGTGGGGATGGGTCAATACTTGCTGATTCATTTTAAAAGGTCATATTCATTTTATGGGGTTATTGGTACCTGCAGTTAACTTTTTTTTTTTTCAGTAACGAGCCTCTTGATGTCTCCGCTAACAAGATCGAAAAGAGAGTGAAAAATGTCTGTGGTGAGAATGAGAGCTGGGGGTTGGAGAGAGCTGGATCTGGTGGGGTGTTTTGGAAATTAGTGACTATATAAAGAAAAAGATTCAGCTGACGAAAGGAAAGATGACTCTAATAGACAGCACTTACATGTATATCTTAGTCTGTTTGGGCTGCTATAACACAATACCACAGACTGGGTGGCTTATAATCAACAGAAGTTTATTTCTCACAGTTCTGGAAGCTGGAAGTCGAGATCAGGGTGCCAGCACGGTCAGGTGAGGGCCCTCTTCCAGGTCACGGACTTCTCGTATCCTCACATGGGAAAGGTGGCAAGCAAGCTCTCTGGGATCTCTTTTATAAGGACATTAATCCCATTCAGAAGGGCTCTGCCCTCATGACCTAATCACTTCCGAAAGGCTCCACCTCCTAATGTCATCACCTTGGAGATTAGGATTTCAACATATGGACTTTGTGGGGACACAGACATTCAGACCACGGCAGCGTATAAGACCTGTGTTAGACTGGGAAGGGTACAAAGATAACTAAGACATGAGTCCCATCCTAAATAGCTCACATTCCCAGCAGACAGTGACAAGTACTCTAATAATAGCACATGGATCCTGGGGTAGGGAGAGATTTATTCTGACTCTAGTCAGAAGTGGAGGAAAACAGTGAAATGTTTCTTAGGGAAAATGAACTGGGCTTTATGGGACAGATAGGTAATCATAGGCAGATATTGAGGAAAGGATATTTTGGGAACCAAGAACGGCACAAACAAAGGCATAGATCGGAGTCTGTTCAAGAAAAACACATGGACCAAATGTGGCTTGAAGTTTAGGTTAAATTGTGAGTTGGAGCTGAAGCTGAAAAACTGAAAAAGAGCCACATTTTGGAGGGCTCTGAGAAGGAGGTAGAGAACTTTGGACACCATCCCGTATAGAATCAAAGATTTGAAAACTAGAAGTTTAACTGTGGTCAGTGTTTTTATGCAATGAGATATTAGTAAAGTTATTTTTTTTTTAAAGGATTCACGTAGTCTGATCTATGTTCTAGGAAGATACTTTAACAGATTAGGCTGAAAATATTCTGCATTTATGTCACCATGTGTGTATGAATTCCTTCGAAATATCATAAATGGTTTTGTAATATGTCCTGTACAAGGTTAAATGAGTTTGCACAGACTGCACACTGAAGATGCCCATACAAAAATGCTGACTCGAGTATTTCAAGTTGTCATACTTGGGTATGACAACTGTTAAGTTTAAGTGTTCGAGACACTCTTGTGAGAAACAGGGAAATGGCTGTGTGCAGCAGGAAAGACAGCCAAGTCCCTGAAATCTCTCTCTCTCTCTCTGTTTCCGTTCTTACAGGAACAGCAATGGAAACCTTCGATGTACAGCAGCATAACTCCAGTCTGCTTTACAAGCCCTCTGATTGAGAAGCCAATTGGCAAAGTAAGAATGAATCCTTTCTTGTTGAATAGTATGATTTGAACCTGTTGGCTATTATTTCTTTTTGTTTTGAGCTATTTAGATGAAATAATCAAATTGATCTCATAAAAGTGGCTGATAAAATCCAAATCTTGAAGTGTTCGGTTGGCCCTAGTCTCACTTGCCCTAGGCAAGATGTTGAGCTGAGATTCCCTTTCCTCAGCCTCTGTCTCTGCTTCCATCCTGATGATGTCCTCTCCTAGTCCCTTCAGTGTCCTGGTTTCCCAGCTCTTTGACTCACCTTCCTCTGCCCATCAGAACTTGTTAAAAGGAAAAAGGGTGCTTTTAGTTATTTACGTTGTAGGGGAAGAAAAAAACGTTTTCCTCTACTCTCTTAGGTTCAATACCCAGGGTGATGCAAATTAAACTGGAAAAAAAAAAGACGGAAAAGGAAACTGGTACGGAAAAGGAAGACACCTTTACAAATTTATGTTACCTGTACAAAGGGAAATTTATCCCCTGCTTTTTGACAGAAAGGGGGAGGGCAAAGAACTTTTCCTGCATCTGCTGTTTCTCAATTGCCTTTCAGCTCAAACTAATCCTTATGCCAAAGTGGCATATTTTGGGGTGGCATATTCTGATTCCCTTCAACGTGTTAGTGTGAAATCCAGCTACAATACTACCTCTTTCAATCATATTTGTTATGTAAACTACCTTGTGGAATGAAAGACTTTGCCTCTAGAAGAGAAATTACAGGTTTTTGCCTGAATTGCTACTGTTCTGAACCTGAACTCACACCCATTGGGCCCACTGGGGAGTGTAGAGCCCAGCGGTGAAGTGTGGGCTCTCTGTAGCCAGCCTGCCTGGCTCACTCCCAGCTCTACTATTCACTGGCTGTGTGACTTTGAGCAAGTCACCTGTAAAAAGGGCATCATAATAGTACCTGCCTCATGGGACTGTCACTAGGATTAAATGATGTAATATAAATTCACATGAGCAAGGATTTTTTTTTTTACCTGTTTTGTTTGCTGTGTATCCAAGCACTCAAGAAATTATGCAAATAAGCTTAATGAATGAATAAATGAAAAACAATTCACATAGTAAGCTTAGAGGAAATGCATCCTTGATTGGCTTATCTCAAGAAATGGGAGCTGAAGAAGGGGGTGTTATATCTCAAGGAGAGAAGCAAAATTTCAGTGAGTGTATCAAGGACACTTTCCAGGCCCACCTTACCAGAAGGACCACAGTCTACCTGGCATACCCACCCCCTTCCTCTCCTTTGCTACAGCAGTGCATCTCTGGACCACACACAATCCAACGACTGGGATGAAGTACAGTCACTGTCGGAACAAGTCAGAAACAAATTCTTTCAGTAGGGCTTTTCCCTCCAACTTATATGCAGGCAGAACCAGAGTTTTTGCAGTTTTTAAGAGGAAATGAATCTATTTTCTTGGCAATTCCTGGTAATTTTGCTTTGGCGGCAAGCCCTGCCATGGCAGCTGTCTGTAGAGTGTGAAACCCCGGCGAAACAGGAAGCCTCCTGCCCGTGCTGTCAGCACGGCTGACGTTTCGCAGGCCTCGCAGGGGGCAACCCAGGCTCCTTGGGACTGAGTTTCTGTACTTTGTGTTCAGTGAGGTCTGCACTTCCCCTCTGCTGACTTCAGTTCTAAGTGAGAGGAGTATAATTTGGCGCAAAGATTAAAACAACAAACACACAAAACACACCCTGAACGTCACAAATTGTGTTGGCACCTGCTGCAACATTCACTGCCTTGCCCTGCCTCTGTCCCCTCCAACCCCTCCAGGTTTGACTTTGTTTATAGAGGTTCTAAAGAGACCACCACTTTATGCGGATGGAAAGAAGCCATTTCAAAGGCTGAGGTCAGAAGTCAATAAACCCTAGAGGGGTCTCTTTTGATGAAATTTCATTTCAATCCAACAGACAGTCCTGAGTTTACTCAGTGTTTTCCTAGACCTGATCAGAAACATGAACAGCAGTATAAAAATGGTAGGGAATGACTCTTTGGAGTGCTTTTCAGAGAACAGAAGGAGATCAAGTGCAGTATGGCCTTTCTTGGTTGTGATATTTCACTATGTGATTCTCAGGGCTCCCTCCCCGGCCAGGGCGGAGTTAGCAGGTGGGTGTCTGTGCAGTGACACCAGGACTGTCTTGAGTTGAGTGGAATTGCTCCCAAAGAATACTCTTACTCTCTTTTCTTCCCATAGCTCTGGCTTCTGGGATTAATATGCTTGCTGTAAAATACTTTAATGAATTCGTTTTGCAATCAACTCTGTTATCCATCCATCCACCTGGAGGGAAAACATGATGCCAAAAATGTAAGCAAAGTCAAGCTTTAATTACAGGAGTCAATGGAAGGCAGTGTTTGGAGTGGATAACTGAAGCCTATGGTTGATCTGCCTAGAATCAAAACTCACTACTAAAAAACTTTCTGTTGGGTGAAAGGCTGCAAGTCGGACCCAGATGCGATTTCTACCACCCAAATTATGGTGCCCCAAGCTGAACCAAGGACCAGTGTTTCCTTGCTACTGGGGGAGGAAAGGTGTTGTGAAAACACCAATTGCAAAACAGAGGATTCCAATGTAAGCTCATAATAGAAAAAAAAATATTTTGGAGCCAACTCCAATCTTATAACTAAATGATAACTCACTTCATTAATGGTTATGATTAGAGGGTAGGAATAAAGGAGGGAAACGTCTTGGAGCAGAGAGGGTGAAGCCAGATAAATCACTCTGGGCAGCAGGCAAGCAAGCCTGGAATGTGTGATTATCCACCCTCAGATCAAGAGGAGTTGGGTGTTTCATTTTACATAATTGGAGTCAGTGCCTTTAGAATGGAGCATACAAATTTATGTAAATAAGAATGCAAATATTAAAAATATGTGTTGTGGGATTTCCAGGGGATGACCTGGCAGCTTTGTCTTCCTTGCGTTTGCAGCTGCTAAATATTGTGTTGTGAAAGCTCAAGATGAACTTATTTCCCCAAATCCCACAGTGTTATAACTAGAGGACTTTCTTTGTAATTTATAGGAGATACTTTGGAGAATGAATTAAGACGGACTACTTTAATGTATTTGTCAGTCAATGTGTTACCCCCAAGAGGTTGCACAGGCTAACAGTGAATGCAAAAGGGATTTCAGGATTTCAATAAATTAACGGCAGATTCAAAGTGGACTATTGAAAGAGAATTAGACAATAATGATGGAGACAAAAGCAGGGATTTAGGGAGATAGGTAACATTAGAAGATAGCATAAAATTCAACCACCAGGCTCTCCCACAAAATTCTCCTTGGTGCTACGGGGAAGACAAGAGACTGGGCTGAAAGAAGCCTTATTTCAACTCAGCAAAGCATTGTGTAGATCACGCTAAGTCAAAACAACCTGATAAAGTGCCATGACCTTGGCAAACTGCAAGAATACAAGCAGATGGAGCTGTTTTGGATTAGGAGCTGCCAGTGACCGTGGCTATGACGACCTGCCTTTCTCAAAAGAAATTAGGTGACAGGTAAACTTGTCCTCAATCAAGAGAAGTATAACTTGGATGCATTATTCGATTTGACCAGAAGACCATGGAGAGATAAACCGCCGTGAAGGACAGCAGTGTTATTAAATGGAAGGGTGGCTAAGAAAGTAAACAAGGCTCCCCAGGCTTCCGTATTTGTGGGTGAGAGGAGGGGAAACTGGAGGAGCTAGGTGGAAGTAACTGGATAAACAGCAGATAGCAAGAAAGGAACTGGTGAACTCAGAATCAACAATATATAGAGCTGTTTTATTTCAAAGTTGGGCCGCATCCGTGGGAAGAAAAGAAATGGAGGTACCCCTTTTTACAGATTAATCTTTAGCTCCTTTTAACACTGGAGAGTTTTTCTCACCAAAGGAAAGTTTAGCTGAGCACACAGGGGCCATTTTAAGAATAGTCTTCTAAGTCACGGCCCACTGAGAATCACTGAACGTTACATCATTATATCATGGCTGGGTCTGGATAGACAGCACTAAGTCTATGAGAAGTATCTTGAGAATTAATACGCAGTATTGACGGCTCTCAGTGACCCAAGAAGATGGAGAAACCAACCCACAAACTAGTCTGTGGCCTATTGCTACTTCCAAAAAAAACACCAAAAGTCAGGAATGGAATAATCAGAACATAATAGTAATTCTGAGCAAAGCGAGCTGCTACAAATACTACAGTTGTAGATAAACATAATTTTTAATTTTTTGAGTGTGAATGGCCCTGACTTGGCTGGATCTCTTTCTCTATGCATTTATTTTCTGGTCACTGAGGCAAAATGCATTAAGCCAAGTATTTTCCTTCTAGGACATGTTTTACAAGATGAAAGAAACTTTCAAGCTAAGGGGCCAATTGTCTTCTTTTTCTGAGATAATGGATATTTTAGTTGGGCATATGTCCACCCAGCTAAAGAGCACAGTTTTTGGACTTCCTTGCAGGTAGACACGTCTGTGTGATGAGATCATGGCCAATGGGGTGTGAGTGGAAGTGATGTGTGCTATCTCTAAGGCGTGCTCCTTCTGCTGGCTGGAATACAGGTGTGGAAGCAGAGCTGGAACAGCCGCCTCAGACCAAGAGAGGATGGCAGAGAAACAGCATGGAAGAGTCGGGGTTTCTGAACCCATGGAACCACTGACTGCTTGTGTCTGGACGGCTACTGCCTGAGACAGAAATCAACTTCCATTTTGTCTCCATGACTACCAGTCTGGCCATTGGTACAGTAGCTGCAACGGTATCCTAGTGCACAGTTAAAGCAGAGGAGAGAGTGGGCTGCGTGATCTATTGGAAGTCACAAGTCACTTAGAAGCCAGTGAAGGTAGAAGGCAGAGCCTGGTACAGTAAAGATCAGGTTTTTGACATTTAGTTGCTGACATCTATCTCCTAAATTGAGCCTGGTTGAGGAAGGAGAGATAAAAAGGCTAACTTCTAGCTCTGAGAGCAAGGTGATGAGCAGAACTCTGCATAGCAGAGAATCGCGTCTTTGAGTTCTGAACGTAGTAAACCCAGATATCTATCATATACTGAATTTTGGAGAAGTTCTGCATAGAACGGAGGCAAACAAATTTCTACTGAAAATACTCAAACTCAAGCACTGTAGTGGAACCCCTTATCTGGTCAAATAACATTTCTATTGATACTTATTTTATGTAAAAGCTGTCATTAGTTTGAGAATATTTATAAATATCTTCACACATGTATTTGGCATAATATTCTATTGTTTCATCGTCTGAAGCAGGTTTGGATTCCCAGGGGCAAACATCTAGGGCTCCAGCTCTGGCTAGAACTCTATCACACAGGATTTTAAGGGAGGAGTGAGTTGTTACCTCATACCTCATTCTGGATCCCTTCTCCTTTTATTTGACATAAAATGACACATTATTTTTGCTTCATAAATTAACCCTCTAAAACATCAGCTGTTACTGCTACCACACATTAGAGTCCGTGTCATATTTTCCCATCGTCTCTTTTCTCAAAATGCCTGACCCAATGACATGCACGTAGTAGGCAGGTGGTGCTTGTCTATTGATGGTTAAATAAATACGGAATTTTAGTTTGTTATTCAGTGAGCTATTTTCATCTTTTTATCCTTGTTTATAATGGTTGTTGGAAGTAGTATTCTATATGAACGGCCTACTATATCTACTAAAGACAAAGAATTTATTAAATCAATACCATTGCACTGTCCTGTAAATATTAAATAACCAGAGGTGGGAATATATCCTTTAAACTTAGATTTTTGGATTCTCACTACCACCCAAGCACAACCTCAGCTAAAGTTTAGATCCATTCGTAGGAGTTCAACTGGGTGAGAAATGCATCCTGATGCACAAGCTCAAGAAGTCCCTCCCTCCCAGCTTTCCCAACAGGCAAGATGGCGCTATAAACAGGTTTGATCAGCTCCAAAGAGTTGTAATGACATTTAACAAGTATGCTTAAAGCAATGGCAGTTCACTTTATGTCCTCCTGAAAGCACATAGAAATTTTCAATGCCAGCTCCCAAAACCTACAGAAAATAAATAAAATATGAACAATTAATATCTGTAGAATATATATTATTAGGTTTAAAAAATTCATTAATTCAGAAACAGATAGATGCCTATACACTATAAAAATGAGAAACAACAAACAAAAATCATTCTTATTCTTCTGATCCTGCTGTACAGCTTATCTATAAAGACTGAAAATATATGGTACAACCTGTGTGGACTAAATGCACAGCCACATCGCCATGTACTTGATGTTTAAATATGAGATAAATGTTTTGTTAACAACACACACACACACACACACACACACATACATACACACACACACACAGAATCACCAACCCTTGCTATTGGGGACTGTGCCATTCTCAAATGTCATGGAGTCATATTTGTATTACAGAACTATTGTTTATTCTTTCCTTGTCTCAATGTGCTGACACTTTCCCATTAACACTACCCTGATTTCGCTCCCAGAACCCGGCTGAAAAATACCAAGTGGAACTTCTGATGGAAAAGTGCTAAGTAGACTCCCGGTCTGTTATTAATGGAAAAAGAAACTTTACTTTGTCCCACCTGTGAGTAGGGAAAATCAATGCCCTAAGACGGCCATGGGATATATATATGCTCTCTATTCACATTGATCAGAAAAAAATAATATCACTAAACTCTGAGAAATAGCACTACAGAATTATCAGCAAAATTAAGACAGACTATGCTGTTTTGCTACTTTCCCAATACTCTGGGTGCCCTTGAGAAAGCCAGAGGAAGCCCTTCTTGGAAATATTGCTTTCTAAGCATTCTATGCCAGCTAAGTACCCACTAAGAAATAAACAAACACTGAATGCCTTCCGTGTGTGAGGCAGTGTGCTATATACAGTGATCCCGGGTAATTTGGTATAAGTGATAACAGCAATAATAATTATTATACTAGCCACCATTGTTTGAGGACTGTCTTCCAAACACTGACATAAAGTTCTTCATACCGAGTCTCTCATTTAATCGTTTTATAGATGAAGCCTAGAGAGGATAAAGAACTTGTTCGAGGTCACAGAGCTAATAAATGGTAGAGTTGGCATCCAAAACCAGGCATGCCTGACTCAAGAACCTGTGCCTAACCACCTGCTGGAGAGATGGTTTTTTATTTAGACGATCTCTTTTCTGTTCCTATTTGAAATATAATCAAAGTTTCCTGAGAGGACACAGAAGGATGCCAAAAAAAGTTTGACCTGGCTTATGTTATGGGTCACTCTGGCTACAGTTCACCAACCTTAGATTTTCATTTTCCAAAAGGCCCCAGTTATAAATAGCAACTCTGCACAAGGGGGAAATAATGTGTGAGCATGTAGCATTAGCTTGTCTCTTGAAAAGCAGTTGCTTCACAAAGATCTTTAAAGAGGGTATGAACTGCAAAGATATCACCATGAGGTTACACAGATCAAAATATTATTCTTCAGAAGCCGTTCTATATATTTTGGTGTCCCAGTTTGTCTCCTCTGGGAGAAGGAAGCTTAGTGCTTACCTAATCCATGAGGCTATGCATTTAATTTTAAGAACTTTAACACTCTCAGTGAAAAGAGTCCAAGTGGTATTATTAAATATCATTAAAGTTCAATTGAACAAAAGAATCACAATAAAGCCAAGGGTCGAGCTGAAATCTCCACTTGCCACTAATGCCACTTAAGTTTTTTGTAGAGGCAGTTGGGATGCCTGGTAAAATAAATGAGTGTGAATGGAGTGAACAGAGAGCAGATTGCATAAAAGTTTATGGTCTGAAGCGTAGGGAGGTAATTAGTGGTGCGATGAGCTCCCCAATTGTGTCTACATGTTTAAAGGTCATTTCCTGCATTTTATGAGAGATAGGGAATTATATTCGGGCCCCCATAGAACTTTGCTTTTACTATTATGGACATTTATTTCACCTGACCTTACTTGAGGTGGGTTGATTGCAAGTGTGTCTTTCTCATGGGCTTGTAATCTCCATGGCTGGGGGCTTGGGCGGGGCAGGATTGTGCCATATTCATTATTTATGTCCCTAAAACACCAAGCATAATTCTTTCCACATTGTAGCTGCTTGTTAAGGAGAGGGAAGTGGTGGGGAAAAAGGGAAAGAAATTCTCATATTGTGCCTGAGAATGCTGTTATCTGATTACCTGGGTTCAGGCTGCTTTTCAGTCAATGCCTTCTGAAACTTCGACGAATAGCTTAGTGAAAAATTCAGCTTTACCTTAAAAGACATTTGCTTACGGAATACCTCTTAAAAGGCTCTATTTATTTGTAGAAGGCAGAAAGTACAGTTTTTACACTAAAGACTTTCAAAGGGAATCAGCGATAAGAGACATGTTGAGATTAAAACAAAATAGAAAAAAAGAGAGAGAGAGAGAGAAAATGTTCTCATGCTTTGTGGCATGGAAGTTGTTTCCTTCCTTCTCTGCACCAGTGAAAGTGATCTTGCCAAGGTCAGTAGGAAAATCCTAACTGCTAAACCCAGAGCACATTTCAATTCTTCTCTAACTTGACTCAATTGACCTCTTCTCGAAAGTTGTTCCTCTCTTGGCTTTTGTGAGAGCCAACTGTTCTAATTCTCATCTGTTCTTGTCAGTCTCTTTTGCTATTTCATCTTCCCTCAGTAATACCTCCAATTTTGTGTTCCACGGTGTTCCATTCCTGGTGCACTTTTTTTTTTTCTAATCAACTGTCTCTCTTTGAGCAATTTTCTTTATTCTCGTTTCATTTGCTCAACATGTTCGAAACTATAGCAGTTAGCTTCTCTTTCCCTTCTTCTGATTTGCCTGCTCTATAAATGTTCTATTCCTCTCTCAATGAATGTTCCTACCTTTTAGCCAACAATTCAAGCCAGGTACTTGGGTGTCATCTGTAATTCTCCCCTCTCTCTCCTCCATTCAGGTGGCCACCCAGTTCAGACGGTTCTAAATCCCTGACATTCACTCTCTCCTTCTCCATTGTGATTGCTGTAATTAAGGTCTTCGTCATCTCTCATCTGGTTACTGATGAACCTTCTAACTGATTTCCTTATCTTGCCTTTTATCTTCTTTCAATACCTCACCAATACCACTACAGAGTTATCCTTTCAAATTGCAAATATGATCAAGTTATTTACCTAAGAGGTGGAATGGCTCCCACTGACTACTGAGTTAGTCTGAATCTCTCTGAATGATAGAGTGAGGCATGTATGATATTCCTACCCCCACTCCCCAGCCTCGGCTCCCGTTGCTCAGTCCCTCGAATCCTACACACTACTCTTTACTTCACGACTCTGTGCCATTGTGCATGTTGTTCCTTCTACTTGTTCATGCCGAATCTCCTCCTCTTTTTCAGTCTATCTTACACTTCACTTCCACTTCTCTTCCGCCCCTCCTACAACCTCTATCCTGAGTTAAAAGTGTACTTTGTATGTTTTCTATTGCAGCGTTGCTCTCACTTTGTTGCAATTGTTTCTTGTCTTTCTGTCTTCTCTTAGTAATGGAGCACGTTTCTCATCTTTGTATTCCTCAATGTGTGGCACAATGTATGGCACACGCTAGGCACTGAAGGGTCTGGAAATGCTGTTTGTGCTTATGAATACCTTGTCTATTCATTTCACCACTTACCCAGAATTCAGAGCTCATTCAAACCCAGAATTCAGAACTCTTCTCCCCACTTACACATTTTAGGATTCTCTTGGCCAGAGTACCTGACTCTAAGCTTTCATTAATTAAAGTAAAACACTCCTCACAGATGATTAATGCCCATTATCATGCTCAAGCTCATCATAAGAAAAGGAAAGATTTTTATCAGTTAGAGACAATGAAGACAGGGTCTTGGCCAATGTGAATTCCTCCCTATTAACTGATAACAATGAGATAATTGAGGAAGATAGGCATATTACCCCATTTAGGTAATTCTACCAGATCTACTTTATTAAATAGAATAGCGATGGGAGTTAGAACTGCCTGCTCTGCCTTTAGAAGGCAAGAGTGATTGTGGTCAGCGTTTCCAGATGCTGTTTGTACAAAGAGAAGGAAAAATGGTTATTGCCTCCAGCTTGGACTTTTGTTAGGAGATCAGTCATGAAAGAAAGTTCGGCCTTTTGTACCTTGAAAATATCTGACCAGTTTAAAATTAGGCATTCCAATAGGGAAACGCCAAATGTGAAAAGATGAGAGCCTTGTTCATACAAATTTAAATGTTCCACACAGAAGAGTTTGTAGCACTAAAATTTACATTCTTATAAAAATGTAATTATAACAGTAAAATTTAGTGGTATATTTCTTTTTGAGGAGATGAGATACAAGAAAATCAAGAATCCTTACACAACTTCATTTCAGCATGGAACAACTCTTGCTATGAGAAAAGTATACATTTATATTTATATAATCAAAAAATTTTATTAAATATAGTAGATGAACATCATTTGATCAATACTGCTAAGTATTCTGTGAGAAACTAAAGAAGTTATTTCTGTCTTAAGGGATATAGAATGACTTATTAGCACTGGAAGGTAATTTAAATGTCATCTAGTCCAACTTCTTGTCTGATGCTTAAATCTACCATACAAACACCTGCCAAACCTCCAGTTTGAGGGAGATTTCTACCACCTGAGGCAGTTCATTTCATATTTATGTAGCTCTTATTATTAATGATGATAAATAAAATTTATGGAGTGCTTACTATGTGCCAGGCACTGGGCTAAGTATTTTATCTTCAGAAATCCTGTTTAATCTTTATCACAATCTGATAAAATGGTATTGTTATTATTTCCATTTTACAGATGAGGGAAACTGAGGCTTAGCAAGGTTGGGCAACTGCCCAACATCACACAGCTGGTAAGTAGAGGACCCAGCTTTGACTACACTGTCTGCATTCTTAAAGAGTATACATATGCAGCCTCTCTAACTCAATTGCTTCCCTATGTTGACCTGAAATCTACTTAGTTATAGCTTCTATGCTTGGGTCCTAATTTTTAATGAGATGACACTAAACATGTCCAGTTCCTTTTCCACAGGATAACTCTTCAACTAGTTGAAGACGGTTGTCTTATCCACTCTGCCCCCTCAGTCTTTCCAATGGATACACAATTGCATTGCCTTCCATTTTTCTCTGTGTGAGATGGTCTCTAGGCTCTTCAGCATCATGATCACTGTCCTCTGGACAAGCCCACCTTGGAGTCTTATACATTTAATACAGCATAAAATCATATTAGCTTTGTTGGAAGAGTGGAAACATAGGTTGAGTCATATGCTTGTGGTCAACCAAAGCCCCTAAGTGTTTTGCATATATGTTGGTAAGCTATCTCTCTGCTATTCTCTATTCACACAGTTGGTTTTTTGAACTTGAATTTAGAGCTTTGTACTTACCTCAGTTATATTTTATTTTGAGAGTATAGTTTATTGTTCTAGAATGCTAATATCTTTTAGGATCAAGATTCTGTCATCTAAAAGGTTTTTTTCCCATTGTATTCATTAATGTTTGCCATGTATTAAGCCATCCCAAACTTAGTGGATTAAAATAACAATTTGGCTCCTAATTCTATGTGTCAGAACTTAGGCTGGGCTCAACTTAGTGGTTCTTTTGGACTTGACTGGGCTTACTGACACATCTGTGGTCAGCTGCTAGGTCAGCCGGGGCGAGTGGGTCTAGAAGAACCTCAGCTGGGATAGCTAGTCTCTACTCTACATCATTTCTCATCCTCCAACAAGCTAGCCTAGGCTTGTCCACATGCTGCGAGAGGGGTCCCAAGATAGCAAATGAAACCAAGAAAGCCCCAGGAGTCCTAAGCTCAGAACAGGGACACCATCATTTTCCCCATATTCTATTAGACAAAACAAATTCCAAGGCCAGCAATTTTCAAAGGCTGGGGAAATAGACTCCGTCTCTTGATGGGAGGAGGGAGGCCCTTTACAAGGGGCCTAGATACAGGAAAACATAACAATTGTGTCCATTTTTTAAATCTGCCACACTCTTAGGGTCATGCCATTTGTGATAGCACATCATCAAAATTATCCTTTAAAAAATTCACAGGAATTTCAATTTAATAAGGTCTAAAAATAAAGTCCTATGTAGCATACTACTTTTGCTCTTACAACCTAGTTAGACAATCATAACAAATACACTAAAAGAAAAAAATTATATGCTAAACCATCCCAATCTGTTTCTAAAGAGACATAATTTAAAGAACAAAGAGATCTACAAGGTCCACCACCAGGGAAATGCTTGTAGATGAATTTAAACTTGATCTAGATGAAAAAAAAACAGGCTAGGGTCTGTATTGGGAAAGAGAAATGAGAAAAGTGTTGAGATAGGGATTAGCATCTGCAAAACCTCACAGGCTCAGAGAATAGGCTGGAGTGACAATATTCAAGGGTTACTCTGAAAATTGAGTGGTAAGAGGAAGGGTGGCTAGATTGTAGGGGGTCTATAATGAAAGAACTTGAAAGTAGGTTTGAATTTGAATTTGATTTTGTAAGCTGTGGGGGACTATAGATGGTTCTTGAGCAAAAATATAGTGTGATTAAAATTTTTACACAACTAGCCTAGCATTAGTTTGAATGAAACATTTTTGCATTCAGGGAAACCACTGAGAAAAGCCTTACGGCTTTTTTATTCCTGATGAAAACTAAGTACCTAATATCATTATTCCTAAGGTAGTTTTAAAAAAAATGACCTAAATAATTACCTGGCAGGGTAATAAGTTTTCATTTCTGCCGATTTAAGGAGCAGACAAAAGGTGCCAACATCTGGAAAGAGGTGAATATGTTCTTTTTCTTAAAGAAGAAGAAAAGGAAATGTAACTACCTCTGCTTAAATTTGAGTCATTATGTCATGTGTACAGATTTTTCAAGGTTATTTCCTTCAGTGGCAAAATGATGGTTTGCAGAAATGAAAAGCTGACATTTTCAAGATTCAAAAACCTAGCCGTTGAACAAAACCCTGAGTAATCACAAAAGTCTTGTTTTCCATTCTACTAAGTGCTACTTACTGTAAGAGGATGCAAGAGACACCCCAACCTTCTTGGATATTCTTTAGGTCTGAGTCCTTCTGTGGGGTCTCTGTAGATAATGAAATCTCTCTCTAATCAATGTTCTAGTGCCAGGACACCAAGAGTGTTGGAAAAATTGTTGAATGTTTGGAAAACAGTTTGGGATCCCCCTTAGAAAAGCTCTGTAGCCAGTCAGAATTCCATGGCTAGGTGCGTGGTGTAATAAAGACTGTCTTGACTACTTGTCTAGAGACCTTCTTGGAATACATCTTTTCTAGAAGAAATCAATTTAAATCCTCATTTTCCTTGTACACTGAAGTGAATTCCAGATTGAGCCAAGATTTGAATGTTTAAAAAAAAAACACGTGGGGCCGGCCCAGTGGCATAGTGGTTGGGTTGGCATGCTCCGCTTCTGCAGCCTTGGGTTCGCAGGTTCAGATCGTGGATGCAGACCTACACACTGCTCATCAGGCCATGCTGTGGCAGAAGGTTGGCACAGATGTTAGCTCAGGGACCACCTTCCTCAAGCAAAAAGAGGAAGATTGGCAAGAAAAGTTAGCTCAGGGCTAATCTTCCTCAGCAAAAAAAAAAAAAAAAAGCCATGCAATAAAATCATGGGAAAATATTTAATGATCTGATATTGTAATAGAGTGAGACTTTCTAAGCTTAAAGGTATTGGAATCCTAGTGCACTAATGGATCTAGGAAACAACTGTTAATGACTGTTAAACTGTTAGCTCAAACGTTGATTAGGAATTTTATAAGGGATAGATCAGGCTGACAGGACCTGCAAGCACTAGTTACTTTTAACGTCACTGAAAGTGGGACACTCAGACATTATGTGTCCCATGACATAATGCAAGAGGAAGTTGACAGCACCACCTATGAAGTATTCGGTTCCCCAAAATTAAATGTGAAGTTTCTCAAATCCGTAAATCTAACTCCCACTTGTTAGAAAATTCAGGGACTAGAGGAATGTGGTAAATGACCTCACAAGGATACAGTCATACAAATCCAGGAAGTCAGATATTCCTTAGGACAAATGGCCCAGTTTCTTTAACAAAAAAATGGCCTGGAATATAAAAGGGAGGGGAAACCTCAGTGACATATCAGCCAAATACAGCACATGGACCCTATTTGAATCTGGATTCAAAAATCCAATTCTGAAATGACATTTTTTTTTTGAATTTATGAGGTTTTTTCTTTATTCCTTTATATACTTGTCATTCTGATAGGAAATACAGTTCTTTTTTTTTTTTTTTTTAATTTTTTGTTTATTGCAGTAACATTGGTTTATAACATTGTAAAAATTTCAGCTGTACATCATTGTACTTCTATTTCTGCATACATTACATCATGTTCACCACCAAAATACTAATTACAACCCATCACCACACACATGTACCGAATTATCCCTTTCACCCTCCTCCCTCCCCCCTTCCCCTCTGGTAACCACCAATCCAATCTCTGTCCCTATGTGTTTGTTTATTGTTGTTATTATCTACTACTTAATGAAGGAAATCATGCGGTATTTGACCTTCTCCCTCTGACTTATTTCACTTTGCATTATACCCTCAATGTCCATCCATGATGTCACAAATGGCTGGATTTCATCATTTCTTATGGCTGAGTAGTATTCCATTGTGTATATATACCACAGCTTCTTTATCCATTCGTCCCTTGATGGGCACTTAGGTTGCTTCCAAGTCTTGACTATTGTGAATAACGCTGCAATGAACACATGGGTGCATGTACCTTTACAAATTGGTGTTTTCAAGTTCTTTGGATAAATACCCAGCAGTGGGATGGCTGGATCATATGGTAGTTCTATCCTTGATTTTTTGAGGAATCTCCATATTGTTTTCCATAGTGGCTGCACCAGTTTGCACTCCCACCAGCAGTGTATGAGAGTTCCCTTCTCTCCACATCCTCTCCAACACATGTTGTTTCCTGTCTTGTTAATTATAGCCATTCTGACAGGCGTGAGGTGATATCTCATTGTAGTTTTGATTTGCATTTCCCTGATAGTTAATGATTTTGAACATCTTTTCATGTGTCTGTTGGCCATCTGTATATCTTCTTTGGAGATATGTCTGTTCAGGTCCTTTGCCCATTTTTTAATTGGGTTGGTAGTTTTTTTGTTGGTAAGATGCATGAGTTCTTTATATATTTTGGAGATTAAGCCCTTATCAGAAGTATGGTTTGCAAATATCTTCTCCCAATTGTTAGGTTGTCTTTTCATTTTGTTGATGGTTTCCTTTGCTGTGCAGAAGCTTTTTAGCTTGATGTAGTCCCATTTGTTTATTTTTTCTATTGTTTCTCTTGCCCGGTCAGACGTGGTGTTTGAGAAGATGTTGCTAAGACTGATGTCGAAGAGCGTACTGCCTATGTTTTCTTCTAGAAGTTTCACAGTTTCAGGTCTTACATTCAAGTCTTTAATCCATTTGGAGTTAATTTTTGTGTATGGTGTAAGGTAAGGGTCTACTTTCATTTTTTTGCATATGGCTATCCAGTTTTCCCAACACCATTTGTTGAAGAGACTTTCTTTTCCCCATTGTATGTTCTTGGCTCCTTTGTCAAAGATTAGCTGTCCATAGATGTGTGGGTTTATTTCTGGGCTTTTGATTCTATTCCATTGATCTGTGTGTCTGTTTTTGTGCCAGTACCATGCTGTTTTGGTTACTATAGCTTGGTAGTATATTTTGAAATCAGGGAGTGTGATACCTCCAGCTTTGTTCTTTTTTCTCAGGATTCCTTTAGCTATTCGGGGTCTTTTGTTGTTCCATATAAATTTTAGGATTCTTTGTTCTATTTCTGTGAAAAATGTTGTTGGAACTTTGGTAGGGATTGCATTGAATCTATAGATGGCTTTAGGAACTATGGACATCTTAACTATGTTAATTCTTCCAATCCAAGAGCATGGAATATCTTTCCATTTCTTTGTGTCTTCTTCAATTTCTTTCAGAAATGTTTTATAGTTTTCAGTGTACAGATCTTTCACCTCTTTGGTTAAGTGTATTCCTAGGTATTTTGTTCTTTTTGTTGCAATTGTAAATGGGATGGTATTCTTAATTTCTCTATCTGCTACTTCGTTGTTAGTGTACAGAAATGCAACTGATTTTTGTGTGTTGATTTTGTATCCTGCAACTTTACCATATTCGTTTATTACTTCTAAAAGTTTTCTGGTGGATTCTTTGGGGTTTTCTATATATAAAATCATGTCATCTGCAAATAGTGACAGTTTCACTTCTTCCTTTCCAATTTGGATCCCTTTTATTTCTTTCTCTTGCCTGATTGCTCTGGCTAGGACTTCCAGTACTATGTTAAATAGGAGTGGTGACAGTGGGCATCCTTGTCTGGTTCCTGTTCTTAGAGGGATGGCTTTCAGTTTTTCACCATTGAGGATGATATTAGCTGTGGGTTTCTCATATATGGTCTTTATTATGTTGAGGTACTTTCCTTCTATACCCATTTTATTCAGAGTTTTTATCATAAATGGATGCTGTATCTTGTCAAATGCTTTCTCTGCATCTATTGAGATGATCATGTGATTTTTATTCTTCATTTTATTAATGTGGTGTATTACGTTGATTGATTTGCGAATGTTAAACCATCCCTGCATCCCTGGAATAAATCCCACTTGATCATGGTGTATAATCTTTTTAACGTATTGTTGTATGCGATTTGCTAGTATTTTATTGAGGATTTTTGCATCGATGTTCATCAGTGATATTGGCCTGTAATTTTCTTTTTTTGTGTTGTCCTTGTCTGGTTTTGGTATGAGGGTAATGTCAGCTTCATAGAATGAGTTAGGGAGCTTCCCCCTCTCCTCAATTTTTGGAAGAGTTTGAGAAGGATAGGTATTAAGTCTTCTTTGAATGTTTGGTAGAATTCCCCAGGAAAGCCGTCTGGTCCTGGACTTTTATTTTTGGGGAGGTTTGTGATTACTGTTTCGATCTCCTTACTGGTGACTGGTCTATTCAAATTCTCTACTTCTTCTTGATCCAGTTTTGGAAGGTTGTATGATTCTAAGAATTTATCCATTTCTTCCAGATTGTCGAATTGGTTGGCATATAGCTTTTCATAGTATTTTCTTATAATCTTTTGTATTTCTGAGGTGTCTGTTGTAACCTCTCCTCTTTCATTAAATACAGCACATGGACCCTATTTGAATCTGGATTCAAAAATCCAATTCTGAAATGACATTTTTTAAAAAAAATTAGAGAAAACTGAGCCTGACTGGATATTAGATATTAAGGAATTATTATAAATGTTGGTGGAGGTGTTGGTTGTTATTTGAAAAACTCTTATCAGCTAGAGATATATTCTGAAGTACTCATATGTGACGTGATATTGGGTCTGAGATTTACTTTAAAATACTTCAATAAAAGAATGGTGACGGGACAGGAGAGAATAACTGAAACAAGAATTGCAGAATGTTGGTAATTATTGTTCTGGGTAATGAGTACATGTGGGTTCATCATAATATTCCCTTTACTTTTGTGTATATTTGGAAATGTCTGTTCAAATTATTTGAAAGTTGTTGGAAAAAAATCTGAAGGAAAAGATTAATATAATCTACTACATAAATAAAATTAAGAATTCTATGCTTTCTTACACAACAGGCTGGGGAAAATATTTGTTACAAATATGGCAGACAGAGTCAACATCCATTTTCATATACATACATGCACATACATATGCACATACAAGCTGATAAGAAAAATACCAAAAAACCCGAGAGCTAAATGATATAAACAGAATTCCAAAGGGGAAATGCAAATTCCTTAAAATATCCCTTTGGAAATAATCATAAAAAACCAAGTTGAAATTTTTTGAACTACTAAAGCAAGCTATTCTCCAGAACGTACATGCCTTTTATGTCCTGGAAAACAGTCATTTCCTATGATCAATAGAGAAATTTTCTAAAATAGTAGCAGCCTTTTTGTTAAATGCCAAAAAAGTGTCATGTGCTATACAGTGAGGACTATTTTTAGAAAGTCTTTCTAACACTTCTCCAGTGGTGATAAAATCCTGGCCAAGAATCCTTGCTAGGGCTGAGGAAAGAGTGCATCAAAAAATGAACTCGAGGAGAGAGTTGTGACAAGGAAGGGCCTTACAAGGTGCTTGTAGGGGGGTTGACAATGTTCTTAATTTGTTTGATGGCCATATGGGTGTTCCTTTATAACTGTTTCTTAAATTGTACATATAGATTTCATGTCCTTTTTTATAGTGCATTATATTTTATAATAAAAGTTTTGTTTTTCTTTTAAGCAAACTCCAACAAGTGTGGTCACTCACATGCCTTGAGTTGCCATATGTGACGGTTGGCCTGAAATCACCCTAACTAGGCAAAGAGGAGGTAATTGCCTTGGAATGGAGTCCAACATGGGAGTGGGCATGAGGTTCTACAGTGTAAAAGCTGTTTCTCAAGAGGAACTCTTAATTCATGTTTGGCTATAGGGGCTCCCCAGAGGCAATATTGGCTGTTGGGGGAATGTTCAGCTCTGGAACTACCCTAAAATTAGAATACCTCAGGAAAACCCAAGAATCCCCTGAGAAGTTTTTTTCTTTTTTTAATCCCATCCATATGGGATGTTTTTAATAAGCAGAAGAGCTCCATGTGTATTATACATAAAGATACTGGCATCAGGACTTTGTAAGAATGGGTAGACTCTAAGATAGTTTTCTAATAGTGAAGATGGATTTATTTTATTTATTTTTTATTTTTTATTTTTTGCTGAGGAAGATTCACCCTGAGCTAACATCTGTTGCCAGTCTTCCTCTGTTTTGTATGTGGGTTGCTGCCACAGCATGGCTACGGATGAGTGGTGTAGGTCCACGCCCGGGAGCCACACCCTGGCCACCAAAGCGGAGCATGCTGAACTTAACCACTAGGCCACAGGACTGGGCCCATGATGGATTTATTTTTAATTATTTTTATCTTCTTACCTCGTTCCCCCAAGTGACTAACACCATGGTTTGCAAGATGGAAGGTGGGGGTAAAGGAGTGGATGATTTGGTTAAGCTATGATCTTACAAAATAACCAAGTTTGTCTCTGCTGTTAACTTTCAGCTCTAAGATGCTGTGTACAATTTGCAATTGATGTGTCCAGAAGGTTTGTGTGTTAAGCAATTGTATCTAGTCAATATCAAATCCTATTCTTAGCATCAGGTGCTCAACCATAATTGTCCATGGTCAGGCAATAAATAAATAAATAATAAAAACAACCCAAAAATATCAAAGAAAGATGTACCAATTGTGGATAAAATTGTGGAGATAATCTAACCTATCAAGTGTCTCAAACAAACAGGAAAATGTAAATTCAATAATAATTCATCTTGAATGGCTTCTAATAATTCCTTGCCTTCTTTATCATTGAGAACAAGGAAGTAAGGCTTTTCCTGAAACCAAACAACTCACATGTTGCTCTATAATTCTCTCTCCTCGCTTCTCTCCCCAATTCTTTTCAACTTTATCGAATTACCTGGAACTTGAGTATTATACTCTATCCTCAAGAAAGTCTCTCCCAGGGACAAGGGATTTAGTCTTTAAGTTTCACCTACGAGTTTGAAATGTTAATTAATGATGAATAGGAATGGCATTTGATTATTTACAATAGAATTTGGATGTCATTTCTAGGTTCTAAAAAAAACTCTTTTTCTGATTACGGAAGTGATACTCTCATTCTTCCTCATTACTGGTAATTTGGAAAATTCAGGGAAGATTGGAAGGAAACAAAAATTTCCACAATCCAAAGCTAACCACAGTTAACATTTTGGTGTATTTTCTTCCTACTTATGCATACATTTGTGCTATAGAACTGAGATTATTCAACATGTGTGGTTTTCTATGCAATAAATTTTAACTTCACATTATTGTGTGAACATTTTACAATGTCATTACGTAGACTTTAAAAATCTCAATTTTTTTTATTGAGATATAATTGATATACAACGTTATATTACTTTCAGGTGTACAACATAATGTCAAAAATCTCAATTTTAATGAGTAATATTTGAGTGTATCACTATAGCTTAAATTATTTTTTCCAGCAGACCAACCCTGGACATTTTGGTTGTTTCTAACTTTTGTCATTATAAATAATGCAAAAGCAAGTAATGAACATACTTATACATAGATCTGTTTATGTTTCTTTGATTGTTTCTTTATAATTATTCCTAGAAATGGCAAAGGTTAGAAACTTTTAAAATTTCACAATATGTCCTGACTAGTTGCATTTCAAAATGGTTATTCAGTTTTTATTTCTACTAGCATTATATAAGAATGCCAATCTCACTATAACTCCATCAGCACTGAATATTATAATTTTGAATCCTTGCTGGTTAAATCATGATATCTCATTGTTTTCATTGGCTATTGTTTACTAGTGGGGTTGATTTTTTTGCTATGTCCATTTGTTTTATATATTTCTGCTTCTGTATAGTATATGTTCATATTTTTGATCCATTTGTCTGTTGGAAGTTTAGTATTTTTATACTGACTTTTT